>NC_135772.1:5912182-6013233 GCF_028453695.1 Augochlora pura
TTAAGAACGAAAAACAGATATGAAATGCAATCGCTAAAATTATTTATTTCATTTGAAATGTGTAGATTCAAGACGTAACATTAAGCTCTAAAATAATTGTTTAAGCAACACAGTGATCTTTCTGTGAAATTATGTATTTACATGAAGATTCGCATTTATTGAAAATTGAAGATTCTATTTATTCCAAATTTTAGTAGACAGTGTGATTAAAAAATACTTTTATATTAAGATATTACATATAATTGTAATATTTCGAGAAACAAGGTATAAACAGGGTTATAAACAAGGTAAATAGTCCTCGAGAAAACAATTTATTTGAATATCAAGACGTCGCACTTTTCTTAAAGTAACATTGCAAGAATTCCTTCTCCTTCATTTGGCCTCGCTGTTCTACAAATTCCATACTACTCAGACTGCAATTAGAATGTTTAACTCCTTGCTGTACAATTTCCTTCGCGGCTGTGATAATTAAAACGTCTTCGCGCTTACTAATTACTTGAAAGAAAAAGAAAATTCACCGTTTACTTCTATTTACTTAGATGCTTAAAACATTGATTAAAAGAAAGAAATAGTATTTGTATTTTGCAAATTGTGTTGGAATAACATCGCAAGAATAACATCGTTGAAATAATTGCACAAAAAGTCGTTATTGTTATATTATTTATTATTTTAACGGTTTCTTTTTCCATAAGGCAAAACATCAATGATTCGTTAACTCTTTGAGACACAGAGTTTTCTTTAAAGAAAATAAAATCCCAGTTCAACAGAATTTTTTTATTATAAAAAAAATAGGAAAAAACATTCGTTTTGAGTTCTTAATATGAAACATTACTCAAAATAAGAAAAAAATAATAACATTCCAATAAGTCCTAAATAATTTGAAAGAATTTTTAATTTGTTCTATTATTTTTAAGCATTTGCATACATATTTGAATACATACAATCCCATAATTTCACAGCTTCAAAATTAGTAAAAAACATCAAATAATCGTTATGGATAACAAAAATAAAACTTACTGATGCGTTTTGATTTATATAAATTATGTTCGCTTATTTACGCATCAAAATGTTAAATGAAATATTAAACTGTATGACTATAAGTGACTTCAACTTTTCGGGGTCGCATAAAATATATCCCATCATGCATAGAAGACTAAACAGAAGTTGAAACGGTTTTTAACCTACATAGCACCAAAGAGTTAAATCACGCTGTAAGGATTGTCACCTCAAGCTGTTCCAAACCAAAGATCCAGAAATTCGACAGTCACTCGACAATTCTAACCGCAACAATAAGGAGCTTAAAGTATCTTCGTCTGGCTGCTGGATTATTCACGATTTTAGTGCATTCGAATACTATGTAGCAGAAAAGGGGCTGGGAAGAACTTTTTTTTCGACACGACGTCGTTCTCTCCGAGCCACTTGCGCCTCGAATATCGGGAACAGCCTTGACGACGTCGCGAAAGCTGACGGCTAACCATGAATAACTAATTCATTTTCACGGCCCTCAACGTGTGTCAACCAGCCTATGGAAATAGCTTCGGCGGCTCAGGTTGCGCGAGAAATCGCTCGCGATCCGCATGAATTGTTTACTAACGGAGGAACATTGCTCAGATCAGTTCGTTTAAACTTTAATACGCTTACTTCTCGTAGAATGTGCACGACGAGCGGCTTACGGAGACGTACGAACGTTTACAAATTGAAAATCAATTCACACTAACAAATTTGTTCAATAGCTGTAAAATATTGATTGTTGTAAGATTAGAAACTATAGTAAGAGACAGGACATTTTCAATTATATTATAATAGATCGTACATGACGCGCAAGATTATTGTACATCTTTTTGTTGGAATAACCAAGATTGTTATGCAAACTTTCATTCTAGTTAGACTTCTCTTACGTATTTTCAATCTAACGTTAAAGAAATGATATTGTAATACTTTCTATAAGCTTTTATGCTTTCTAGCTTTAGTACGTTATCCATTCGCATGTGTAGGTGCGCGTATACTTATGAACAGTAATGTACACCACTTCATATAACACCTCACTCATCTCTTTGTGTAAACTTGAATACAAGAGAAACATAGGTTGAAAAGTTTCAGCATATCTAAATTTTAAATGTCACATCAGTATGAATATTTCCTTACTATTCATGCAAACGAGCCGAACAAAGCAATATAAAGTGACGTTTTAGTAACTGGAGCAAGAAAATAGAAACACTTCGTTCGGATTATATCATATAATGACAAACTTGAACTAGGTCACAACTATAGAATTAGGAAATTAGTAGTACAATATACAAATCTCCATACTACTGATCCTGAACAAATACTTCGATTCTGTCTATTCAGTATAAGAAGCAACGGTGCAGTATTTTCGTCCAAGAATTTTCATGAAAGTTATTAGCAAATGTCTATAATTGTATTTCGCACCAACTCGAAAACCGACTCGTCACGCAGGTGTTTAGAATTGTCCGATAAAATGGTGAGAGTTGAATGAACCGTGTTTTGAAAACGTTCGCAACCGTAAAATTGGACAAGGTAACAGAAAATGAAAGTCTACCGCGGCTTTCAGCTGTAGATTTTAAGATTCACGTTCCACGATACACGGCGCGGTATAGCCAGAGCTTGGTACGTCGTTTTATGGCAGCTACAAAAACGGTACACCGCCGGTCCTTTTACAATTTAACCCAGCCTTCTCCGCTACCCCGAAGACCCCTAGAACGGACAATTTAGAGCAGAGCGGCAATTACTTTCAACCCTGACTACGAATGTGTTAGAATATTCGCCCGTCACTTCGTTCCATTTTCTGCGCTTGCTCCGAGTTGCAGAGGCCGGCACGAGCTGATGATCAGAACTACTCCGGTTCAGACAAGAATTTTTTAAGTGACACGATGTGCCAAATATATCGTGTATTTTTACAAAAATGTCAACATCAAATATAGCAGCCGTGCTTCTGCATCTAAAATCGATCAGAAGATTGTTTGAACATGAATGTTACCGAGGGATTGTAATGTTTGTCCTCCCTTGAAAGAACAGAAAATATACTTGGTCTATTGATTTTGCAAGAAACGAGTTAAATTCAAGGTGAACTCTATAGGAGAAAATTTTTAAGTTGCATCAACATTGAATAATTTCAATCCACTGATCGCTTTGTTTAGAAAATTTCGTCAACTGACGAATCTGTCTTATCTTTTATCAATAACAATAATGTTTCGTATTTTATAAAAGAGTCGTTACAGCTTTTTATCATGATACTGTTAACTTCCACGTGACCTGAAAGAGAAGATAAATGGCTTTCGCTGACTTCGGCGTGCGAAGTCGCAAAATAAACTAGGTTTAACTCCTGGAGGAATCGTCGTTTCTCGCTTGTTGGAAAAACTTTAACTCTTCAGTATTCGCATTTGTTGTTTTCCACATTTCAAGGTCTACGCTATGCAAATTTATTTCATAGCAATATTTCTTTATTTCAAAAGCATTTCACAATACTTATAATGAAATTCAGTAATTGGTCAACTGTTCCGTCCCGAAGACGGAAACACCTGGAGTTTCTGCCGATGGGGTTTATGACACGGACGCGAGGCAGGTTATTTTTGAGAAGAAGGCTTTTTCTACATCTGGCAATCAGAATCATGTTAATTTCATTACATCATTACTCAGTCGTAGTCTGACTTGGACGATTCCTGTAGCACTTTTTGACGTTGTAAATTCTATACAACGAAACACGCTCACAGTGCGACAAGAGGATGTCGCCGCGTTAAAGAAGGCACTGATTGGTACGCTACAGCAATCGAAAAAACCCAGTCAGTGTCCTTATATCATACCGAAATGCAAGTCTCGAGGAAACCCCCAAAAATCAGAAACGCCCACACCCCCAGACGAATCCAGATCGAACCCGAGTTCCATGATCGAACGATTCGTAAAGACACTCTTCTTCAAAACGTCTAAGGAGACACATCGGTCTCAATACTTCGGCATACCGCTAACATACGAACGAAAGTCTCACAAGGAGATTACGGGAAACCACACAAAACAGTATCTTAAATATATATAGGTAGTTCCTCGTTAACTCGTCAAACTACCGTGCCGCGTCGAGTGCCGTACATTCTACAACAGAAAACTTCGCGCCTTACAACCGCGAAGCCGAGTCAATTTCGGACGACACCGCGCGCACCTCAACAGTCAACCCCTTAGCAACCAATATCACTACCCTACATTCGAAACGGAGAGAGGCATAAACAAATACAATCTTTTAATTGCTTTCAGGAATTGGTAGGTTTAGCGTTATTGTAAAAAATGTTTCGTAACATAACGTACAGAACGAAATTAATTTTTAAACGATTTAACAGATGGTTTTATAGATGCAGACAGCTGCAACAGAATTTTTGAACAATTCCTGCGTGTCGAGAAAAGTGGTGAAACCCTTTAACCCTCTATGGGCCGTGTAACTTTCAGGTCACATTTTAATTTATCGACATTTTACAAAATAATTATAGCTTTTTTCATGAGATGGCGCATAAATCTTAACTCTATGACGTCGCCAACACAACCAGTACTAGTATTCATGACCATTGCTAGGCTCATTAACCTGAAATAACAAAATAAATGCTGTGCAAACTGTTGCCAGTAAAACTACGCGAAACCATTTGATCCAATTGATATTATTTGTGCTTTTGCCAGTGATTACCAAACTAGGGTTCGTATATCAATAACAACCTATTTGTTTGCAATTCACTCTTCAATTTGTTACTGTTTTTGATGATACAGTTTTGTAACTTTGAGGTTACAGTGAGCTATTGTGGCAGATTTCAGTACATTTATGTATGAATACTTGTGCATTCTGCCGTTTTCAGATTTATACATCATATACCCAAAGATGAATACAAAATCCAATCGAAATAACCGAGGAATTAGAATTAGACGCATTAGCGGTAATAGATCCGATGATTCTGTATTAGATTCTGAGTCCGATGAAGATGTGGTAGTATTTCCCCGACGACGGATAAATTTCATTTATAGCGACGACGAATTTAGTACTCAATCCTCGTCAGACGAGGAAGATGCAGGACCACAAAAAAATGATTGGCAACCACTATCACAGATGAATAATAATTGTTGCTATCGGCCCTTGGAAAGGATTATTGCCCTAATGACCCCAAAGCACCCTATTCTCCAATGGCCTATTTTCAAAAGCTATTTGACATGGAGATTATAAGTAATACAGTTGAATATACCAATATGTATGCACTTCAATTCCACGTATGAGTTATTATACACAGAGGCTGGTGTGACTTGAAAGTCACATAGTGAAAATACCGCAACAAAATTGTTTAAACACAAAAATTTGTTTTCATTTGCATATATAGGTTTATAATTTCTGATTTTTCGTTCCCACAATTTTTTTGGGATTTGAAACAAAAATTCGGCCCATGGAGGGTTAAAGAAGCAAGTACGAAATTGGGGCGAACGGATTCGATGGCTTAATAAAGGGAGCGTACAAGCTTGAGGACGAGTCAGGCCGGGTCGGGCCGTCGTGTTCCTCCAAGAAACTTTCGCAGCCGACGGATAAACAAAACAGAAAGGGTGGATGCGGGTACATGCACGGCGAGATTATTCCGCCTACTTCCACCTCTTAGGACTTTCTCGAGGCACGCGCGGCGAGCCTCTCCTCCTCCGACAACATCCTGAATAAATTGATGGGAAAGCACGGGAGGACATACGTAACAGGCTCCTCACCGCGAATCGATCGCCGCGCTGCCAGTGCTCGACGTCAAAGGCGAGAGGGCATCGGTTCACGACACAGCGCGCTGTGTTCTCGAGAGAATGTCAAGAGAATGTCCGGGTTCGGTACACAAAATCAGGTCCTCCGAACGGTGCTTAAAGCGACCGGGGACTTAATTCTGCGTTCCGTAGACGTTCACGGGAATTCGAGCGCTTCATGGCCATAGTGTCGTACACATTGCACGGACGTCTCCGAATCAATGAAAAAAAAAACAGGAAACTCGACTGTAAAAGCTCTGTTTTACGTCGAAATTGATGCCACGGTGCTTTTCAAGTGATTCTTCAAGCGCACGGTAGTGCAAATTGATTAATTAAGAATTGGGATGAAACAAAAAATAAAACCCATTATATACAAAGCATTCTATACTTTTCGAATTTTCCATTTTTTCTAGTCTTGTAAATGAAACTCGACATTTACAATTTCAATTGCACCACCCAATTCAAAAGGCATAGTTTAAACCATGCCAGAATTGTAGTTTATTAAAATTCAAGCGACGAAAATTCAAAATTTGAATTTATGCCGGAACGTCTGTTTGGCAATGAATTCTAGAAAAATTGGAGAACCATGTGCAGTTTGTTGTGCATTCAAAAATGCACAAACCATTCTCGATGTGTCAGCATGCCTGTATTGCATTGCATAAACCAATTTCACAGATGTATCGATTGTATACATTACTGAAGGTACTGTTCTACTTGATAAAAGTTATCATAATTTAATCATAATCCTGAGTGCGGATTTCCCTATTAATTTTAAATCAGCTGAAACGCGTTAACTATTCAATTTCTGAGCTTGAAATGCAATTTGCATATCGAAAATAATTGATCTAGAATATCGCTAGATGTTCAAACAATTCGAAAAATACAGTTTATATTTTTAGACACAATTTAAATATATTCTTTCAAATTTTCAAATTAAAACCTACATGATTTTTTTAATGTAATGATTAACTTGATTTTATAGCAAATATTAGTTACAATTTGGTTCGTTATAAGAAATATTTGCTATTTTTCTCAGGAAAGAGCACAAATATTAAAATACTCGTTGCACGATTTCTTGAAGCATTATTGTGGAAAAAGCGTTTCGTATATTGAACGATTAACTTCATTTATAACAAAGTTATAATAAGTTACAGGAAATATATTTTACTTACCTAAGGAAGGATGCAAATATTAACAATTTTATTACGCGAATTCTGAAACCATAAAGTTAAATACCTTAAACAAACGATCTCGTTTGCTCATCAGCCTTATCAGAATAATACCAGGATTTTTCTGCCATCGTCTCATTTCTCGAGGTGCCGAGCTTTCGATAAATTGTTCCTAACAAGGAATGTCAAAGTTCCTTGAACGAGCAGACATTCAAAGTAAAAGAGAAAGAAACGGGAACTCCTTCTGTTCTATCATTGCTACCGGTGCATTTAATTAAAATTTCCTGGGTGGGATTAATAATTTTCCTCAGCGCTCATTGTGCACTTTTTCCGACTCATGTTTCTGTTTCCCCACTCTTCGGAGATAATCGATCTTCCTCACAATACCGGTCAGATGCTTCGCTACCCAACACGAATGATCGACAAGTTTTCGCCCTCCGCTTTCTTCACTCTATAATTACAATCGCCAACTACATATATTGAACATCTAACTAAAACTCCCACAACCATCTCCACACAAAAATCTTCGACGGCAAACAAGGATTATGCAATAATGAAATCTCTGCTTTGGCAATTAATCGTTCCTTTCCTTTCAACGTGTTATCGCAGAATATAACTCCATGCGAGGAAGCTCCATGAAGAAACGTTTTCCCTTGAAAATAGAATCTTCTCTAAAAACCATTTTTTTCGCGATTAAATTTGCTGTAGACTAAAACTTAACATATAATGCTTTTAGACTACTTACAAACAGAAATGAAGAATACTTACGATTTGCAAAGTTGTCACTACGTACGCCTACCGTGAAAAGCTTAATTAATGAACCAGTCAATAAAAGTATTGTAAAATTTAATAGGTGATTAAGTAATACTTTATAAGCTTCGTACAACATTTTATGTAACTTTCGCTTTTCCATTCATTTGGTCAATTTTGTTTCTATTTAACAGTAATTAATTTATAAGAATGCTAACGTCCGATAGATTATTTAATTCACTGTGAGCCGTTGAAATAATGTTTATATAAGAGCACATTATATAACTAAATAGTAATCGTATTCAGTTTTGAAATGTATTGATTTATTTATTTATAAATCATTAATAAGAGGAAGCTTTTTGATCAATGCTTAGTCAAAGTAATCACGACAGAATGGATTTATAGAATAATATTTAAAAAGGATGCTTTTATCGTAATAAAAATGTAATTGTTCGCTACTACTATTAAATTATATTCATTAAATTATTTAGAAGGTTCAGAAAGCAATCAGTGTAAATCCAATCTTCTTTTGCGATTCGAAAAATTCATTTTTACAAGAACATTCGATTGGTTAAAGAATATCTCATTTGTACGTTATTTGTTAATGAACCTACTTTTCGAATCTCCAATTTACCCTTCCACATGAAAGTTTTAAAGTTGAACACCTACTATTAAATATAATGTTAAATTAAATGTACTTATTGTTTCTTCAAGAATTAAATGTGTTCACTATTCTCCTGTTGAAAACTGTGACAATATGAATTTAGCAAAAGAAGATTGCTCAAATTATACCTTATGCCATGACCCCCTAAAACCACAATATGTACCTTAACAAATAAAAGATTGATATATTTTTCCAACATCCATAACAAAACTCTGAAACGCTGACTCATTAGAAAGAAAAGTAGTAGACATATTTTTCTGACAGCAAAGGAGAGATTAATGGCAACAGACAATATCCCTCTTTCTTTTGTACTAGTTTATTGAAAGGTAGTCATTGTAAAAAAAGACCTCATTCTTCAAAGCGTTCACTTGTTTTCCTTTAATTTTATCATAAATAACATAATCAGAAAAAGTTACCGAATGTATTCAATTATTAAAAGAAGATACAAGTGTTGGTACAAAATTACTCGTTTGTTTCGATTTTAATTTATTTGAAAGAATCGACCGCAGTAATTTGAAATACTAGAATTTGTTACTTCTCTTCCACTTAAAATGATTGAAGGAAGCAAGAAATTCCAAAATAATTTCTGTCACTTGTAAACAAATTGTTATTTTATACTGAAATCCACAGTTCAGTAATTGCGTTAGTTGGCAAAATTGACACCTATATAGAATTTGATTTAACCAGTATGTTGTTGTAGAAATACAGCGAAGATAATTTGATAAAATCAGTTTTATCGCTCGCAATTCTGATTTAAAGGGGGCAGGAGGATTCGTTGAATAATTTAGATACTTGTAACCTGCATTGATCGATTGAACTTGCGTTACGTATTACTACCACAGCCATACGGACTGCTCTTCTACATTTACACTTAACCGACCCATTTTACAAGTTTATTCCCGATAATTGTATAACATTCATCTCCTATTACATGGATTATTTTCGTTTTCAGGCTGGAATACGAGACTGTGCCGACGCAGCAGAAATAATGTTTCTCTCGAAGGATTTTCATTTTCATATAATTTTATCATGCAACGTGTAATATCTGCAGCGCTGTTTACTAATTTAGACAGTTATCAAATTTTATGTTAAATGTTAAAGTTTATTAACATACTCGCAGAGAAGTCAACATTGGCGTTTGTAATTTTTTACCTCGCGAATCTGAATAAGGAAATTCGGAAAGGGACTCGAATTTACAAGTCGTGAATTATTTACATGTCCTACATTGGTAGGGAGCTACTTTTTCCAGCTATTTTTTCAAGCTATTTTCTTTCAAGCTTATATTTGAGTTGTCTTTTATGAAATAATTATCTTCGTTTCAGCAAAATATGAATTTTTCTCAAAATTTGTTTGGATGTTTCTTTTAAGTTCGTCAGCGGTGCCGGGTCATTTGTGGCAACAAAACATTTTACTTTTTTTCTTAATGTCTGAGGTACACTAATTTAGCTTAAGTAAAATGTGACTCAGCATCGCTTTCCGATTACCCGTTTTCCGACGCTTAAATAATTCAAGGGCCGATCGCCTGAATTATATAAAATGGTTTCCAAAATCGTACTCACATTAAAGAGTTAAGGTGGCACAGGAATCGAAGTATGGATGAATCAAGAAATTATTGATAAATAACATTATTATAAATAGCACAGTGATTAGCGCAAATGTTACAGTAACTACGAACTAGAAATTAGTGTATTTACTTCTTATTAGAATCTTTTTTCGTACCTATTTAAAAAGCAATTTGCCGGTACAACAAACACGAGCTTAATCATGTTAGTGAAGGTAATAAACATACACGGAGAAGTCACAAGACAATCGGAAAACCGCAGATTTGAACTCAGACGGAAACATTGTTAATTTCAGAAGTTTCGCATCCAGAGCTTGTATTAATTGCGCTTGGGTGACAAGAATTCAGCTCATGCAACTGACACAGCTATCGAAAGCACCTGGTTCAAAATTCGTACGAGATTACCTGAAACCGATTTACCTCGAACTTTACTCACTAACTTAACTAGTGACGACCCAAAATCATTTTCTTTGTTGGACTTCAAGAATAAGAGGAACGGAAGACCATATTCCATACTTACCTTAAAAAATCAATCAATATGATAATTTCTTTAATATTAAATTTTACTTAAAACGAAACTAAAAATAGACAAAATTTCTAATAGTATCTTTTTTTGAAGCAACTTTATCATGGTTTTCATGATTATAAGTTCATTGATACCTAAGTTTAAAAAATATTTAAAATTACTATTTCTAATAACGGTTGCTTAATTTTACACAAATATTTAATATTCTGTAATTGAAATAAAAAATTTTTCACGAAGTCAGTGCTATATTTATAATGTTACTAATTAGTATTTTCATATTAATATGATCAAATAAATAGATAGCAGTTTTAAACCCTAGTAGCTTAAGTATTATTATTATTATTAATTTTTAAAAACGTGATAGTCGAGCTTCTTATCTCATTAGTTATATTCCAGAAAAAAATAAAAATATTAGAACAGTGTGTAGTGTACAACTATAACTTTGTCGTTGAAGAATAACCGTAGCAAAGAAAATTGAATGAATATGCTTAAGACGAGAGCACGTGAAAAAGAGCATCGCGCAGTAATCGATACAAGTTCCACTCTAATATAAAAATTTGTTACGCTTTTCATTGAGTGTTTATAATTATTTTATAAATAGTTAGAACCTTTCGTACAAAGTATCGTTTATATTAGTTTAAGTTTTAGGAAAAGTTTGAATATCTATTACAAATTGCGAAAACTAAAACTAAGATTAATTTTCCTAAGTAAACACTTCCCGAACATCTACGATAAAATAACACAAAGAACAAAAGCAACATTAACTTGTGTCGTATAATTTTGAATAATAATTCGTTCCTTTTAACAATTAATTAGAACTGATGTAATAAATGCCACTTATCAGTTTACTTTGAGAAAACACGTATTAAAAAAGTTGCAAGATATTCTTCTTTAGAACAGTTACATTTCGACGATTAGCATTAATTTCAATGAACAAATCGTTAAAGCGTGTGTATTTCTAATACCTATCTAATACGATTATCATGTTCCAGAAAACAGCCATTATTTTATTTTCCACAACCAGAAATCAAATTTTGAACATCCTTGAACAACGATTGCCTTCTGATGAATGCATAGAATTCATCTTTTGAACGCAAAGAATTCGATGCAACACTTTTACACATCCAATCAAAAGAAACTCAGAAGTTCTTTTATCCACAGAAAAGCAGTTGCAAGAAAAACTAAATTCTTATTTGTACCAACTATCTTTCAATAGACTAGGAAAACAAGAAAAACAGTCTCCACCGTTATTAATTCCTTCTTTGATATCAAAAGGAGACGCCTATTATTCTTGGTTTTAATGAATCCGAGTCTCGGATGTTTTATTACGATCGTTAAAAAACACAAAGAAATCCACTCTTCAGCGAAGTTTCGTTGACGGCAAGGACTGATACCACGAGAGTCGATATTCTTTTGCTTGTATACCACAAAGTGTGTGTAAGATTAGCACGGGACCAACATAGCGCCGAACCAACCCTAAGTACGCTTTATGAAGAACGCATAGTCGACAGACCCCTTCCAATCACTTTTTCCAAGCTCTATCAGATCCTGGGAGGTTCAATATTAAAATTCTAGACTCCATAAAGGTAACTCTTCGTTTCAAAGACTTTTTTGCTCAGATATTTAAATTGGGAATCATTTTCTTACGGTTTCACCGATTTTGTAATTATTGTGGCATACGTACTCCTGTTCACTGTAATATTATTTTATGCGAGCATCTGATTTGCAAGATAGTATCTTCTCACCATAAAAAAACAAATTTTTGTAAGCACAAGAAAAAATACTATAACAAGTTCACAGATATTTCATAGATATTTGACGTTTAACTAATTTTTATACTACTTTTAGTAATTTAATATTTATTATATATTAAATGATGTTTTTATGTATATATTTATAGTTGTTGTTTTAAAAGTTTTAATAATATTGAAAGTTATTTAAAAGTTGAATGTTTAAGTATTTATATAAGAATGAATTTATTTTACGAATTGAAAAAGTTAGAGAGTTAAATTATAAATAAGTAAAATTAAAATTTTTACCTTTTGTATCAGGGTTGATTAATATATATATAAGATATTATTTATCTCGAAGATGAAAGAGTTAATTTTATATAATTTTTTAAATTTTATTTTAATTATTAATATAAAATTGGATGTGAAAAATAAATCGGTTTTGTTGATATCTAGTTTTTTTAGAGATCAATTTAATTCATATATTAAATTTATTATTTAATTATTTAATAATATTTATAAATTAAGAATTATTTTTATTTATTAATTTAATATAAAAAATCTAAGAGATAAACTTTAGATTTAATTTATAATTGATGGATTAATTAATTATTTAAATATATAATTAGTCATAAATTTGATTTATTGTATTGAAAATTTAATAATTTAATTATGTTTTAAGATAAATGATTTAATTTAATGATGTAAATATATATGGAAAAATATTAAAAATAATTGTTTTTTAATTATAATGATTAAATTAGTAAATTTTAATTATTTATATATATGTACTGTCTTATACAATAGTTTATGATAAAAATATTTTGCCAGTAATAGAATTTCGAATACAAATTTGTGTGCATTTTATGTCAAGGTTATGTCTGATTTGTAAAAAAAAATAAATAAATAAAGTCTGATTTATAAAATAAATCATTCATTTGATTGTAGTGTATATGAAAATCCATACAGTTGGTATTGATCGTACAGAGTTTAATAATATTTTGTGCAACTGGTTTATAATACTTATCGTATATTCTCTTCTATAATAAAATTTAAGCAATTATTAATAACTATAATATTTTTATATATGCTAATGCACATCGTTCGGCAGACAAATTTTATATCAGACCATCCCGGTTCGTTTTAAAATTAGCATGATTACTTTCTTTATGTCTTTTCTACATTTTTTATGAGTCATATAATACAGACATAACATCAGTATTCTACACACGTTTTTGCTGACTCTTTGAAAGGGTGACATTAGCAGCGGGAGCGTCATAAAGACAAATACGATGATACGTGAGACTATTTTCTTTCGCGACGTTAGTTTCCATTAAATCAAGGTAACATAAACGTCGATATATACGTTTGAACAACTTTTCACAATATTGCCTATAAATGTTTAAATTGTACGTTATGTAATGTGTCTACACAGACTTATTAACGTATTCATTAATATTATTTACAGAATTCAAAATTTGATTAATGTATACTGAATGTATACTTGATTAATGTAAACTGAGAATTGTATTAATTTTCAGAATACTAAAACCAGTTACTATATTCTTTCGTTTTATTTATCAATATGCATTATTAGTCTAAAATAAGTCTCGTTTTACCTAAACTTTATAATAAGTAATAAGAATATAACTTCTTAAATTACATATTACATGATACATTTTCGAAGAATTCATTATTATAACGGAATCTGTAGTTATCAACAATTATAATTTTTCAGTGGAAGGAAATGTCGTACGATACTAATGATCTCGGTGCTTGAAGTTTACTCGCACAAAAAGACAAAGTTAGAGTAAAATTCTGCCAAACTACAACGTGAGATCGCGTTAAAAGTTTCGGAAAAATTGTAGCAAAGTGCCCGAGGGAAAGATTTGAATTCTACGAAAAATACGTGCGTTTCCATCTGTGTATGTATGTGAATTTAAATGTTCAGACGATTCAGGCTTAAACTTAATATAATGCGATTTATACATATTTATTCATATTACATATTATTTCATCGAACTACAAAAATAGCATTATGTTACTAATACATTGTAATGCTAAAATTGATGTACTACTGTTCTAAGTATACTTCAGTTTCTGTAAATTTCTAAACACTGTAGAATGCAGTTGGGAGGTTAAACAATGCTGAAAGAATTATCAAGCGAATTCTTGAAGTGCGACAACATAAATTGACCGTAAAAAAATTGTCGATAAAACGTTTACATTAACGAATTACATAGCATGCCTCAGAACTATAAATATGTAATTATCGCAGTGGCTGCTCGATAAGTAGCCGTTAGGAATGCCCCTGGCACTCATGCATTACCTTCACCCTGTCTAACAGGAATGCACAATATACGGATCGCGTTCAACTCGCATATTGTTTAACGTAGGCAATTCAAAATTCGTGCAAGTGTACTACAGTTTTATTAAAACACTACAAACAAAATCTGCGTGGATGTAGAAAACCAGAATACAGGATTTATCAAGAACACCAAATATTTCGCGAGATATTTCAAACTTTCAGCCAAAATTTCAAACTTTTCAGCTAAAATTTCTCGGTTCGATGCACGAAATATTTCACGCTTTACAGAGTTTTAATATCAGAATAACTTTAATTCTTTATTATGCGAAACCGATATTTTTGGAACTTGCCTAATTAGGCGGAACTGTCGAGTGGGTCGCGGTCAGTGCACGATATAACATTTTGGAAACGAAACAGTGTAGAAACTGAAAAACGAACGAACCGTGATGCAGAAGTTAGTTTCTATTCGATTGAATCTTCTATTTCCGCGTTTGAATTCGCGCAACTTTCGCATCGCACAAACAATTCGCAACGAAATTTTTCTAGTTCGGTGTCCATAGTTTCGATGCGCCCGGGCTTACGTACACGGCGCCAGTTTAACAGTGACATGAAATGTTTAAAACTGCGTTCGACCTGCCGACGAGGCGTGACAATCAAGGTGTTCAGTTAGAAGTTCCGGCAGTTCCGAAGTTTTTCGAAACACAAACTGAACGGACCCGAAAGATGTGCCGTTGAATACCTTCGGTGTGTAATATACTGGTCACGTTTGAAATCGAAAAGTTGTACACGGGCGGAACTTGTGCCCCGTGCGAGTTCTTTTTTCGGAAGTTAAACTCTTTTTTTTCAATCGCGTGTAACCGTTGGAGATGAGCAAAGGAACGATAAACTGTATTGACGCTAGTACGTTGCACACGGTCAGCTGGGGACGAAATTAACACGTGATCTGTCGCGCTATTAGACCCAAGAAATAAGAGCAACTCGGTTAATAGGATAAGAGTTGAAAATACAAGGTTGCTTATAGCAACTTAGTTGTATATACCTCGGTCAAATAGTACTTTCAGACAAGCTGTCATTTATTACAAAAATAGAAAAGAAAATAATAATTTAGCTTTCAGTGCGCCTCATAAGAAAAGGAGATGCAAGATCAAGTAAACAAAATTTTTATTCCGGTTAAAACGAATCTTTTATATTTCCCTGTTTTAAACTTTTTATCCAATTTATTTGGGTTGTTCAATAAATCATTTCGCTTTTTTCATTTCATTTTTAAGTTTATTTAATATACGTAATGAACATTAATCACTGATGTATTGGCCGTTTTGTTGGATGACCTTCTGCCATCTCTCGGGCAACTTCATAATACCGCGTTCATAAAACTTCTTGTCTTTTTCTGCAAAGAACTTGTCAAGGTGCTGTTTGATGAGGTCGTCAGACGCAAACGTCTTACCAATCAAGGAATTTTGCAAGGAGCGAAATAAATGAAAGTCTGGTGGTGCAAGTTCTGGACTATACGGTGGATGTGGTAGCACATCCCAACTAAGCTGTAACAATTTTTGCCGAGTGACCAAACTTGTGTGTGGTCTCGCATTATCGTGGTGGAACATTACACCCTTTCGATTGATAAGCTCGGGACGTTCCTGTGCAATGGTATCACTTAATTTCTGTAGCTGCTCACAGTAGACATCGGAATTAATCGTTTTATTCTTTGGGAGCAGCTCATAGAAGATTGGACCCTTCCAATCCCACCATATTGACAGCATTACCTTCTTTTGGTGGATGTCTGTTTTTGCTTGCCTTTCCGGTGCTTCATCCAGTCTATACCAACTTCTTTTTCTGCTGACATTGTTGTACACAATCCATTTTTTGTCACCCGTGATCATACGCTTCAAGAATGGATCGTTTTCTTCGCGTTTGGTCAGTTCATCGCAGACATTCGTGCGCTTCGTCAGGTGAATTTCTTTCAACTCATGCGGTGTCCAAACATCGAGCTTCTTTACGAAACCAAGCGATTTCAAATGGCCACGAACACTGCCAATGGACACTTTTAGAGCGATAGCAAGCTCCCGAACCGTCGAATGCTTATTTGCTTGCATCAATGCTTCGATTTTATCGTCGTCAATTTCGGAAGGTCTACCGGAGCGATGAGCATCTTTAACTGAAAAATCACCATCACGGAATCGGGCGAACCAGTTCTAGCACTGGCGTTTTTCAATGACGTCTCTGCCGTAAACTTGGCGCAACTCTTCCCTTGCTTCAGTTGCTTTCTCATCCCTTTTTGAAAGCAATAAAGCAAAATATGGCGAATATTCTTTTCAAAATTCTCCATGTTCGAACCACAACTGTAAGTAGAAAACTCAAGCAAATCGTGCCAACCTTTGTTTGTTTTTTACGTTAAGTATCAAAAACAAAATACGCGTGAACATTTTACATTCATATCACGTTCAGATATAAATAATTGTGGACAAAGCTATCTATCGGGAAAAAACGCAAAGACTTTTTGAACAACCCATATATATTTCTTATGTATCTAATTATCTGTGTCTTGCGACAAATGGCTGATAATTTTATTTGACATTTGCGTATAAGAAATGTGATTGTTCCTCTTAATTATATGTAACTAAAGTACTTGTCATTAATAATTCTTCAATAATGAACATAAAAGTATCGTGTACACTGATCTGTGTATTATTATGACTCATATACGATAATATCTGATGGAAATTTGTCTGGCGTTAATGCGAGGTAAAATTACACATAATTCTAGCATAAGAAGATTATGTTCACTACTCAGCGTTCTGAATATTCTTACTAAATGGTACTATGTAGTTAGTAATCGGACTAGGTGCTCGCGTTGCTGTGAACTTTTCGATTGAAGCGCCACGAATCTCGCAATTAAGAACATTAGAACGTTGCCACTATACGAACGATTATGCCAACGTAAACTCTCTTCGCATAAATGTAACGATAATACGTTTATTAATTCGAAGACAATTACTTGGTAATTCTCTAGAAACACATAATTATGTACAAAGGGAGGACAGTAACTTTTGTTATCATCACATTTCCAGTATATTACGATTACAGCACGAGAACTTGATGATACGTGGCGAGGTAAGCTTGAACGCTCTACATCATAATTAATTTTAGAACCATGAGCGTTACACCTGTTCATTATGACACATATTGGAGTACATGTACATACTTAGAACTAATCCTTTCTGGAAAATAGTCTAGAGCAGAGCTACCACTTCTTGCAACAATATCTATAGGAAATGTTTAATGCAGGGTGGGCCGGAATTCGTAGAGCATCCGAGCAGAGGGTGATTTTACGTGAAAAAGTAAGAAACGTTGGTATATTATTTTTTTTATCCCAAATTTGGTTTTCAAGACAATCGCCATTAAAGTTTGTTCATCTTTGTAAAGGATTTAGTTGTTGTCTATTCATCAAGTGCAGTTGCCTCTGTCCGCGATAGTATTTACAAACATTGGCGATAATGGGAACATTACGTTTGTTAGCATAATTCGCAACAATTAATGTTTGTACACATCATCTCAGGCAAAGAGACAACTGTGTCAGAAGAATAAGGAATCACTAAGTACAAAGATGGACAAACTTTAAAGTCGATTTTCTCGAAGAATCGCCCCCGGCTTGATTGTATTGCGAATTAAGGCCCAACCTAAATAGAGATGTACAAAACAGAGGATTAAGATTGGAATTGATCGTATTTTTTATTTTTTATACATAGTTTCATATAGTGAGATATTCTATAACGAACTATGATCCGTACTAGAACCTCGTTCTTTGTAATATTCATTCAAATGTATCTATAATGGAATACATTGATTGATATCCTTATAACTTCTTTAAAACTGGACGAAACGATTTAACTTTTTCAGTTGATAGAGGAACTAATCTGCTAGACAATTACTAAAATGTTTTTGTTTAAATTTGCTAATTCTTGGAATGACACAAAAAATGAGAAGATCACTTTTTCTCTAACTTTTTATCTGAGTCTATAATAAAAATTTAAAAACTGTGTTTTGTACTGTAAACTTAATTTGTTATACTGAAATTTATTTATTAACTGTTATTTATGACCGTTATTGACAGAATTCGATAAGTTATTTCTTTCTTATGGTGACGAAGGAGGAATGGGATAATCGGCACAACAGCAAATTGTATTTCTCCGCGTTCATTGTAGCACCTTCATTTAATGAGAAAAATTGTTCGCTGTGACAATCGTTCGTTGTGAGGTCATTCGTTATAAAATATCCCGTTGTATTTTAAAAATACCTTATCGATAAGAACAGATCTTGCTATACAGGGCGTATCAAAATTATTGTAACTCCGGGAAATGCGGAGTTCCTGAGGTTATTTGGAGTAATTTTTCCTTAACGAAATGACCGTTGATAACCAGTTGAGTGACCACTGTTAACCACTTAAATGTCCATTGATAATCACTTTAATGACTACTAAGAACCACTTGAGTGATCGCTGATAATCACATGATTGACCATTATTGATCACTATCATAATCACTAGTGACCACAGGGTATTCCAAGGGTCAGCAGTAATCCATGGAGGTCCACCCTGGGTCAGAGCACTTCATAAGGACACACACGCGTTAATTAATTAAACGATAACATTCCGCAGAATCGTTAACCTACAGTAACCGTCATCACTGATTATGATGTTGCGGATTATTCCTATTTACACCTTTCCTTTGGAGGTCCTTGAATTCTGTTCCAACTCTGTCGTTCTAAAAAATGTTCTATGCCGAGGTAAACTGCTCACGCATTTCTAATACTCGCTGATTGGTTTTCCATGACTTTAACAATAACCAACCAGCGAGTTTGTTTCAAGAAGGCACCTTTCCCCAGTACCTTAGCGCGTCCTTTTGGGAAGTTGCTGGTATATGGAAGGTGGGGGCGACAACGATATTTTAACAAAGACGGGAAATTCCTCCAAGTGTGATTACGGCTGGCCACCGTTGTAAACTAACATGGGACTTACCCTTCGGAACTGTGGGTAGATAGGTTGAATAATCGTGCACGATGTGAAGATACTCGTTTTTACTAATATATATACAAAGATACAATTTCTCTCCGCTGGCTAACTGACTCCGTATGTCCTCACAGAGAGCGTTCTTTCACGACGTTAATCTTAAGACGCGTCGTAACCAAATCGCTTTCTTAAAAACTATAACTTCGCGCTTGCCCTGGTAAAATTTCGAAACAACCCTGATTGGCTAACCCGCGCGCTGGGTATTTTCCAATCAGTGCTGTTCGTTTTTCCGTATCACCGCCTACTCCTTACGCCCTTGGCGTGCTTGTTTTCGGAGCGGCGAGGTGACCGGAGGGGATGCGTTTTACGAAGAAGAGACTTTCTCTTGCGCTACAGAACTTCCCCTCTTTATGACACATCTTAGCTATTGAGGCCGAGAGAAGCGAAATCCTAAAATTAAGCAATAAAGTATGCGTTCTCACGGCAGGACAAGTAATTTAAATCTAAATTGCATGCCAGATGTTAGTCAAAAGTCCTAAGTTCAAAAATAGCCGGCTAGGCCTGTCCGTATCATAAAGAATATTAGTGCTGGGTACGAACAAGGATCATGATTTATACCCAAGGTTCTTCAGGCAATCATCACGCGTGGAAATTGACGATTGATTTTGAATGCGCGACTACGGAACGTATTAAAAGAACAGATCCGAATTTTTTGAGTGTATATGGAGTGCGAATATTCAGAAGTGCAACTCCGTCGAAATACTACGCCTCTCCTAGACGGTACAAAAGGAGAACACCCCATCGGATATCTCCACAACTCGGAATTATCAATGATCAATTAAGTTGTTTGTGTTTGGTGATGGTACTGCGAAAATTAATTCCATTTTAACCATACAATTCATACTCGAGGGCCCTCCGATCGCATCCCTTGCTCGATATGGTCATTGGCGTGGGATCAGCTGAACAGTGTACGAGGTCTGTGCTCCGACCTTGTGAATCGTGACCGACATTTCCGAGCAACAAATGTCCTCTCAACTAAATTAATGAGTTTTCTTTTATATTCATTATTTTATATTTACTATATTATATTAATGATATTCTTTACGATTCTCAAACTGTAAATTCACGCTCTGCGACTTGTTTATTGGTTCGAACACGACTCAAAGCCGCCGCCACTGTTTTAGCTCGTAAACAAAGTCGCGGATTGCATTTTTCACATCATGCTTCGAAGGATTATTCATTGATCTGTTGCACTGCAGGATGACCGACACAGCTGATCTGTATACGATAATATACAGACAATCGTGCAGTATCCCGTAATTCCTTCTATGAGACGACAGTTCGTTCGTATTAAACCAGAAATAATTATTATTATCCATAATTATTATTTAATTATTAGTGATCAGTGTTAAATGATAGAGTGCAGCGAAAGTGAACGGTTAGAGTAGCTTGCACAAAGACATCCTTGTGTTCGTCACTATCGTGTACAAATTAAACTGTGTTATTTTTCATACGTTGTTCGAGATTAATGGATTATCTTCCGAGTATGACGCGGATTTATAATTAAATGGATGAGTTTCTTATTAATAATATTTCTAAGATTTTTCAAATTAATACAAAATTTAGAAAATGCAGAACACTCCTTGTTCATTCCCTTGAATGTGGCTGAAAGTTTAAACGTAGCCCCCTCCTTTATTAAAACGTTACTCCAAATGACCTAAGGGACCCCTCATTTCCCGAAGTTACATTAATTTTGATACGACCTGTATACTTTCATGAAAAAATATATTGATTTTCATTAGGACCGACAATTGGAAATGACAAAAATTGATGAAACGTTTGACTCGTAGTTTGAAGAAAACGATCGAGTCACATAGGAGTGTTGATGGTTTCTGAACTGATCGCATCGCCAGTAAATGGTAATTTTTTACAAGCGTGGCCGGTGCTGTATCGCGCGGAAATCGATGCTGCAGCGCGCGCGATCGGTTGATTTAAAAAGTAAATGAGGACAGTTGACAAACAGGGCTCAATAAACAACGACACGTCGATTTCGTCTGTTCAGAGTTTTTCGCGTTTGGAAAATATACGCTGCTGGACAAAGTTACGGGCAAGCATGGACGATCAGTATGCCTTCGATCTCGATGGAGCGCAACATTATAAAATTTTTGCGAGGGAACTTGGTTCTGGAGAATTTCGGCTATAGTATGATCCATTTCATCCACTTTGATGTTCCTCGACGCATTTTTTTGTTATAAATTAGCTTTCCCGGCTGAAATCCGGAAACCTTATTAAGGGCCAGGTTATTCGCAAAATAGCTCGCCGACGAAATACGTACAAGTGATCTTGTGTTTTCGGGGAGTTAATGCGGCTGTCTTATGCGTCTTCTTGGGAATATTCATGCGAACATGTTACGCAGTGGCCTATGAAATTCACCTCTATAATTTATGCGACCGTTTCACGTGATTTTACGAGTATATTAACACGCTATTTCTCCAGGATGATAAATGCATCGTCTAGGCTGGTGTCGTCCTGATACCAAACATCGAAAGTCCGACCTATTTGACCGACCTATTTAATTCTAATTCGAAACATTTGAAAAATCAGTTCTTACGTTCGCTTGTTTTATTTTTAATTCTTCTCACACAACACAAAAATTCATTTCGCCCTATTCGTCAATTAGATTTTATTGAATGGAACAAAAGCGCATTCATGATAATGTTAGTATTAATCTTATATGTACTATTTGTTAATTCATTGTAAATATGTATAATATTATATGTATACTTCTCTTGAATTCCATAAATCTCTTTTACATCTATTTTAGAAACATGATATTCGATCTGTTAAAACTGAATATTAAGTGTTTATTTTAATTTGTCGGAGGGAAAAATCTAGTACAACATATTTCATCCTCCTGCTAAACTAAATGAAATTTCAAAAAATTCATGGCTATTATTTATGCAGACGTTACCATGATAATGAGTTTCTGTATCGCATTTAGATATAATTGGAAAGGCGCTTAAAAGTAGAGCGGAAAATATGAAAATATTATTATACAATACATTATATATGCACATTTACTTTGTGCCAATTATACAGCTATCGTTCACAAATTATTTTAATGAAGAGCTATTTCCACGCAAACTAGTTCATTTGCATTTTTAGCTTTAGCAACACATCGTACTCTAGCAATAAATTACTTAATATTCATATACATTTTCTTAAAATATTTGTTTTCGATATTTCGCATATTGAGTTTCGAAAAATTGTATGAACGAAGTTAATTTTTTGTTCTTCCTCCATTTTTAATCGTTGTTTATGAATGGTTCTAAGTAAATACAATAAATAAACGTAGAATTCTGTTTCAACGTCAGACTTCTTAAATATTAATGAACAAAATATCTACAACTTTCATACAAAAATGTTTACGTACAAGAAATTTGCATTGTTTGTTGTCATAAAAAGTTATAATGCGGGAATATTTATTAAAGATTTGTTTCCAGCGATGATAATTTTGGTTCTTACTTATGTGGTTGCAACAAATTAAACATGCAAAAATCTCAGTTTTACGCGATGCAGTATGCGTATAAGTTATTGAGATCAACAAAACCTATTTTTCACACTTTCATTATAGACTCAGATAAAAAAGTTAAAAATACATGTGTCTTTTGTTTTGTTTTTGTCTCTCCAAGTAATAGTAAAATTAAAAGAAAAAGGTTTAATCATTGCCCATTAAACTAATCCCTCTAACGTCTACAAAAATTCAAGTCGTTTAGTTCAGTTTTTCTCGTTATGGTTATATAATTACACTGCAGATTTTTATGAAAATTTATTTTTGCAGCAATTATAACGCTCAGGGACTAAGCAGAGTTTTCTCTTTTATATAATTATAATAGATTGACTAAGATTATTGTACTCTTAAATAATCTTGACGCCTCTAGTATTTTATACTTCACGTACTTACTTTTGTTATAAATGGATAAATATCACACTTTTTATGCGATCCGTACACTATTACATAGTTCTATAAGGCATATACAATGGCAGGATTCAATTCGCTGACCAAACCCGTGATAAAAGTTTATATTCATGCTTGCCCTACTTATCTTGGTGCCAACACCACGGTCTGTTTCAGTAGTTTCAACAAAGTCTATCAAATGGAATCAGAATAATATCCGAATCTTTCGAATGCGTCAAAGTTTCGAGTTTACGTTGAAGTGTAAGTTGTGAAACTTTACGATAACTATTTTGAACTTTGTTAGCTGAGGACTCAGAATAAACCAGCACGCAACATGAGGATTGTGAGCGCTACGCCTCCTGACTCTCATCGAGCGTCCCGCACCTTGCGGTCGCCTCTTTCGGCTTTAGAGCACCTCAGGCGTGTCTGCCTGTTGCTTTATACGTGTGTATGCAGCATTTAAGCAATCGCCGGGAAGCAAGACGCGCGACGGTAGTCAGGAAGCATAGTCCTCACGTTCCTCATGCTGTATGAAAGTCAATTCCGAGCCTTGTCTCAGCTAGAGGAATACTTCTACCACTTTAGCATTACATACCTCGATATCACCAGAATCAACAAAATTCTATTGTCTCTAGATCAAGTTACACTAGTTGGATGAAGGCAAGCCTAACCACCAATAAAACTACCGCTATTAAAAATATTTAATATCAACATCCAGATATATATTTCAGATTTAATTTGCAATATAAATTTCGTATTCACGCGTTTTCCTTTTCTAGTTCATTTACGAGTGTATGAGCGTTACTGTTTATCCGCGCACACACGGTTATTTCAATAATACGCGGTTCCCGATGATTCTTTCAAATCACAGGGATGATAAAATTGATTGATGTAAATGTAACAAAAAAAACTATTTATTATACTAACTGTTGCGTCGAGTCCGCGTACGCAATTGCCGCAGATCACTCGAAGGCGCGTTTGTTGAGATGAATGAGGAATCAACGAGGTTTTGGTAATTAACAATTTATTGAAGGTTTAATGATATTTGAAATGGGAAATGTTTCGGATGTGACGGAGCGGATGTTGGATCGATGGGTGGTAGCGATGCCTTGTTCTCGTTGTTCGTCGTTACCTTTGGTGGTTGTTTCCTTCGGTTGCTGCTCGTTTGTCACTCCGTCACTGCCGACTGTCTCACTCCTGACTGTTTCTAAACTGTACTGCTTGATTTCTGAAAAATGTCTCATATTTATACGATTTTAGTGATCCAGTAAAGAACCAATCAAGAACGATTGTTTGAAGGGCACTTGTGGGCCCGTGTGATGGTCGGTCGGTCGGTCGGTCGCCCGAGGAGGAGCGGCTTCGACCGTTTTATGGTTTTAACATTTTCCGCCCTCGCAGAGCATTTGTGTTGAATATTTTCCACCAGACTTGTTGTTCCGAGACGGAACACTAACACTTAATAACAAAAAAATAGAATTTACAAATGCTGTTGATTCTGTGAATACTATAAGTTGACTGCGATACTGCGAATAACTAACAGAGTAGAGTAATAGATAGGCTAATGAATCTCGTGTAAAGTGTAATTTTGTTCTGATCTTTCGTCGAACTGATAATCTCCGAGGTAACCTCGGTGTGGGTGTGTATTAAAACATGGAACAAGCGGATTCGTAGATTGCAATATTTCGGAGGAAGTAAGGGAAACGGCCGTCTTGAATTGATTGGTTAGAAGAAAAGCGTATAGTGAAGGAAAGTGACCGCCCCGAACTCATCGTCACCCGCAGGTAGTGCTCGTACCCTCGGGCGAGGCCCGCGAAGAATCCGCGTGTCCCAATAATAGATCGTGGCCGACAATGAATCGTAAAAGGGCTTTGTGCGTTAGACAAAACACACTATTGCGAGTCTTGACAAAATATTGAAAGCTGATGGCCGGATGTGGGGTATATTGAAGAAAATAAAGAACAATAGGTTAAGCACCGGTCTTTTAGAGACATTACCGGCCAGGGATGCGTGGAGACTATTTGAAGATTATGCTATGCGCGTGTTTTTATGAAGATAGTTATTTCTATAAAGAATAATTTCGTCCTACAACGGAACAGGGTGTTTAGAATGGTAATGACGGCTGTAAAGACTAGTTCCGTCCTGTAACGGAACAGTTACATTTTTCAATCGAAGTATACAAATACATGTCAAAATTAGAACATCTTGTCCATTTTCCAGCTGTACGTAGTTTTCTCGGAATCAAATGTTGGATTCTACGATTTATCCACTTTTTTTACCCGTTTTTTAATCTCTTATTAAAGTCTTCAGACATCTGCGTCCAAGCTTAATGCCCGTAAATCGTCCGCATGGCTCGTAAAGCCCTTCGGCAAAGACCCACGTAATACGAGTATAATTATCCTTAAATATCAAGCTTTTATAAATTTATTAAACGTGCGTTCCTTAACCTGCTCCACCTTTCCTTCTTATAAGCCACCTTGTACCGCTTGTGAAACCTAGTTTCAATATTCCATAGCCTCTTCCTTGTACATGAAGCGATGAATGTTTCATTGAGACGACTTACAGATTTGTCTTTGTACACGGTACGAGATGTTCATTGGGGTTTTCTTTAACAACTGCGTTGCCAACGTTCTCTGTAATATATGTAAGGAGTATTTCATATTCTCTTTACAACTGCACTAACAAATCTTGAATGGTATCTGGAAGCAAAAGTATTAAAATGTCATATCCAATTAACAATTTGAATAAGAATGTGTTGCGCGAAAGGGTGAAGAACTTTATTTAAAGTCAGTAGTAAGTAACTGTAATTGTTAAAGTTCATTTTACTTATTTCATCTGATTTTTATTAAGATATTAGGTTGGGGAGAAAGAAATCCATTATTTTTACGTGAACTTCAAGATTTTATTTAACATGTTTCCAATTGTTCAATTTAGATCAAATATGCACCGTTTTGTTCTATTATTTGTTGCCATTTTAAAGATACCTCCATAATGCCTATCTCGTAGAAATCTTGGCCCCTATTAGCGAAAAACTCTTGTAATGGACTTTCACAATCTTCTCTCGATGCCAATTTCTTATCACTAAGGAAGTTTTGCAATGCAAGATAAACATGGTAATTGTTTGGTGCCAGGTCTGGGCTATATGGTGGATGTATCAAAACATCCAAGCGGAACGAAAACGAGTAACTATAGACGTGTATGGCCTGGCGTTGACTTGATGCCACACAACACCTTTCCTGTTGGCCAATTTTGGCCGTTTCTGGTCAATCGCTAGCTTCGAACGGTCCAATTGTTCACAGTAGAGATCCGAATTTAGTGTTTGATAGTGTTTTATTTTAGTGTTTCCAGTCCCACCAAATGCACAGCAGAACCTTCTTGGCTATTAGTCCTGGTTTGGTCACCGTCTGACCTGCTTCACCAGGCTTTGACCATGACCGTTTTTGCACAAGGTTGTCGTATGTGATCCATTTCTCATCCTCGGTCACCATGCGTTCAAGGAATGGGTCGATCTCATTCCGTTTGGCCAAGACATCACAGATGGAAATTCGAACCATCATTGTTTTTTGTGTTAATTGATGTGGCACCCAACGTCGAGCTGTTTTTTAAATCCAGTTTTGTGCAAATGGTTTAAAACCGTTTCATGGTCGATCTTTAGCTCCTGGGCGATGCTACGACTGTTAACATGCCGGTCATCTTCGATTATTTCTGTGATTTTGTCAACATTTTCTACGACAAGGCCTACCTGTACGAGGCGCATCTTTAACATCAAAAATACCTGAACGGAATCAACGAAACCAAAATTGCGCGTAATTGGCTGTTACAGTATCAGGACCATAAACACTATTCTCAATTTCAGCTGCTTGGCTTGCATTTTCGGCTTTATCAAAGAAAAATTGTAAAATGTACCGAATTTTCTCTATGTTGACTTCCATTTTTAACACCCTGTAGCTCGCAACTGAATGGATGAAACAAAAAACAGAGAAAGAATTTTTGTAGTACGGAATGTCACCTTTCCAACGAGCATAAATCTGAAATTGTTTGACCGATACTTTAACAGATGTCGATCACTACAGCAGTCTACCGAAAAAATAATGGATTTCTTTTTTCCCAACCTAATATGTATCCGAGAAAATGTGGACTATTACCTATCCTGTATATGCACATAAAACACAGTAGTACGTACAACAGAAACAGATTGTACCATGACTAGTTTTATATTCTTTTATCACTTGTAGTAAATGCCAGCAAATAGCAGAAGAACAAAGTCACAGATTAAATATTGCATTAATAAAATTCAATAAATATAAGGTAAATAAAACCATCGATTACAAATTCTATTAGTTAAAGCAGATAACTACTTACTAAATATAATACAATCACTCATTAACAAGTTTATGAGAAAATAAAGAGAAGAAAGAAACAAGCATCGATGATCACTGTTCCAAAAATAATACGCTCCATTGGACGAATGCCATCAGCATCGAATAAATGTTGAATCGATTTGTTATAGAACGGAATTTTATTTCAAGAAGCAGAACTTTTACAAGTACATGAATTATACATGACCGTTCTCCTTTTGATAGATCAATTTTCACTGACATCGAATAATGTCCAATGGTGTTAAGTATAACGACGATCGTGCGATGTTCGTTTCCATTAATCAATGATCTTCACGCAAGCGGATCATCTGAATGTCATTATAAAGTACGTCAGATCGTGCATAACGAATAAACCGGTGAACCGTTAAACCTTTTGTTTCATTCATTATTTCTAATGAGTGCGGCAGAGCTTTCCTACCTATTGAAAATCACATAGAGATTCATCAACGTTATCAATAATAAGACTATATAATGGCGGAAAAAAGTATCTGAGCGCCAAATTTTCGAATCTCGATAGTTGGTAATTTTTGAACTATTATAATTTTATAAAACATTCCAGCTGTTAGAAATGCGTGTTTAAAAGAGAAAAAAAAGTAACATGTGGCGACCCTGATTTCGACGGTTGAGAGGGCAACGCACTACGAAGAAGTTTGTGTACGCCGCTGCTAGGCTCCGTCTAGCACGGTATGTTCAGGTGCGCACAAGGACGCAAAAAAGGGTTCCTTGTGTTGGGTCGCCCGATGACACATTTTATTTGTGTCAACGGTTTAACGACCTATATATATAGGCGACGTACAGGCATTGTCATGGGCACTTATTAATTATTACTCTCACTTATTACACTCTTATTACTTATTACAGTATTGTTTCTTTCATACCTAGTCACCACAGTTCCTATAACAAAAATCTAACACCAGCGTTCTCACGTAACTATGTTTGTTTTAAAACGACGTCTCTATTTTCATAGTCTGTGGTTTAATGCTTTTTAAAATACTTTTGCATCGCGTGACGAGTGAAAATAATATTTAGCAATGATTATTAATTGCATTCATATTTAATCCATAAGTGACAATCGATTTATTCAAGAGCTATGATCGCTCCCTAATCCATATAGCTTCCAATTCGTTCTGCGATACGTAATTGTGTGCAACGACTTCGTAAAAGAAAAAAAGTGTAGAACATACGAGTCGCGGGAAATATTAATTTCTAAGGGAATTAATAATTTTCCGCAGTCCTCTAAGGTAATAAAAGCCTCGCAAGGGCCGTAAACGATCTTTTAGTGGCCCACGGATCTTTTTACTCTATATTGAACGCTATTCCGGGTGTTTTATATTGTGCTCTTGGGAATCTCCTCAAGCCACGAGTTTTCTTCTCACCTACATCAACCGGGTGACTTCTAAAACACCACTGCTTGGCTTCATAGCTTTGCTAATTTGATTTTTATTCGAACGCGAGCCATTTTCCGGTTTATCGTACATCATACGACGGTTGTACTTTTCGTTATAGCTTTTAAAATAAAAAATCTTAATGAAAAATATATAAATATAAAAATACAATGTGAAGTAGTAAATATGTCATACAACCGTTGAAAACACAGTTAATCTAATAGAATTTATAAAAAAAATGTCCAATATTTTAAAAGTACGCACTTTAAATTATTATATATTATAGATATATAGATATTTTTACAGAACTAACCCTTCATTTTTGCGATATGCATAAAAATATAATTTTCATTCCGAAAGGTGAGAATGATTTTCAGCTCTTTAAAATAAATCACCATTGATAAAAAAAAACATTACTAAAAAGTAATGATTACAGTAGATAGAATGAAACTGGTGACAGTAGCGTTCAGAAAATCAGGTCTGCTTTAATGCGCGTAATATGCAAGCACGACAATTGCATTGAAAATTATTCTAATTGAAAGTACTATTAATTAGATCATTTTGAAACAGGTGGTTCTATCTGACATAAGTGCTGTACTTTCCTATTAGAATGTAATGTTACATTTCCCGTAATATTGCATAATTCAATAGGCGCAGCACGCAACTGTACGGTTATAGATGACACACATTAGGGGAACTTGGTACAAATATAAGTGGATGCGGTATATTCCAATACCTGCTGCATTATATCAAACCGCGTAATATGCAATTATGCATGTATCATATATTGCTTTGGGAGACAGGAGCGGTAGTACACGACGAAAAAGAGAGAGATAGAGATAGAGAGATAGAGATAGAGAGAAAGAGAGAGAGAGAGAGAGAGAAACAGAAACAGAGAGGTGGAATAGGAAGGGATATATGGTTCTTTGGTTTCAATTCTAATTTTCATCGCCGAAAGTCGTGTTTACTAGAGACGTACTTATTAACGCAATACAGCACTAATGTATCGAACATGATACGCTACTAGTGCAATGTCGTAATTGTAGATCGAAGAATGATTGCTAATAACCACTCTACAGATTGTATGCATTTACGGAATTTGAAAATGTTGTAATATTTTCGGTTCATTAAAATTATTAATTTACTAATTGTAATATTTATTTTGCATAACAATACGCGATCTCCTGATACAGTTCGTGATACATTTCGATACATCTCCTGATACACTTTATCGAACAAGATATCAATTTAGCAAAAACTCTTCAAAAAAGTTTGATTTTCATTGATTATAAAACAATTACTGTTTGTTTAAGATCTACTATTTTGAAAAACAGAATGTCATAATTTTGAAAAATATTATCACATGAATTATGGAAGGTATCTCTGCGTTTATATATCTTTTGTTTTTATGTTATAAGCAAGTAATGTTTTTTTTTTATATAGTAGTTTTACGTTTACATCAGCTGCAAGGCTATTAGCGACCTTCTAGTTTTATGCCTTATATTTTGCTTATTAAACCTGTTAGTGATGTTGTTGCGCTAGATAATTAAAATAAAACATGTTGACACAAGATATGCTGTTTAAGAAATGCAAAATAACATGAAATTATTATATTAAATCTTATATGTTCTACTCTCAAATTATTAAACAAGTTATTCTGATTTTGTATATCGTTAACATGTTAATAAAATTAAAAGACGTTAACTAGTCGATTCCCTCCATAGAAATAACGATTACGTTGAGATTGATAAATAAGAGATCAATTCTTTCAGTAAGGATCAAGATGTCACGCAAGTATGACATTCGAATGGACAAGACAATATATCGTACGAACACTCGCTGACAATGTACAATCTCTAACAAGATTAACGGAAGTGAACAGATGTCCACAATTGCTACGTCGATAAAAAGTTCAGTTTCTTATGATCCTTGCGAACAGATGTTATCCACCACAAGTTCTTAAATGGGAGCGAAACTATTACGACAGGGAAGTATTGCCAAGGAAGGACGAAACGAACAAAAAGTGCGTAATAAACAACCAATTCAAGTGATACGAAACGGTCTAATTCTCTTATACGACAACGTTCGGCCATGTGCATCATAGTTAACGTTCCGGAAGCTAGAGTAATTATTTCATTAAGAATGAAATAATCTTTTGTGAAAAGAGCGATGTGAACTCGGACACCTCAGATTTCAGTAATAATGCACAATATTATTTACTTAAGACAATATTTTTTGTTTCTTTTTAGCTTATGCTATCTCAAAATTAAAACTGGAACAAGTATTATACGATCAATTTCTTAATTGACTCTGTTTTGATAAAAGAAATTTATTTTTAGCAAATACGTGCAAGTTTATCGTGTCTAAAAATCGCAATTTACTTCTGGTCAGGCTCGTGTGATTTCGCATCACGAGATTGGTGCGCTTATTAGAACGTGGTGCGATCTCACTTCTGATATGTAAGAAATCTCAGGTGGACAACACTCATTGCAAAGTGTGTTTTTCCACTTGATCGTATAGTGCTTTTCCCAGTTTTAATTTTGAGGTAGTTTAAACTAAAAAGAAATAAATTCTATAAAATTATGCAGATCTTGTGGAAGTTTTGTCTAAGAAAACTATAGCGCAGACAGTTAATATTAAGACTGTCATAGAGATCTGTTATAAAGAAATTCGATAATTACAGAAGTCATAATGCAGACATTTCTACTTGTAAGTGAAGGATAAATTAGGTGGTAACTTCTCATTAAAATCCATAGAAACTTCTTCATACAGGGAGTTTTCCAGCTATTTTGTGATCTTCTATTTTCATTAGATAGTAAACGATGTGATAAACAATGAAACAAAAGAAAGTTTATGTTACCTAGTAGTAAGATCTTCATCTCAATTTACAGCCTTACTAAGTGTGCTATAATTTCATCAAGTTTGAAGATACGACAACGTAATTTATGGATTACGTGTGAAAAGAGACATACAATCTAACTGGAATATTTTAAGTAAGATTTATGAACCCTGTTTTCCAGTAAAAGCATGTTCAAACTGGGTTTCGTGACCATGGTGTGCCGATTCGTGCCTTAACCGCGCATCAGACCATGAAAATCGACCCTTTGCGAGGTTTGCAAATTGTTGGCGAACGGCGCATTGTAAGTATAGGACCTAGTGAGAACGCGGTTTTTGATCTGAAATAGCCTTACGTGGCTCAGATTACTGGCACACACGTGTGCCGTTTTCCACGTGTAAGAACTCGCCATAATCGGAGCTCCCTCAGCGCTGGCACGCTCGAGTCATTCGTTACACGCCTATTTTCTACTATTCGTTACGCGCAAGATCAAGATATAATCGGTATTTTTAATGAGGCGCGAGGAAGTGCCTCTGATAATCGGACAATTCAGGTCTACTTTTCGGAAGTGGAAATTTTTAGGGCAGGCATTCTGTTCTAGGAAATTAGGGAGCTTATTGGCTAGAGTAAGCAGCATTTATTTCAATTTTACATCAGTTCACCTCCTGAAGAACACCAAAACAGTAAGACTCATCTGATGAATGAAGGACTCAGATGCACCTATCAAGTTACAGAGGCAGTGACATGTGTTTACCGCCGAATTCACTTCAGACCGCATCCACCAAGAATATAGACCACAATAGTGCTATCATACTCAAACTGTCTCTCCCTCTCTCATATAAACATGCGCGTATTACCCAATCAATGTATCGATGCCTGTTGTTAGAGTTTAATTGACATTTAGCGCCACCATCGTTTCAACAATGCAAAATCTCTTTTTTTTTATATAAAGATAAAATCAAATTAACTTTTTACAATTTGAAATCGTTGGAAAATTAAGAAAATGTGCATATTTATCAAGAGTCTATAGCCCATCGATTAAGTATCATCGTTTGTTAAAATATCTGTTGGTGTAAATATTACAATTATTATTGCTGTATAATGGTTCCAATTTGAACTAAAAATTTTCATTTAACTATACTACACACAATTTTTAGTTTCACAAGGGATTATAAAGAAATGTTCTAAATAAAATCTTATATTTTTGTTATCAAGCACAGTTTTTTCTTAGTTCTAATGGGCGGCAATACATCACCCGATAAAAGCAAAATTTCGTGACCGTTTTTACGCCACGCCACTCTGTCTAATTAGCATGATTTTATTCAAGTTGCTGAATTGAACGCGATGCTGCGTCGAACCGAATTATACACGCAAACGGAAAGGAAAGAAAGGAGGCCGAAGTCCGCAAGATGAACACAATGGTTTTTATTCCTTTCGTTTCTACCGGGCCAGAGAGAGAGAGAGAGAGAGAGAGAGAGAGAGAGAGAACTAAAAAGTGCATGCTCGATCTCTTGGTTCGCTCGTTAGCTGGAAAATTCTTTCTTCTTTTCGTGAACTGCTAATTATCCGTATAGCTACATCCAAGAGACCTCTAACCACCGCAGCAACTCGCCCCTTCGTTGGTCACCAAGTCGAGTGCTGACGATAATCGTCCTTCCCGCGATAAGCCCTGATTTATAGGGTTTTCAGCAGTCTCTAAGGCCGCAACTCTGCTAACTTCTGGACAATGAAAAACACTGTTGTCTGCAGTTAGTCATCTGCGAAGACAACTTTCGCGAAGAAGCGGCTGTTCACTATTGTCTTGTATTCTGACGTCGAAATGCGCTTTGAATGGCTTTACGGTCGTTCCCTTCGCCGGGGAGCGGGATACTTATAAATAAAACATTCTACAGGGTGATCCGTATCTAGTGACCGAGTCAGTTTTCTTCGAGATTAGAAGAACTTTCAAAGGTAAGAAACAATTTCCAAAACGCGTTATTTCAACGAAAATCAAGTGAAAATTCTAAATAAAAATCTTTGGTTGGTATAATTTATTAAACTGTATGACCGAAATATTAATATAATCTTTTATACTTAAGATATTCGATTATCTAATTCAATAATTAAAATTGATTGAACATGATAATAATTATGATACTTCGACGGTTGTTTACACATTATGTGGTTGTCAACCAACCCTATAGGCAATTGGTAGACTTACTGTTACGGCGTAACAAAGACAATCGCCCTGACGCTAGAAATAATTCGTATGTTTGCGGCAGCACGTAATCAAAATTCTAAAATAATGCTAAGCACTGATTGGTGCGCTCTCGGGCCACCAAATTGGTATAAAAGGTGCGACAAAAATAAAAAGAAACACTCGATTAACTACAACTATACAACACAGAACCGCTGTCTCTCGGAACATTACATCGCTTGTCCGACATTTATATTAAAGTCAATTATATTGTAACTTGACTGATTTCTTTAAACATTCGCCCGCGATTCATTTCTCAACGTGAAGTCGAGTGATAAACGAAAGCATCTTTCAATTAAGTTGCCTTAGAGCAACTTCTATTTCGCTCGCGCCGAAACACTTACAATATGGGGTAGGTAGACTGGTAACGCGATCAGTTAAAAAAAAATGTTAAAAATAATCTGTTTTACTTGTAATAAGATAACAACATGTCAAGAAAGATTTTTACAGTTGTATTAATATTATAAATGAATTACTTTTGTAATGAACCAAATTCATTATACAATTCAAATAACAGTAATAAAGTGGATTAAACAATTTACTACTTAAAATTTGAACAAACTAGGATATTTGATTGAAAAATGAAAGTTCTTCGAATCCCTAAAATTAATAATACAAAAAAAATTATTTCTACCAAAATATCTATTTCCACAGTGTCATCCCATTTACATTGAAAAATTCGTTGATCGTTTGAAAATTAGAACCCACTGTATATTCACGGAAACTTTGTTAACAGTCAACAAATAAAAATTATTTTAATATGCATACGTAGAACTAAAGAATACAGTTTGACAAAATTAATTTTTAACTCGTTATAAATGTTCTCATTCTCCGCTACGAAGAAAAATTATAGAACAGTTTGTTACTCATTTCCCATCTCGAATACGGTAAAACATGTGCGAAATATTTGATGGATATTTAAATATTTCGAATAAATGCAAGCTCGTAAAATTCACGGGGCACATAAGGACAGAAATCTGATAAATGTATATTAAGAGAATGCGTTCATATTTTATGCGATCGGACATTATGAAATTCGGTGTTGTCCGGTCATTTTTTGGTAGTACATTGTAGGGAACCGTTAAAATATTTTCCCTTTATTGTTTTTATTATTTATTGTTTCTACTACGTGCAGTTAATTTATATTTGGAAAAATCGATACCGATATATGGAGCGTGCCCGTAATAACGTACAGTATTTCAATTATGAGATTTCATTTTCGAGAATTACAACCGTTGTTCTATTTTTAAAAATATTCTACTTGAAGATATTATCAATTTATAATAAAAATTGCAATTGCTACAATTTCGTGCTTTCCTAATATTGTAAATTTTTAAGGTAGAATAAATAATTTGCGAAATCAAAATATTATATTTTAGATGTTTTGATAATCATAACAGTTTTCAAGATAACACTGGATAAATCATGCTATTCGTTTCGTTATTACTGCAGCTATAGCAGTTTCTTCAATTGAAATGAATGAAGCTAAAAACGACGAATTTGTGAAACAGAATTTCAGGATTGAACTTTTAAGATGAAATTAACGGAAATCTGTACTTTCACTTCAGTTCTGTGTCAAATTGAACGCACTCTCTGTAGATCTAAATGCACCGGGAAAACATATCGCGCGTCAAATACTTGGCTTACGAGCACTGTAATCAGTTTACCTCGATAAGTCTTGATTTATCGGTTACCTACGCGTCCCAGCATACTGCCGAACGATGCCTTTTTTTCTCCTTCTTCATCCACCCAGCCTGAAAATGATATCTCGCGAACGTGTTATATCCGATTCTTCCACATGGAAATACGATTACTGTCTCCTGTATCGCGATATTTTCCGCGGCAGGAGTGATAAATTATTAACGCGTTCATAGATGCGTAATCTTCTCCAATGTCAGTCAAGCTTGCTGAAATTAATTTCCAGATTTACGTGTAAAAATACGAGGTTTTAAGTTCGAATAAAAAAGTGATAGCAATTTATCGTCGGATGACGAAATTTATCCAATTTAGAACGTATAGGGGACGGTTGTAACACGTTAACTATCTCTAAATATTATATTATTCATATTACTAAGCGGTTCAAATATACATATAATGTAAAATGATATCTGGAACACGCTCATCTATCATACTTAGGTAAATACAAAATATAAATCTGCGTGTTCCGTCCCGAAGACGGAAACACCTGGAGTTTCTGTCGACGGGGATTATGACACGGACGGGAGGAAGGTTATTTTTGAGAAGAAGACTATTTCTACATCTGGCAACCGGAAGCATGTTAATTTCATTACCGTCTTCCACAATAACCATTACGTGGTAGAAAGTTAAAGATTTCTAAGAGAACTGCCTAAATGCATTTTCGAAGCCCACAGCTGGGACGTGCCGTAAACCGGGTAATGCGAAGGGTCACCCGAACCGAGTACGCGACGGTACCGCAACCGTCGTAGGCTGACCTGGACGATTCCCGTATCACTTTTTAACGTTGTAAATTACACCGTTAGTAAATTACACCAAGGGTGTCGCCGCGTTAAAGAATGCACTGATTGGACTCTCCAGCATTCAGCAAAACCTAATCAGTGCCCTTCTATCATACCGGAATGCAAGCTCTCGAGGAAACCCACAAAAGGCGGAAACCCCCAAAAGGCAGAAACGCCCACACTCCCAGACGAATTTCGAGTTTGACGATCGAACGATTCGTCTTCTAACACTCTTCTTCTAAACGTCCAACGAGACACATCGGTTTCCACACTTCGGCAATACCGCTCAACGTAAAACATCGCCGCTAACATACGATAACGAACGTCTCACACGGAGCCTACGGGAAAGCACGCGCAACAGCATCTTCAATCTTATCTAAGTAGTTTCTTGTTAATTCGTCGAACTACTACTGTGCCGCGTCGAACTACTACTGTGCCGCGTCGAGTGCCGTATATTCTTCAACGGAATAACTTCGCATCTTACAACCGCGGAGCCGAGTCACTTTCGGCCGACACCGCGTGCCCCTTAACAAGCATTAAATAATAAAATAACAAATAACGACACCATCCTCAATATCATAGAAAAATCCCATCTCACGTCGTCATCCCTGGCAACGAAAGAGCTGACCAAGTAGCCAAAGAAGCAACAACATTAACACCGCCAAACGATGACCAAAATCTACACATGGAAGACATGATAAAAACGATCAAAAGCCAGCTAACGCAACAATGGGAAACTACATGGAAACAATCAGCCCCACTCCATATAACTAACATTACAGAAAAATTTTTCAATAACCATCAAATGATGGTACACTATCCAGGAGGGACCAGATAGCGATTATCCGCATCCAAATTGGACATTCCAGATAAACACACTCATATCTGCTAACTAAAGAACCATCCCCACAATGTGAAGAATGCAACACCCAAATGACAACGGACCACATAATCTTGTGGGATTCTCCACGAGCTTCTCTCAATATACTCGCAAACTCTCACGCAAGGATCTCCACCACGCAACATCGAAAACGGACTGACCCCGAGACCTCCGTAGGGCCTCCTTTTATACGTCGTCAGAAACAAACACACTCCATTCGCCCAGGTGTCATCAAACATACCGCTTCTCAATCGCACCGCTGTCCCCAAAAAGGCCGCGATCGATTATACCGCGTCTCACTCGCACCGCGTCTTCAAACATGCCCCGCTTCGTTCGTACCGCGTCTTCAACCGCACCGCTTGTTCACACACGTTCACACTACACACATCCTAGAATCTTAAACTGCCGAAAATACAATTCTCTGCGCACCAAACACAAACTAAACCCACTGCTCAAGGATAACATAAACAGCAACAAAGTCAAGGACCTACTAAAATTTCTTAGAGAAATTGGGCCCTATGCCCAGGACGGAAAACGTTGTTCAAACACAGTAAGATATAAAAAGCTGTTTGTTCATACAACGGTATAACCCAAGCAAGCGGACGAATGGTTGCATTGGACACTATTGACTCTCAGTTCTCTATGATAAAGATAAACATTCCACCAATACACAGGTCCTATGGAAATGACGGAGACAGTAGAAGAGTACTGATAAATATTAGATCTATTTTATGCATGTGTCGAAAGCGACACGTCACGAAAATTGTCATTTTGAAATGTCTTTGTTAGAATATCACAGAAACCTGTTTTACGAGCATTATTATTTTGACTGCCAAGTCTCACAATTAAAATGACGTTAAACTTTCTCTTGGTCATTTTTTATTATTTACGTTAAATAAGCAGATTTAAGTTGGAACAAGGAAAGTCGTTCTTGACATTTACTAGTATTGGAATTTCAGGTTACTGAATTAATACAATATAATGATAATGCTTTGTAAATTGTTCCTTTTATTTTATAAAAGAAGGCTCGAGAAGGTACACATATCCGTTCAATACAAGATCGCGACTGATACTTGAACGCTTGAAAAGGCAAAAGAGAGTCGCCCTTCACCGTGGTGACGAATTCTTATCTTGTAAAAACAAACCACCATGATTCGTTAAAAAACCACCATGATGGTTAAGAGAAGCCGAAAAGAATTCTTGGAGGTAATTTTTGTTTCATCGCGAAACGCTATGAAATTCAACAACTAGGCGATTTAAGTCTATTAAACAATTTAAATATAGTTATTTGATAATGATCAAAATATATTTTTATTTAACATTAGATGTTTTAATTAGAACGGATTTAATATTAGATAATTCAATTGCAACGTTATTTCATTTAATTATAATGAAACTGTTCACGTCTGTAAAGAAAGTATTATAACTTTTTAGAAATTAATTCACACGAACGAATTCACGTTTATTCTTTACCACCTTTTCCATTTGCAATGATAAACGCAACTGTAAAAACTCGGTGAATTGATTCAAAACACATGTAGGATGAAAAATTTGTCAAAAGAAGCCGCGTTGTTCGCTAGAACACTTTATTTAACAATTTGGTGGGAAACATCCGTGAATAGCAATACTAACTTTTCACGATCTCTTTGAAACGAAAACAGCGAATAACATCAATGAAAAATAGGCGAACCCGCCAGCGCGGATCAAATTCTTGCACTGTTGAACGTTCTCGATAGAGCGTAGATAAAATCTACGGATTGGCGAAACATAAAGCCGCGGTTACAATCGCGTCCTGGTTTGTTTACACGTGGGAACTGTTAGCACTATGCCCAATGGCCAACGCACTCGTTCAATCCCCGAATTTCCACTTACACTCGACGGAGCATGTAATGCCTTCATGTTTGATATATCGATGCAATGTTAGTCACCGGAAATAGATGCGTTGCCGTTTCTTTATTTAAGAACTACCAATTGAAAATTGGTACAAGTACTATCTATACCATAGTTCTTATGAATTCAACATTATATTGTATATTATTTTATTTTATTTTCCTTTGCCTTCATCCTTTTATTTTATTTTATTTTACGATACGTGAGCTACGAGAAAATGAACTTGTAATCCGTAAGGAAACCAATGAAATTCATTACATACTAAATTAAATAATCCACCGAAAATAATGCAGTGGTAACGGCGATTTCATTAATAGAAAAATATTGGTGATACAATTTAAAAGGTAAAACGAGAATATTGAAATCGGAATCTTCGTGTTACACGACTTCCCTTTTTAATCAAATTTTGGCCAATTTCAACCATTTGTACTGTTATGCCGTGAGGTGAAGGAACGGGATCACTCGAGATACCACAGTCTTCTCCGCTGGTCGATTAGAGTTGTCGAAAAGGAATACGCTACAAACAAAGATTTACAACGAACTTTATTCTAAGCTTAACAACACGACGTACATTTGCGAACTGAACCCCGACGCAGCGAGGCATGGGTTTTTATGTAGTCCTAGTCGCAGGACTTTCTTTACCTGGTCACCATGCGGCACCTAGGCCGAAACGGAGCGAAGTACTCGTATGACTAATGGTTTTTGGTGACATCTGTTTGGGCAAAACAGATGAGCTCAGGAATGGCCTTAGTGACTAAATCTTAGTCACATCTGTAATATTTTCAATGATGCATCACAGTACGCTCAAAATGCAGACACTCGGGCGTTTTTGTGTTGCGAGTTACGACGGACGTTCCAACGTCATCATTACGCAAAGCGTAACATTACGATACAGACGAGTAGTCACAAAAGCTGCGTCTGTTAAATTTACCGTTCGCGGAACGTTAATGACAGACGGCAAACGGATGTTGTTGCATTTTATGCATTTTTATGTATCTGGCCATAGAAAGGTCGCGCAGTGACCCAGATCTGTGACAACGCCAACTAAATTCAACTTTTTATTTCGTCCGGAAATCCATGTAATATAATTTCGCTCCATTGAAATTTTGAATGTACAAAATTCTGTAAATATTCTCAATAACCTGATAATATTACAAATGTACCTAGCTCGCGCGCGGGTAAGTTAATTTCATCCGCAATGAAACAATTTGAAACAAAATGTATATCAAAAATATATTTTTTATATTATTAAAGCTTACGTTAACGTTCTTAATATGTTCATGCATTACTCCGTAATAAGCTGAATCAATTTCTATATTATTCTTTAAGCAATGTTAAAGACAACTGTTAACTTCAATAACTGTCAATTTATTAATAATGCTTTCTCTCAAATGATAATAAAAAATAATTGTATCAGAAAAATTAATTTTAATCCTCATGTTTAAATAACGTGAACGATATAATTATAAATATCCATTATTCATTTTAATGACCAATCATTAATGGTTTCTAGTAAATTATAATGGACAAAATAAAAACCAGAACACGATAGGAACAAGTACATTACTATACACTTTCATTTCATAACACTTTAAGAGAAATATACAAAACTCTTCTATAAGCTGTTTGCATTGTAATTCACAATCATGCCTATTTAGTAGTCGCATGATCAAGCGCCATTTTTCTTCGAACCGATTTACGCCCATTACGATTTTGATAAAGCACGGAAAAATGCCATTCTTAATTATGTGAGCACTAAACAGCATAAAATATTGTTCGATAAAACCTCGATGTGTAACGTATAATTCTGCTTATTTCACATTGAATAATAGATCAAATCTTCCGAAAAATTTAATTTAATATAACAATTTGATACATAAAGATGAAAGAATTAAGATTTAGATATTTTAATTAGCAATTACCTTCGTAATAAAATCTTCCTTTATGTAGCTGACAGGTTGAGCTTAGCGCTATAGCCGTTGGATGTGCGAAAATGATTTACTCCAGCCCTTTATTATGCAATTACTAAAATCGTATAGTTGCTTCGCTCGAAGCTATTAATTGGATTAATTTACTTGCGTGTATACCGTGTCTATGCAGAAACACGTCGAGTGTTAACGTAATCATCATCGTAACTATTCTACTGTTCTTTGTTTGATTTACATAATTTGTTCAGTTACTTTTAAAATTATTTAATTATAGAATGATGAGTTAAATAGCACATTAAATAATTTATTCGTGTAAGCAGATAGTTTTATAGAAGTAGATTAGATTAGAAAATAAATAACTAGCGTGCATGTACAATGATCGATGAAAGTACAGTATAAATGCCAACAACCATGAAAACAATTGAACTTATTTACAGAATAAATGTGTTTAATACATTCTATTATAAATAGTAATACAATTGGTGTAAGTTCTTTGAAAGAAGAAAAAATCAAAAAAATACTAGCATTTTAATTTTTGTTACCAATAAGCATCGTTATTCGAATGTACTAATACGGATAAAGCAATCATAGTAATCATTATTTGTTATTAACTTTATATAATGTTATGTGCGTTAGTATTTTTTGTCACAAAAAGCACCAGAGTTTATAAAATGCATCTAAATTTGTACTAACTACGCTATGTAATTACTTTTATTTAGTATTTTAAACGAATCCGCCTCGCAAGAACAGGTAGATTATTATCATACATGTACCATGCTGAATTCAATCACAGTTTTTCTCTCAGCCTGTGTTACGCACATAATCAGATGGAGACGCGATTAACTCAACTGTAATATAACTGAATGCAACGTGACACTTGAGTGACGTTTAACGTTAGAGATTTGAGTTTATCCATTCCAGAAGGGTCACCTCTCTAGGTCGAAATCTCCCCATGCAGCTTCAACGAACGATCTACTAGAAATATTCGAAATTTCTGAATATCTAACGGAGTCCAATTCTGCATTCAGTTTCTAGGAATTTTATTATATTACATTAAGTATCCTAGACATTTCCTTACAGTCTCTTTATTGAAATAAAATTCAACACATTCACTTTAATTTTTTCGGGTAGCTCAGATGTCACGTGCTAGGAAATTTGGACATCTGTGTATCGGTCACGATTTCAGGCCACAGCGAACACAGTAGTCCAAGATACATCATTGTTTAGCGTTTACCTCTGGAAAGACATATCCTCGATACCAGAAGTAAAGGGAGTAGCTACCCTGGAAGCGTTGCTCCACTGTTGCATTGATTGCTTACGCGATAGTGTAGGAATTCAGAGAAACTTCCTTGGTTCCGAAAGAGAAGCAGCTGCTTCACAGAGATTCGCTGCGCACAAAGGTTCATTGATACATCGTCGTCCCTGCACCAATGAGTACGCCGCGGGGAGTTACCTGCGGAGCGTAAAGAAATTTACCTGCGTCGTAAGCATCTTGGCGTGCGTTGCGTATTACATTGCTTCGAGTGTAACCGTTCTGCAAAGCCGCGACTGAAGCGATAAAATTGCTGGCAAGCCATAGAAGTACATTCCGCAGCAACAGACTAATTAATCGGACTTGTTCGGAATTTGCGGCTTCACTTACAAAGGATATCACTCAACCGCTCGCGCTGAAGATCAATCGTCGACTGCTCGTGGCGAACCCATCAAAAGCAATTCACAATAAGCTGATGTGAGCTTCCATTGCCGCAACTTCGCGCACATAATGTATTTCGATGTGTGTACGGTAATTTCCATTAATTTTCAATAATTTTTTTACCCCCTAGTTATGTGAAACATTTTTTCGGACCAAGTTACACGCAATGAGTAACCCGAAAGTTCATACAAATTAGGCCAAATAAACCATTTTTGCTAAAATTAGAATTGGTTGGAATGACAAACAGTAACGAATATTATTCCAATATTCCAATATCTATTAACCCTCCGTTTTCTATGCCGGAGTCATTCGTGACTCGTTGTAACGTATGTATACAGTACCGAAGTCGTCTGTGTTAGTAGCAGAGAGACCGCCAATGTTTACACCGGCCTCACCATAATGACGTACCATATTCCTGACAATAATCCCACCAAAACGGGAAACGTCGCTGACTTTGAGGCAGATTAGTTGTATACAACACTTTGAGAGAGAAAGTCGTGCGCCAAGAGTTCTATTATATATATTTACTGATTTATTATTCATTATTTCCATTATTTTTGTTATTGTTATATTCGTTTATTACTTGATGAAATGTCTACCTCTCAACAAAGTTATCAATTTCCTATCGATGAGATTGAAGAAGAGGATCTTCACAATTGTGAACAATCGTCTGATGGTGGAAGTGCATCTAACAGCGATGCTGAACCCGAAGAACAAGATTCTGATTCGGGTGAAGAAGATACACCAGAATTTGCAGAAAGTGTAGCGGAATCTGATCGTTATTGGCAACATATTGCACCAATAGACACTACGACATTGCAAAATCTTCAACGCAAATGTTCACTTACCGAACAAAGTCAACATATAGAAACAGAAGATGAGTGCTTCCATTTATTTATCAATGACGAAATAATCGACAATATCATATTATGGACAAATAAAAAAGCGAGGGAGAGCATGCCATCGAACAAGGAATGGAAACCGGTAGACCGCATAGAAATGGATGCATTTTTCAGATTATTATTATTAATTGGGAGATTCAGAGAATCGCGTGAGTGCAAAAAAGATTTGTGGGAAAATGATGATGCACTTTCAAGAAGATTTTATGCTGCTGTAATGTCAAGAGCTAGATTTACGGATATAGTAAAGTACATTTGCTTCGACGATACCGCTACACGTGAAGCAAGGAATGCGGACGACAAATTGGCCCCAATTAGGCACGTTACGGACATTTTTATAAAAAATTGCAAAAATTGTTACAACGCATCAGACGTTGGTTGCGTAGATGAGCAACTGGTCACGTTTCGCGGCCGTTGCTCATTCAAAGTGTACATGCCAAGTAAGCCTGGAAAGTATGGGATCAAAATATGGACCCTATGCGATTCCAAAACCTTCCACTGCTGTAACATGGAGGTATACCTAGGAAAACGTGGAAATAATCCGGAAAAACAGCAGGAGCAGGGGCAACGCGTTGTCAAACAGATGGTAGATTTCTGGGAAAATTCAGGACGCTCTATAACCACAGACAATTTTTTTACAGACTTAAGTTTAGCGGAATATTTGTTAGAAAGAAATCTTTTTTGGTAGGAACCTTGAGAAAAAATAAACACGACGTTCCGAAAATCTTAACCGAAACGAAACATTGATCACAATATTCGTCTGAATTTTTATTTACCGAAAAACTGACAATTGTTTCTTATATACCGAAACCACGAAAATGTGTACTCTTATTATCTACAATACACCGCGACAATAGTATATGCGAAGAAGAAGAAAAATTCAAACCGAAAATAATACAATTTTACAACTCTTCGAAAAGTGGAGTGGATGCGCTCGATAAACTCGTGAAAGAGTATTCATGTAGACGTTGTACTGGTAGGTGGCCCTTGTCACTATTTATGCATTACTTAGACATCGCCGCGTATAATGAATTTGTTATCTGGTGCACCAAACATCCGACATGGCAAAATAGAACGCCATTCCAAAAAAAAAGGAAATACTTTTTAGACGATATAGCAAAAAGATTGACTGATGCAAATATTGATAGACGAGCAAAAGAATTTGAATCAAATCAGACGGTCCTACATAGAAATGTTATAAGCGCCATTGAAGCGACAGGAAGAAGAATTTTGAAACCGCCAAAAGCTGCAGGACAAAAGCGCGCAAGATGTTGTTTTTGCATAGGGAGCAACAACAGATGTTCAATAATATGTGAAAAATGTCAACGCCATGTGTGCAACAATCACTGCACAAAAATTGAAACGATTTTGTGTAATATGTGCAAAAAATGAAATTTGTAATAAAAAAACATTGTTTCCTTTCAACAATTCATTGTGTTATTTTTTCCTATTGTCCTATATCCTAACAATATATCAGTCAAAGCCAAGAGCTCGAACGGCCGTCACTGGCGGAGCCATATTACCGAGGCGCTCGAGTAAACATTCATGTGTATTAGTGAAGTATCGGTGTGAGTCAGAAATGATTCCGGCACAGGACTCCGTGCTGCAGTACTCCGAGGGTTAATTATTCTTAAAAATCAGTCTATTATTGTCTTTAAAGTAAATAATACGCGTCATTCAACGAATGAAAATGCTAGATAGTATTTGGCAACAGTAGATGACACGATAAAAGAAGATTAAGCAAGTGAAAGATGAAACGGAATAAACTAATATGAAAGACTCGAAAGGTACAATATTTCCCGTTCTCGTGGATCTTTTAGTCAAAGCACCTTGAAGAAGGTGAAACCTCCTCTTTTACTCGATATCATTCTATTTCCGCATATTTTAGATTTAATCTGTGCGCTTATACCGTCTGAAGACATATAAAAGTAATTGTTGTCTCTCGTATGAGCGACAATCTCTATGACTCATTAAAATAAACAGCACTTGACTGGAATCATACTAATAGGATCAGCTAACAGAAGACATCTTTATAATTTTGGTCAGTAAGCGAAAGTACAATGTGTTGTCGAGTTTAATTACAGTGATAACGCTACTTGAACTATTAGATAAATGCAACATGTTATCGTTAATCTGAAGATTTTATTGAAAAAGTTCGTTCATCAATGTTGTTGTTTCGGAATTTTACCAGGACATACGCAAAGTTATAGTTTTTAAGAAAACTTCACTTGGCCGTGACTCGTCCAATAATAAACGCCGCGAACGTTCACTCGTTTATATATTTTATCAACTCCAAAACAGCTTCGTCGAAAGAGAATCGTTGACCGTTTGCACGAAAAAACAACTTTCTCATAAAAGGAAGTCATAAAAAAGAATTGGTTTCGAGGACGAAGGCTCATTTCTACCCGTATTTGCTGAAGACGGAAAGCTTAGAAGCTAAATTAATGAACTGTTATCTGAAGAATGTTAATCTGTAGATTTTATTGAAAAAGTTCGTCCATCAATGAATAAAACTAATCACACAACGAACGGGGTACGAGTGTCGTAATTTTCGTACAACTTTCCTTATCATAGCTGAACGCATGCTACACTATTTTCAACTGTAAACGAGTCGCTTCACGTCTATTTGTAACTTTGAAATCATCACCGCGGCTTGCATAACTCTCGCATATCTAGCCCGGGCAACGACACGGTTACAGTTCTTTGCAAACGAACCTTATTCAACCCCGAAGCCGAGGAGAATATCACAGAAATTAGCCTGACGCTCGTAGAATATTTTTCGGTTCCTTTGCCTTACGTGGAAACTGTAATATCTTTAAATTGCTTATTGTGTGAAATTCCTTCAAAACAACGTTTCCTCCTCCATCCCCGCACCCTTTCTCTCCACCTTTTGATGTTATTCCGTTTTAGATTGCTACGTTCCGCCTAGAAAAGGCATCCAAGAAGTATGGAAATGTGGCGCCTGGTAAGGGACGCAATAATCAAGCCAGTATTCAGGCTTATGTATATGTATCTCGATGCTAGGGTATTGCTTTCGACGGCGCTAACACACTTTCGTTTCAGAACGGCCGAACTTATTCGATAATGTGCACGCAAAAATTGCCCATACCGGGTTTCTTATATTTCGGGCAAAATTTTCTGTCAACCGAATGATCATAGTGAAATCATTGGGCAATAGGGTAGTTGAGTCAGCGGATTCCATTGTTCTGATTTTTTGGTTTGTTTTCGAGCATAATTTATTTTTACTATCAGATAAGGCATAAGTTTTTTGTAAATTAATATCTTATTTTTTATATTTCATAGCACTTTGATGAGGTGGAGGTATAAGTATAAATCGATGAAAGTCATCTGGGCCGATTGCTTGTAAGACCTGTTCTCGTTTAGAAAGTGAATTATCAAGTTATCTCTGGAAAAATCTTCGACGATTGCGTTCCACCGTGAACAGTAATCTTTTCGAATGCCTACGAACGATGCGGGGACGGCTCTTCCGATTGCGAGGGAATAATCGACCGGCTTATCTCTAGTGGTGCCGGACGTCCGCGTCTTTTCGATTGGGCAGACGACTTTCGACCCGACGGAATAATAATTCGGGGCGTGCAGCGGAACGCAGGCGTGGACGACGCTGCCAGAAGAACGGATTTGCACTTGGCAGGAGACCGAGAGACAACTTCCTGAGAAAGTTTCTCGAGTGGCCGGCCACCCATCTATCTCATCCCCATTCGGCTCTCCCTCTCGCCTTTCTTATCTTTGTCTCTTTCCATTCGGTCTTATCGCCTTTGCTTCTTCGTTCGGAAGCTCAAAGAACCGAAGGTACGAACGTGTCTGGAAAAATTCCCTGGGAGCCAGCGCCGACCGAGAAACTCCTCACTTGGCCAGGACTTCCGAAAATGGACATTGCGAAGGTAATGCCTCCCTTAGTCCGAGTTCTCTTGCTCCGATGAACTTCCACCTGATTACGTCTCCGTTACATCTCGCTCAATGAACAGTCGAAAGCTATCGTTAATTAATATATAGGCTGCTCCAGGGACTTTGGTCGCAGATATAGCGACTTTAAATTGTTAGAACGTTCCATTAATACTAGTTGCATTAACATCACTTCTTGTTATTCGTTCAACAGTGTTTACAATTAATTAACCGAATTTTTTATAATTACAGTATGTTCTGGCATAAAGCACCTTCTAAACGTGATAATTTAGATAATATGGTAGTATTAGATGTAAGAAAATATACCGTAATTATTAAAATATCTTCAGGGACCAATTCAAAACGATGTTCTTTGCACAGATCTTTCGTTTCCATGACTATGCTAACACAAGCCAAGTAATTAATATGATGTGTGCAGACTTCAATGAAAAAACGTTAGCAAACACTTTTCAAGTCCGTGGTCTGTTACAAGTGCAAGTACATATTACAATTCCTTAATCAGCAGAGAAATATTGTTTGTATTAGCACAGTAAATGAAAATACTGATGTCCACTTATTTATAAATAAATGATGGAGTTCATTTCGTTAATTAAGGGTAGAAATAATTTAACGTTCGCATTTAATTTGATGCACTTTTCTATTTTGCCCTCACTCTTCTAAATTACTAGCCGTGCTTGCATCAGCCTTTAGCTCTCATATATATCGGAAACCGCTTCCCGTTAAAGAAATAGCACGTTAGTATAGCATATGCTGTTAACAATTTTTTGAAAAGCACAACTTTAGTGATCAAATATTCTTTAGTTCAGCTATATATGCTATGTATAAATTTCTATCTTGTAGGACTAGATATATATCACGAGATATCTCGTCACCCATCCATAATGCATTAAGAAACCACTGCCTTCAAACTTCCCGACAATAAAAGTAATCTGCATACTCGCGTATAATGCAGATATAGTAAATCACACCTGCTGTAGCCCACCTGCATTCATGACAGCCTTATCGTAGTTTCGGACACCTGTCGCCAATACGCTTTTACTTGCCACGAGTAACTAAAGTAGTAAATAACTTTGTTTTATTATTTTGCAATTCCATCGCTTTACATTGACTGTTTTATACAATTTACTACTTCAGAAAAGAAATTGTAATAGTTTTCCGTTTGAATGACGTAAAGCTCAGACAGGATGCATATTTTTACCAAAAAATGATTATGCAACACAAATTTAACTACGTAAAAGTAATTCCTTTCACAAGAAAGGAATTTGAGATTCCAGATTTGGCATATTCGGTGCATGAAGTTAAATATAATTTTACTATATACTAGTACATAATAATTTGATTTAGATATAATAAATTCCTAGGTAGGTCTTAATGCACAATAACAATTTCATACATAGAAAATAATTTTTTAAAACACGATCAAAATAATAAAATGTTTGAAATATTCAATGTTCAAAATTAAATTTCATTCTACAACATAATGATTTTTGGAACATAGTAAATTACTATGTGCTTTTTACTATACAGCAATAATAATTTTTATAAAATATACTTTTGAAAAATGTAAATTGATAATATCAGAAATTTTACGATATTCATGGCGAACTTAATCGTAAGAGTATTATATTTTCGATTTTCCATAAAGATTTGCCCCACAAAAATTGACGATTGCTGTGTCGATATGAAAACCTCATTCGTTTTACGACCAATCGTTTTCTGTGCCAATCCGATAAAGATATTATTGCAAAGCATTTTCACGAGAAATCCCCACGCTGCATTGGTTGGACTCCTTGTCCGTACGTTAAATCTAAAATGAAATTAGCCTAGTTTGTAGCGATTCTGCTCTCATATCATTTGTTTCTCGATGATAAAATTTTTGTTGGAATTGTACCGTAAAACGGGTTTACTGGCGACTGAAAATGCTATTCAACTGTCTGGTTTCACGGATAATAATAAATATGCTGCTACCAATTCGATTGACGTATTTGAATAATCTTTAATCAGCCGTGATCATTTGCAGACCGTTTCTACAGCTGCTGATTTTACTATTTTAAAAATGAGTTTGACAATACTATTTTTAATACCACCACAAAATTTACATTGTCTTTATTTTCTAATGGATTGCATAAAATAATTCTAATATTTACATAAAAAGGTAAATTCTTATTGCATAATGTAGTATAAATAAGTTTGAGTTCATAACAAGAATTATGTCCAAAACCGTCTCTAGAAAATAACCGATACTGTATAAGTATCTTTTTCTTTCATGATCATAATTGTCTATTTGCCTTCTTTGTTTATTTTTATGGAAGGTACCAAGAGCGGTCAATGTCCACTTAAGTCGATAAAAAAATTAATAAAAATCAGTACGCACTGTATCCTTTTAGCTGTCCAGAAATACGACTTGCAGAACTGATAATGTCAATTGATTTGGCGACTAAAAATATTACCACTAATACTATGCACAGATAGCTAAAAATACAAAGTACATCTACATTATTCACAAAATTCGCGAATACATCAGATCGCGCGTGTTACTCATTCCTCTATCTTGCCGATTCATATTTTCTTTCTTGTTAGGAGAGCTCAGGCAACAAGAATACATGAATAAATTCGACAGTTTTGCCGTCGATTTATCTTTCTTGGATCGAACTTCCAGGCAACTGTTTTGCCTTTCTTCAAACACTGACAAAACGTCTCCGCCTATATTCATTCGATTGACTGTACAAAAATCTACAATTCATTTATCGATTTCTGCGAAAGACGCAAACCGGATTCCGAAAGACGCGCGCAATGTTCATTGCTTCAAAATCCACTACAGATCAATACCGTGATCCTGGTTTTTCCATTTAAACGCATCTCTTTCGATTTTTCAAACTCACGTACAAAATTTTCAATAAATTTTACTACTGTAATTAAAATATAACGACCTTTAAAGATAGGTGTACGTTTTTCTATCATTTTACTATGAATTATATGTACACATATACATTTAACCCTTTGCGGTCATATGTCTACTCACAGTCACCAAAGCAATTTATTTATTTTTTTTCATATTTCTTATTTTTAAAATTAAAACATATTATTGTGTTACATATGTCTGAACATTGAAACGGAATTAATAAATTTTGTTTTTCCTTCTTTTATTATTGTTATCTTATTACTGTCCACTGAAAGAAAATTAATTACGACCAGCATGACTTATGTATAAATATATAAATTTACCAGTGAATTTTAAAAAGTAGTATGAATAAAACAATATATATGAATAATGAGAATAATTTGCCCTGATATTATTGCCTTCGTAATAACCATTTTGAAATTGGAATCCGACGCACAATAATAATAAAATAGGTAAAAAAGTTTTTATTTGTCGTTGCATTGACAACGATCAAAAATATTAATAAAGGAGTACTGGCAGCATTTTCGACAGTCCAATAAAGTGAATGTAAAGGAATAGCAGAGGTAACCACGATAGTACGCGACGCTTCTGTCGCTCGGATAAATTTCATTTGCGGCCCCCTTTCATTAATAAGCGGGAATTAACGAAATTGTTTATACCGCGTATTAAAACAATGACAGTAATAATTCGTTTTTCTGTCGAGAGTCACTAACATTATAATTGCGGTTGAACGCGGTCGCAATTCAAATAAAAGCGTTCGGGGGTCGGGCAGATAACGAAGAGGAAGCAAGAGTGGAAGAATAAAAGAGTGATTTTTTTCAGTTTTTTAACTGCGACACGAGGTGCACACGTGTATATACATACAGTATCTACGGAACCGAAAATTTTAGAAAAAGCCAATTAAGCCGTAAACAAAAAATGCACTTTCTTGCACGAAAAACGGAATAATTTTTTAATATAAGTTAAAGCACTTTTTTAAATTAATGTTTCTCAAATATAGAAGGATCCGAGAAAATTACTTGGGTGTTTTGCCTAATTTACAATTCTCTAATACATTATACATGCGCCGCTTTCCATATCACAATTTGGGAAAATAATGGACATCCAATTAAATGGGATACGATCCTCTCATCCTGGTAAAAATAAAAGTAAAAAGCGACTTATTGCATGTGACCTACATAATAGCTTGCAGCCGTTGGCCGAAAATTGTGTTCATTCATTCACGCTTTATTCTGCATTCTTATTATTTGATCTTTCAGTCCATTACGCCAATTAATTTCGTAATTACCAATAGCTATGAAAACGCGACGGTCTATGTACGTTGTAAGAAATATGCGATACGAATAAATCAAGGAGAAACTCGTAATTGCCTATCAACCCCCCTCAATTTATGGCGTTTTCAAAAGATAGTAGTCGCATAGCATTTTCAATTCATTGCATTCTAAATTGCACGCAATTATCGTCACGAATGCACGTACGGCAACACGGAACCTCCTGCGGTACCTTTTTCGCGCACAACCAACGCGAACGGGTCGATAGATAATAAGCTCGATTAAGAGCAATTGGTAACGGTACGGCGGAGGCGTTCACCGTTTCGTAATCCCGTTTCTTCTTTTTTTTTTCGCTTTTTTATTTCGTTCCCTGCAATTTCGTACGGGGATACGACAAAGCCATTAATTCGCGCACGACTGAGGCTTGCAGTTGTTTCCGAAACAGCCAAAAGCCAATTTTATTTCCGATACATAATTGACCGTAGCGTCGAATTGCGCCGTTTTAAATGTCACTACGGCGTGCCGTAGGAAAAGATGTGGGTTATTAAGAAAATAGCTTCCGGTCGACGATCAATAATATGAACGACAGTTCATTCAGTTAATATAATATAAGTATGGAGATGCCCTTTACTTCGAATGCCTGCAATCAAGTAGATACAATGAAAACAATTTATTTACTTAGTATTAATTTAATTAATATTATAATGGCTTAACACTTAACTGATTATATTTTGAATACAAAATACAGTACTGTACAGAAACAGGATATTATCGCCTGATATCCGCTTTCATGTGACACAGAAAACTAAAAACGGTTCAATTTAAGAGATTAAAGGTAAGCTGCGTTTCTCGAAAATATTCTCGAAAATATGAAAAATATACACACAAGTACGTTAGTGAAAAGAAAACCAATGATCTTAGAATACTGTTGCTGGAAATAACGGAGAATTATTAGGAGCGAAACTGTCATACCATCGTAGATTGTAAAAATATTTAGCATAGATCACCTAAGACAACCTTTATAATAAAGTTTGCTTGTACAACCAGCGTTGAACTGGGTGCAAATGAAGTTAAGATCCAATTGCGATTAAATCATAGACTGTAATCCATGCGCTTCGCTGGTTGCACAGTTCCGATGACTGTCAGAGCGCGCGAGCCGATAAAGGAAATCTGTAACTTAGCGGAAACAACAAGCACAGAGTCGCAAATGAAGTTCTAATTGAAGGAAGATCGGCAGTTGTAATTCCGCGTGTTCTCCTGAGTTCGTTCGCCCTCGGGGAAGAGGCAGCAGTAGCAAACTGTCCAATTTATAATTTCCTTTGGGGCTTGGAGAAGCAAACGACAAGGTGAAGCGTCTGTGGCGGTTGACCAACTATTTCTAGCGACAGTTAAATCTTCCATCGGGATTACCGTCTTCCCCCATTTCACCCAATTTCAAAACTTTATCGACACGGCCGCGCACGTTGCCTCGCCGCGACGCATTATTTTCCAACAGTGAAAAACACAACTCTCGAATGGCTATCCAATTTGTGACTATATTTTTTTCCTCGCCGAAATAACATTGCGGTAACGTAGACTTGTTATCGAGAGATACTGAACAGAAAGTTTTTATTCAAATTCGTGGACTGTTTTGTATAATACATACGTAAGTAAAACATCTCATGTTGCAATACATACTTGATGGAAACAATTCAAATGATCAAATGATGAGAATTGTTTATCGTTGTTATTGTCTTTTCTTTCCTAAGTCATGATTTCGACTATTTGATTTGAGAGATCTGCAAACCTTTCGAAAAAGTTAATAATCTAATAGTACACACGAATAATTATTTCGGACATGCTGAGTCGTATACCATTTTGCAAAACGATAAGAATTTGATGGTTTTGAGCATATCATGCAATTTTCTTTTCTATGAAAAGTTTTATGATAATTATTTAATTTTTATTTTCTTCTGTTGCAGATGTCGCTTGAATCTACAATATATGTACTCGTGTTTAAAGAAAACCAGAGATAAATTCCGAATTAGCTGTGCAGAAACGGGTTAAAATATCAACCAGCAAATGATGATACATTGTTGAAAAGAAGACTTTTTTCTGGTTGGTATCGCTGGAAAGGGGGCCTAAATTACGCAATCTAATTTAGGAAGATATACCTTTCTATCCAACAGCTATTCTAGAAGAACATATTACAGGATCTCATACTCGAGTCAAAGGGCAGAGTTGTTTAACGTCCACGTATTATTCCCTGTAGTACATCTGCAGTTTTCACCGTGGATAATAGCGTGCGTGGTCATTTCTCTCAGTAATGAAACGTCGGGGAAAATATATTAGCTGTAAAAATAAATTATTTCTCGTTATGATGTAAAATTAATAATATTGTAGGAAGTAATTACAAGAACTTGATCTTCGAAATAGTCCAGCACATGTTCGTGCATGCACAACATATGTATATGTATACAGAGCACATGTAACAGACGATTGTTGTGAATGCGTTTAAAATAAAAATTTTTAATCTTCAGTTGGTCTTGTATTTTTCTTTCAAAAAAAGTAAGCAACATTCGACATACATTTGGCATAATTACCATGCTGCCTTCAATTTCTGTGTTTTCCTAATATTTTAATTATTCGTCGGTCGCATATTTAATAACAAAATTATTGATAAGTGATATAGTCTTTTCGTTAAAATTTATGACCACAGTATATTGTGTAATGAAGTAAATGCATATATGTAAAAGAAGATGGAGTAAATCGATTCACCCTTAAAGTTTACCATTGATAATTAGTTTCGTGACGTTTCACGAATATGGTTTCCAGGTGCGATAGGAAAAGACAAACACTGATACGTGCACAGTCTCCTTCGACTGCACTCAATATATTATACGTTATCCAATTATTACTTACCATAACCGATATGCTTAGTCAATATTAACCTATGTATTAATGCTATTAACAGTAAATACATCACTGCAAAATGAAGTTTAATTTATCAAAATTCAATATCATCTAACACATTTTTTAATTATAGCAACTCACAAGGTTTGTAAATAATCCGAGTTTAGACACTTCGTATCGTTTGTGCAAATATTTGTATCATTTGGACCTGAATTTCTCGTGTTAGCTATTAGAGGCAATGGGCCCTGGGAGATTGCCTCCTAGAGGTAATGGCCACTGATGCAGCGTTTGGCAACCTGAGAACCTTAATCCTTGGGCCTTGGTTTTAGAGTTGTGATAAATAATTTACAAATACTTGAGAGCCGCGCTAGCAAAGTTGTTCAACAGGCTTCGCGAAGGCAAAGTTGCGGGTAGGAAGGGGTACCGAGGCCCTCGGATATGTGGCACTGAACTGAACATTGCTGTCCGTACGAACTAGATGGTCTCAGATTCGAGGTCGAGCTTACAGTCAGTCCGAATACAGAGATCTTATCGTATGATTCGGATGACAGTCACAAGAGCTTCTACAGACATTTCCAACGACAGAAATACGCCAAGCAAAATAATTGTTTTGACGATACGAATTAAGAAATACACTAGTATTAGCTGCCGAAAATAAATATGGATCTCAACCACAATTTCTCACTACGTAAAAGATAAAATGCTATCCTAATTCTATCCCTCTGACGCCATTTCTAAACTAAATCGCACCCCTTCGAGACCCAGTTGTATACTTCGGTCGCTAACCAACCCGTGTTGATTAACAGGTTGAATGCCACGCCAATTTTACTGGGATTGTCCGTGGCGCCACGATGAAATTTCCATTTAGCGATACATATAATGTTGAAATATTACATACAATAGATAATTTACAACGTATAAACATGTTTCAAATGTTTTATACTGCATCCATTTCTTCACACCACTACATCAACGATGATAATAATAAGAAATTATAAGTGTTGTCTTTTGTTTAACTTTCTTATGTTTTTTCCAGTCCGGGCACGCCGGTCACTGGTGACCCCCGTGGCATTCAACCTGTTAAACAAATCACGACGGATAGAAACGTATTCGCGGCACGAACTCAAGGAACGACCTAATAAATGTATTATTTCGCCGGCGTTACAAGTTTCTTAGCGTTGTATAAATCGGCCCGGTGCTAATAAGATACAACCTGACCAAGTATTTCGATCAAAAGTTTTCTCTTACTCCGCACACCATACACTCCTCCACTCAAGGAACTCTATAAAGTCTAATAAACATAAAGTTCCGGGGGACACAGGACATACACGAAGAAAATAGTTTTCCCAAAATGGCAACGACAATACTAATACTACCCTCGAGGCGGTCACACACCACGAATTCGTACCAACCGCCGTTTTTTATGACTTTCCAGAGAAACACAGGCTCGCTTTGTCCTGCTAAAAGAATTCACAACCGGGGCGAAAGTTACAACTCGTCACAGGCTTATTCGTAAGTGTACGTGGCCAATAAAAGCTTCCAGACTTTCCGCTCGCGATCCAGCAGCGCAATTGGCAAGATTCCTGAAGTTCTGCCGGCAGCCACGGGCGCGGGTTGCAACCCTTTTAGGGCTTTTACGCTATCTACATAGATCCGCGGGACGCGTTTCCGTTCCCTTCTTGTTTCGTCCTCTTATCGTCGTTCTTTCGTGTATTTCCGAGCCGCGAAACACGATCGTGAACGCATTTCGCCTGCCGAATAGTGTGTCGTAAAGAGAGCTCGCCGAACTATACGCTTGCGTTCCTTCTGCCACCGCGCAGTTTTGTTGGAACGACTTCCAAGTACGTTATTAGTTGCAACGGAGACGCATTGAATAGAACGGTTTGCTGCAATGAGCAGGTGGATCCAGATTTCACAGAGCTTCGTATGTATCCGAGGTCGTACGAACGCTGGCCATTATTAATATTTTAACGCGATATAGTTTTTATTGCTAGATATTTTTTTCGAATTTACGATTTAAACATACCGATAAATAGTAAACAGCAGCTAAAATTGGTTTGCATTAAAATTATAAGTTACTGAAACAACATGGACATTTATTTTTGTGCTTAATTATTCCAATCAGTTCAAAATTACGCAAAAAATTTTTTGAATTCTTTATATTTCTTATTATTTTGTATTTTATCTACAGACTTTTGCCACAGATGCACGAACTCCATAGTCTGATTATTAGTAATAACATCAAGTATTGTCTTCTGAGATTGTTATGTCAAGGAAGGTTTGAAAGATTCTATTTATTTACACATAGCACTTTAGTAGCTTTTGTTCAACTGCGACACGATTCCATCCTAAAAATGAAATCACGAAGATTATATGTAAAATATCTTTGTAAATAAATTATTCTTGTCCTAGATTAATCAAAAAAAGGTTGAAAAAATGCTGATACGAAAATAACTAAGTAACCACGCAATAGAAAGGAAATCGATAGCTTCCCAAATATAAAAGTATTCGTCTTCCTTTCGTAATAAGGTATGCAACGTATATACGCTAAAGCAGATTCAAGACCAAGAATCACGATGTTGCAACCAAACCGAACTTTACATGGCTCTCGAAACGCGCAGACTACCGAACATTGGAGAATGAGCATGGAAGTGAATTTCCACCCCATTCAGCGGGAGTTCTTTGAATTATTATGTCACTATAAATTATTGTGCCGTGTTTCGGCAGGCTGTGGTGGTTCCATGGGACCTGTTCGCCTCTCCATCGGAACAGTCCCTCCCCACCTGACCTGTTTCTCTTGCTAGGTAAGACGTTTTCCAACCTCCCTCCTTTTTCGTTTCATCCGTGTGAACGTTCGAAGGGTGCGAGCTGCACGATAACTCCCGGTCCCGATTTATGCAGAGACCGCACGTTAAAATCATCCGGGCGTGCAACGTATGTTACCGTGGCATCTATGCTAAGAAGAGACGGAATAGGATCGATGGATCCGATTTCAAATTCGCAGCGATAACATCGTGACTCGTGTAATCATTTGCAATCGAAATACGACGGTCGCAACATCTTCAGTTTTCAATTGCGCCTTTTTGCTTCGTAACGCGCATGATTAATTGTTGCGCCTTCATCCACACAGCAGTTTGTGAATTGCTTTGTTGATAATGCTTAATTGTTCATGTGAATGACACTCTACTGGTGACTAAGAACCACATTAGATTATGCTTTCCAGAGAATAACCCATGCGAATTTGAAGATCAATTTCCTGTACGTGGTTGCATTTGATTATTTATTAGCTCTAACGTCGTACTATGGCATCATAAAAAACCGGCGATCTCCTTCAAATATTAAAAAGTCTGATACTGAGCAAACTATCATATCTGAAAGAGGATTTAAAAAATTATACGTTTGTTTCTGACCTTTCTCATCTTATTATAATTTTAGATATATAGGTGAATATTTTTATCACGTTGCACTAGAAGTACAAAGAAGAATTTATTCATTGACTCTACAAAATTAAAAAACATAAAGTATTCCTTTGTCTTATTTCTAGGATGGTCCTTCAGGAATCAAGATATTTAACATTTTAATCTCTGACCTTTCTCGTTTATACTATCCAGAGAAGGTATAATTAAAATCGATTAAAATCGTATATAAAATGAATGACATCGAACAGATTCGTTTTAATTACTCCACCCAGCTCGCTGTTAAAATATTAGTTATTAATAAACATGTGGCAAATAAAAGTTGTTCTGTTTTACAAGAAAAAAAGAACATTTCATGGTAGACATAAAATTCATCTTTCATTTATCACTGATCTAGACAAATTTTGTACCCACCATAGAACATTCAATAATTAAACAAATTGCATTTCAAACATTTCTCACATCAACGAATAGTTTGAAATATCGGAACTAGAGAACAAAATATTTTGCAAGCAAACAAATAGAAATAATTATTTATATTGCTTTGCGTGCTGTAGAATTTAGCAAACAAAATACTTCTTCAAAATACTATTTCAAATGATGCACTGAAAGTAAATGTTTAAGTAATATTAACTTTTATAAATTTGTCAGCGTTTCGCCTCAGACTATTTCAAATCTCCGGTCCTACGCGAGATAATTGTATAATTGGAACGAAGCAGCCCATATAAAATTCTCAGTAAAATGAAATTCCGGTGGCACCGTCACCGAACCTATTTGCCACTAGGTGACAAAGATAGTTATTACCGAGTAAGGTTTTGATAGATACGTGAAAACGATCCCCTCGCGAAAGTCGACGTGTCGTAGAACGTGGCCTTGAAGGGAGGCCGCCCCCACACACTGGCAACGCGGAGGAATCTCTCAGAACGTAATTCCTCATTTCAAGTTATATGTAGCGGGGGCGGAAGGATTGGTGGCGCTGTCGAAGACACAGAGAAAAGCGTCGAGCAGAAAATGGTTCACGATGGCAGAACGAGCCAAATTCTACCACGATGGAAGATGGTGATTTACCAGAGAAATGGCTGGGATCGTAAATCATAGGGCAAAGTTGCGGTGAATCGAATAGGAAACCTTTCGGATGATAACGAAGATTCGGGGGCAAAGTGAATTTCAACACGGGTGTTATGACAGTCTTCATACCGATATCGACTTCCCTGGAATAAATAATAATTTTCTTTTTTTTAACCATTTTCATTTAGTCCGTAAATGGTACGAGCGAGAGTCATATTATTACGAGGAAGATCTACCATGACCTTTATACGATTAATAATATGAATATAATGGTAGCACAAGTAATATGAGTATAATGTAAAGTTATAAAAATAATATAAAAAGTAGATCGCAATTATCTACTTTTTATATTATTTTTGCGAATCGACCGAATTTCAGAAAAGTCGTTCAATAAAATACGTGCCACCAGTAACGGTAGAAACACACAACGATTGGTAAGAAAAAGGAACAGGAGTGTTGTTCCGTCCGAAGACGGAAACACCTGGAGTTTCTGCCGATGGGGTTTATGACACGGACGCGAGGCAGGTTATTTTTGAGAAGAAGGCTTTTTCTACATCTGGCAATCAGAATCATGTTAATTTCATTACCGCCTTCTTCAATAACCATTACGTGTCATAAAGTTAAAGATTTCTAAGAGAACTGCCTAATTGCATTTTCGAAGCCCACAGCTGGGACGTGCTATAATCCGGGTAATCCGAAGGGTCACCCGAACCGAGTACGCGACGGTACCGCAACCGTCGTAGTCTGACCTGGACGATTCCTGTAGCACTTTTTGACGTTGTAAATTCTATACAACGAAACACGCTCACAGTGCGACAAGAGGATGTCGCCGCGTTAAAGAAGGCACTGATTGGTACTCTACAACAATCGGCAAAAGCCAATCAGTGCCCTCCTATCATACCGAAATGCAATTCTCGAGGAAACCCCCAAAAGGCAGAAACGCCCACACCCCCAGGCGAATCCCGAGTTCGACGATCGAACGATTCGTCTAAACACACTCTTCTTCAAAACGTTTAAGGAGACACATCGGTCTCAACACTTCGGCGCACCGCTAACATACGAACGAAATTCTCACAAGGAGACTCCGGGATAACACACACAACAATATCTTAAATATACCTAGGTAGTTCCTCGGTAATTCGTCAAACTACCGTGCCGCGTCAAGTGCCGTATATTCTACTACAGAAAACTTCGCGCCTTACAACCGCGAAGCCGAGTCAATTTCGGACGACACCGCGCGCACCTTAACAAGTGTCAAAAAACGTGACGTTATAGATGAAACAATTTTCTAAAATCTTGCCTCTATCATTCCGTTACTTTGTAAGTATTTCTCGCTTAGTTATAGAACTCAAAATACTTATATACTTATGCACGATTATATAGAAGTTATTTTCCTCTCCAGATATTTTTCTAATAATGTGTTGCTCAATTACATTGACAAAAAGATCCGAATTTTTTAGTACATACTGAAGTAATATGTTCTTCATTAACCATTTTATATACAATAGATATATACATATATATTATATATTCATTATATATTCTGATATTATATGTATAAATAAATGTATAAAACTTTTATAGTTCATTATTTCACGAGTCTTTTTATGTCAAGGATTACATTTCTTGTGATCGTCGTCTTTTTGTATGCAGTAATTTTTCAATAATCCTATATTTCTTCGTCATTTGACTGCCGAAATATTGTCTATTCTATGTCATACATATTTCATTTTGATTCGCCAAAATGGGGATACTGAATTACTAAAATGTATTTTCTTCGTTTAAGTTGCTTAATAGAATAACATGTCGAATTCTTCCATACATTTATCAAATGTTCTACTTTCGATTAATGTGAAATAAGTCCATCAATTTGTCTGAATATATTGAACGAGAAGCTGAAAAATCAAGCCTTTATACGTAAGAAAGCACCTGTAAAAAAAGCACAAGCTTTGATATCTTGTCGCATTCGTGAGCCGATTCTCGCTATTTAAGTGAAGTTCAATGTCGTCCCCCGATGGTTAACGGATCTTCGCGCGCCATTGATGGTGAAAAGCTAGCTCAGCGCGTAGGTAAAAGGATAATCCTAGAAAAACTTGACTCGAGGTCGCAGTTTTCGGAAAATCCGTTGAGACGATCCGTTTGTATTGGTGGATAATGTATGTACGTGTGGGAGCAGCATCGGTTCTGGGTTTGACATCACGTACGCGAATCCAACTACAGTAAACACGTATACGAAATTTCCTTCGACCCAGTGTACCTGTCCCGCGAGACGCAGAAAATCCTTTTTCCGACCAAAAATCCGGCCACTGTACATTGAGCGTCGACGAAAGTCTCTTTCACCGTCGCGTCGTCTCCAACCGCACGGTGTGCATCGATTGGTTGATGTATTTTACCGTACTGCCACAGTTCGAGAACCTGCGACTAGACTATTCCAGAATTTCCTGCCGTTTTCTATTCCTTTAATCCTATCCTGGAATCGTCGTGTTCCTTCAGTTTTTAATGTTCCTGTTCCATGCATTCACGAACGTCGTACAAGCATTCGTCTAAAAATCAGTTAGAGGTAACTATCTTTTCTTCGCCTTATATGAAGTTTACAGTTTATCAATAATTTGTAATCGATATATAGAGACGTGGTTAACAAATTTTCTAAATATTTTCTAGGCTAAAAAATTGTTTGTTTCGATGCAATAACGTTTCAAATAACTTACTCCACACTTGCGGTAAACTAGACAAGCAGTAGCATCTTTCTGACAGCAAGAAACATTGACACATTCGGTTTTCATTTTTTTACAATGTTGCAAGCAAGCAAGAAATCTAAGAAAAATTGAGTACACTAGCCGTGATAGTACTTTATCGGGAATGTTCCGTTACAGGACGGAACTAGTCTTTACAGCCGTCATTACCATTCTAAACACTCTGTTCCGTTGCAGGACGAAATTATTCTTTATAGCAATAACTACCTTCATAAAAACACGCGCATAGCATAATCTTCAAATAGTCTCAACGCATCCCAGGCAGGTAATGTCTCTAAAAGGCCGGTGCTTAACCTATTGTTCATTATTTCCGTCAACATACCCCACAGCTGGCCATCAGCTTTCGATATTTTGTCAAGACCCGCAATAGTGTGTTTGTCTAACGTACAAGCCCCTTTAACGATTCATTGTCTGCCACGGTCTATCATTGGGACACGCAGATCCTTTGCGGGCCTCACCCGAGGGTACGAGCACTATGTACCTGCGGGTGACAATGAGTTCGGGGCGGTCACTTTCCTTCACTATACGCTTTTCTTCTAACCAATCAATTCAAGACGACCGTTTCCCTTACTTCTTCCGAAATATTGCAATCTACGAATCCGCTTGTTCCATGTTTTAATACACACCCACACCGAGGTTACCTCGGAGATTATCAGTTCGACGAAAGATCAGAACAAAATTACACTTTACACGAGATTCATTAGCCTATCCATTACTCTATTCTTTTAGTTATTCGCAGTATCGCAGTCAACTTATAGTATTCACAGAATCAACAACATTTCTAAATTCTATTTTTTTGTTATTAAGTATTAGTATAATAAATAGTTTCTTGTTACATTTACATTAATCAATTTTATCATCCCTGTCATTTGAAAGATTCACCGGGAACCGCGTATCATCGAAATAGTCGTGTGTGCGCGGATAAGCAAGGAAATTAATATAAAAATAGCCCATATTTTAGTTTCCGAGAAATCTTCAATTTTCCGATTTTTTTTTTGGTTTTCCATTTTCAATAATCACAACTTGCAACTGAAGAATCTGAAAAATTCTATAATATGCGGCTTGATGTTCAAAATAAGCCACATTTTTTTCAAAATTTTAGAAAGCCGCTAAAGGGAGAAAATTGCAGGAAAACCGCAAAATCTAATTTACCCTGTAACTACCCTCGCGGACAAGTTACAGAGTTAAAATTTTGCACAGTTTTGACCATCTTAATCGGCTATGCCCTTTTAAATTGGCATAACTTAATCATCAAAGGAATTGAATTGTTTTAAAATATTAATTTGAGATAACGAAATGCAATTTTTCTAAAGAAAATTTATTATTATATTAGCATACATTTATTGTACATTTTAGACAAGTTACTCTATGTTAAAAGCTGTCCTCGTACAGTTGTCCACGACTGGAGTCGTCTTAGTAACGTAGGACACCTTGTATACAGCACTAACTATGGGACAATTATGAATAACACGGAACGTCATAAAATTTAAACAAAGATTTAACAAACTCGAAGTTTCTAAAGTTTTCCAAAACTCTGTCAATAAACAGTAACTTATAAAAACAATTTATTCGCACTGAAAGAACACGGTTAGGATAATGTTTCGATTATATTTCTGGCATTGGAAGAAACCAGTTATCTCTGGAAGAATTTCCAGTCACGTTGGAAGTTGTTACAAGGAAAAGTTATTATACCGTAATGAAACTAAAAGTTCTGAGTCATGTGGACGCGCAGCTCTTTAGCCCATCGTCTTTCCTCCACCCAGATTCCGATTCACTCAAAGGTACCAACACCGTAGCTTCGCAGCAATCTCCTAAAATTACAGGAAACAGTTCAGAAGACCTCAAACTAAAGACGAATAATTAGGGTAGTTCGTATATTTATGCGCCAAGACTGGGAGAAGTAGAGTCCCTCAACTAAACTGAGTCAGCCTTGAAGAAAAGGATATTTAATCCGTAGCACTTCGACTATCCTCTCTGGAGGGAACGACATAAATCTAGCAATTATTCCATAATATTTCTATAGAGGAAATATGACATAGGAATTCTAGGGTTGTAGAGGACGTAAGAAGTAACCTAAACATTAAGACATTCTTAGAAGATAGGAATAAAGAGTTAATAATAATGTTAATAATGATAATAATAATATAAACTCGATATTACATAAGTATGCCCAAAATTTGATAATGTCAAAGGGAGAAAAACGTTTAAATTGTATATTGTATATTATTAATTGCAAATATGGAAGTTATAGAAGATATGAAATATGACAATTGTACATAATATTATAATTGTATAATAAGTGAAAGATTTGAAGTGCAAACAAATTAATTTTACAGTAGCATTTATATTGTGTTTATAGATATGTATAGTTTGTAAAATGTTTACCGTAAAGCCGAAAGGCAAACAAGCCACTACTAGTAATACAAATAAATAAATTTTTACGAAATTTAATATGAAACGTAACTTGCAATTTTCAAGTGAACGCATTTTCTGGTAGGTAATCCGCGAAAGCTCGCGGAGCACAAAGGGCTAAAATTATAATTAAGATCCCTGTCAAAGATTCGGCCGCGACCACCGTGATGGATTCGTTCGCGGAACAAAGCGCAAAACACGAGCCCACTGAATCCTAACGCTCCAAATGACCGAGGCTGTCTGTCTCTTGCCTTGTCCGCTCTTTTCATTTTGTCCGGCGTAACACGTACAAAATGCGCGCGCCTGTATTTCCGCCTTTTCTACTCTAGTTCTGTCATTGTCGGCCGTCCACATTTGACCGTACTCCAGGAAGTCATCGTTCGCGTTACCGTTACGTGTGTGATTTACACGGGCCCTTAGTCATCCGTCGTGCCAACCTACATTCGTGGCACTGGCCCTTCACGCGCCGATTCATCACCCTAACGATCCACCAGGTAGTTCGTGACTGCGTCCTAACAGGCATTGATGGCTCGCAAAATGTTCTGCTTGCCGCATGGAGAGTGACCAATGTCACCACGTGCGTCGCCCAACGGCGGCCGTTCGATTAATTCCGTGTCGTTTCGTCGAAAATCGAGAAAACAACTTCTTTCTCAAACGGATTTCCATTACTGGAACTCGCGAACATTTGTTGTTAGGAGGGAGATTAACGCCAGCATTAACGGAGTATTAGAAGCAGCTGAATTCCTTGATGACGCTGGATTTGTTTCAATTTTTCACCGTTTCTATCGTGATGTGCAAGATTTTTCACAACTGCGTTAATAATTAGCATTTCTTAATAATTTCCTTGATAGAACGTGACAGTTTTTCTTTCCACTGTATTATATATTTTTATTATTTACCCTAGTTGATTACATTATAAGCATCAAAGAATAGATTGACAACATTGAGATATTTGTTACAAGTTAAATTCTCTCAAAATGTTATTATATTTCATGGCATTTTTCATTAGATTGTCTATGCAAATAACATTACTTGTACCCCCGGTTCAACAAAGAAAATCTCTTGTTACTACTTCTCTTTTATTTGTCAAAAACACACCGTGAAATATAAAAAGGATTACTATTAAGCGAATATTGCTGCACAGTTTGCTTTCCTTCTTTTCGTGAACTTTCTTTCAATTTTTTCATTCGTCCTCATTCTCTTTATAAGCTTCGTCTGCTCGTTTTTTCGTCTCCTACCACAGATTCTTCGCTTATATTTTATTCCTATAGCAGCTTGTACATCCTTTGTGTTTTACTTTCCTACTGGTACCCGTATCTTTATTCTAGTTAAGCGACGTTTCTTTACATTTCTGCCTTCACCATTCGAATTTTTATTTCTAAATGTTTGATGGTTCTTAACTGCCACCCGCGCACTAGAGCACTCTTATTTGTACGTATGACGACCATGCTTCTTTAGAAACAATGAGGGACGAATCAAAAATTTAAACGGTGATTTCAAAATTATGATACACAGCTAAATCTAGTATTTCATATATTTCTATATAGGAAAATAAAAGTAAAGAGAAAGAGTTTCTCAGCGAGTATCGTTTCACCGACGAGAACACACTAACATCCGGTTTTATTAATTTCCAAGGACCAAAAAAGCCGCTAAGAACAGGGTACAGAGAAACCTGGGTACAGAGTGACTCGTGAGGAGCAAAAAAATAAGCATATAGGGGGGATGAGCAGAACCAACAACGCTAGGGATAAGAAGCTAAGAGACGCAAATTGATCTACGTATACGTAAAGGCAGATAGGTGGGGACAAAGGACAACGAGGGCTAAAGATGAAGTGAGGAGGCGAGTGGCTTCAAGAAAGCTTAATGAGTACACGTACAACGTACGTTTAGTATGTCGCCAGCATTCGAGAGTAGCAACATAAACCGGGGAAAGGGAGGGGGGTGGGGAGGGTCGGCTCGGAAGAAGGGAAACTGGTCCTGGTTTCCTAAGGTTGGTGGAGAACAACCCGGCAACGCCGGTGGATAAACAAGTGGTAACAAGGTACGTGCTCAGCCTCCCTCTCTCGTCCCGACTTCACCTTTCCTCTTTTCCTTTCTCCTTCTACCTCTCCAGTCTCCGTCTCTTTGTTTCCCTTTCTTTTTTTTTAACCGGATTCTCTGTGACAAATCCAGCCCAGGGCGACCGGAAGCTTTGCCTTTCTTCTGAGCTGAGTGCAGCATGCTTCTTTGCCCCGTCCACGCGACAGCCATGTTTTATTGTGGTTTAAATTACTTTTATGGTTGTTTCGTCACGATCGACGAATTCAATTAATTTACATCGCATGCCGATATTTGTGAATTTAACGACAAACACTGACGAACAAAAACCGATGTCTAACGTTTATGAATGATATTTTTCTTACGGTACCACTCTAACTAAATGAACAATCAATAGGTATGTAACAGGTACACGTGATTATATAGGGTGTCTAAGGAAACCCTTCCTACTTGGCCAAGGATGATTTCTTATGTCATTTACAGCAACTTTTCTCTTCACTTGATTTGAAATAATCAAGATAGGTGCGACTTCGTTAACGTATTATTAACACTTTACCAACCGGTAGTCTGTGAATTGGTTGTGATGGCAAACAAAAATAATCTATTAGCTATTATTGAGATAAAAGTGTTAGATTGTACTAGCACAAGCTCCCATATCATTATATAATTTTTTAAATATTAGATACTTTCTACGATGATTAAAATTTATAAAATAAGGTATAATCAATTAAATAGATAAAAAATATATATTGTTTATGCTACTGCTGTGAAAATGGAAAAATGTTTGTAGATTACAATCAATTCAGAGTTGAGCTCGCTTTCGCGCGGGAAGACACTAGCCGTACTCGATCTGTGATTTATCCGTGTTTAATAACTCGTTAACGAAATCGTAGAAAAATTTTGCTAAGGAAAAGGTTGTGTTATCCCTTTCCGGGTATAACGATAGTTCTATGGCACCCTGTAGAAGGATTTTACGTTGCAATAACTGTGAAAATCTGCATCACTGTAGATTTATTTATAAACTGAAACTGTTCAAAATAAGATACTTAAAAATATAAATACGATTTTATATCTAGGACACTATCATCTTTTATTATTATAAATTCCTTTTATTTAAATTAAAGCCTGGATATTAGTAAAGCAACCAGAATTACCAAAAATACTGTTTAACTCTTTATTCACAATGAATGAAAAGAGCATTTTAGAACAAAATATTATTTAATTTTTCACCTGGAACAAAAACACCTTTTATCTAAATCAGAACATTCAAAGTACGTTCGGAAGAGCAAAGTAAAGTTGCCTAATACGAAACGCGTCCTAATACGAGGACTCAACTTATCTCAATTATAGAACTTTTAAGTGACATAGCGATGGAGTTTTGTTTCCTAACTAGCCACATATTAGTTGTTTAGCCTGTACACGGACGTTAAAATCAATTAAATTTTGGTACGAGCATGTTTTCTGAAATACATTGCAGAATGTTCTTCGAGTACTTCGATTAAACCATGAACATCTCCAAATACTCAGTTTGAGAGAAAAGACAATTAAATTTCAGAAACAAACAGAGTCTCCTATTATGAAACCATTTTGATTTGCGCATTTCCATAATTTTTGTTTTGCAGTAGTGTACTTTCTAATACTCTGTAAAATAATGTTTTGCTATTAAAGCATGTATCGAATTTGGATAAAAGCATTCTTATTGTTAATCGATTATTATGATTTCTTTAACAAATAGACCTCATAATTAACCCTTTACACTCGACGCCATTTGAACTATAATTCTAAAATAACTTTTCTGACATATAGTATTTCCATTTTATATGACTAAATGTATTTTGTGCATGTGAAATTGAATCTTGTGACTTATGCTATGACAGTTATACTTTTAATCATTTTTGAAATCTAATTTTTCATAATATAAATATTATTTTGGAACATGCTATAACAGTTTTAGTGGTGCCTCAGAGTCACCACTCGAGTGCAAAGGGTAACCATTTCAATATATCTTTCAAGCTAAAAATTTTATTTTACTTTAAAATTTCATTTTACTTGTAAGATAAGCGACAGAACTTTATCAACCCAATGCTAACATAGTTTTTTTTTTTTATTCATAATTACAACTTTACAATTTGTCCAATGGACATTTGGTGAATTCGTTTAACGTGTAACTCATAGCACGTGGGTGACAGCCCCATTGAGATATCACCACATGATTGTCCTTGTTTTATTAGTCGGTTACCAAATCCGAGGGATGCTTTCTTTTTAATCTTCTTCCTGTCGGCTTTTCCTACACTTTTACAGCTAGTTGGTTAGGATGTGCTACAATTCTCTCCTTGTGTTTAACCGCGTATTTGTTTACCTTTTCCGAGACCATTGGAATATTTAAGTCGTTTCGTATATCTGAATTTCTTAGATACTATGGTGCATTCACGATAGTTCTCAGTATTTTAGATTGCAATGCTTCGAGCTTTGATATATGGCTCTTCGCTGCCGTTCCCCAGAGGGGAATTCCATAAGTCCACACGAGCTTTATAATTGTCTTGTAGATTTTTAACTTGTTTTCCATGCAAAGCTTAGATTTTCGACTAGTCAGCCAATACATTTGTCTTCTTTTTATTTTTATGTTTTCTATTACCGATTTAATGTGCTGGTTCCACGTAAGCTTTGCTTCCAGATGTAAGCCTAGGTATTTTATTTGTTTTTCTTGGGGTACTACAATGTTGTTCAGCGTAATGTTCGGTGTATTCTGTTTGCGAAGTGTGAACGTGACGTGGTTACATTTTCCAGGGTTTGCTTTAATTTTTTTATCCGCGAGCCATTCTTCTATGTTCCTTATGTGATTCTGTAATATGTTTACGGCCACTTTCGGGTCAGGATGTATAGCTATTATTACAGTATTATCGGCGAATGTCAGTATTTTACCTAAGTTTGTAATTGGAATATCAGCTGTGTAGAGTGTGTATAGTATAGGTCCCAGGACACTTCCCTGAGGTACGCCTGCTTTAATTATTTTTAAGTCTGAGTAGCTATCTTTAATTTTTACAGTAAAGGTTCTATTTTCTAGATATGAAGTGAGTAATTTATGTATTGGTTTCGGAAAATGGGCATTTAGTGTCTGCAGTAGTCCTGTATGCCAAACTTTGTCAAACGCTTTTTCAATGTCCATAAGAGGGTTGTGCAATATTGTTTGTTTTCTATTGCAATAATTATTTCGTTAACTAGTCTATGTAGTTGTTCTATGGTGGAGTGTTTGTTTCTAAATCCAAACTGATGATCTTGTTGTATTCCCAACAAAACGGGAACAAAACGGTTGTATTCCCGATAGTGGAAATTAATGCAACACTTATTTATTTTGAGAGGGGTTTTATTATAGGTTTTCGATGTGTGGCGAGGTCGTCTTCTTACGCTGAGTATACGATTGATTGTAAGACTTGGTGTTTTTTAGACGTGTCCGGTTTAAGACTGCTTAGTCAAAAATGTCTGGTTACAGGGTCGACTTAGTCCTTTTTAAAAGGAAAAACTAAGAGTAATGGGGATGAGATAGGGCGAGGATGATTCGGAGTTCAAAGGGTATGGATGACTCGGGGATCAAGGTACAAGAATGAGTCAGTAGGAGGTGAGAGTTTTGGGCGGCTGGAGATAAGATAGAAACAGAGGAAAAATAAGAAATATTTAGGGAAAGGATGACTATCGTCGGTATAACTGTCGCAAAAGTGAACATGGTTGTATAACTATGTGTCATACCAAGCTAGCATCCAACATTATAGGTTTGAGGCGACTGTATTTTCTCGAAAATTTTTGATAATATTGGGAGTAGGGATATTGGTCTATATGACGTTGTTTGATGCGGATCTTTGCCAGGCTTAAGCAACATAATAATCTGTGCTATTTTCCACGTGGATGGAAAGTACTGTATCCTTAGTACTGCATTGTAAATTATGATAATTAGTTGTATTGCCTTTGGTGGTAATTGCTTTAGGATTTTACCATTGATGAGGTCCATACCTGGCGATTTGCTGTTTTTAATGTTTTTGATAATCTGAAGAGTTTTATTATTGATTACATTGGGTATAATATAGTCATCGTCCTGTAAGTCCGTGTTCAAGTTGTAATTTTCGTCGGTTGCATTTACTTGGTTGACTGTGTTAACGTCATTAGACCTGTGTGGTGTAAATGTGTTGCGTAAGTAGTTGGTAAATTCCTGTGCCTGCTCTAGATCACTTCTTACCCATGTTCCGTCAGTTTTCCTGATTGCAGGAGCTGCTCTTGCTGATTTTTTGATTTTGTTTGTTGCTTTCCAGAGAGAAAAGTTAATGTTTTCGTGTGTGGAGAGTGATTCTAGGAATTTTGTAAATTGGTCGTTATTGTGGTTACTTATTGCACTTTTAAGTTCTTTTGTTGTTTTGTTTAGGTACTTTTTATTTCCTGGAGTTTTGTGTTTTTGCCATTTTGCTTTCGCCATTCTCTTTTCTTTGATTTTATCGAGGATGATAGGTGGTAATGTTTTGTGTTGTCTCCTCTCTGTTCTAAATGAGGTAGTTGCCCCAGCTGCATCCTGTATAGCAGTTGTTAGCATTGTTAATGCATGCTCAATATCAGCTGGTGTCTTCAACGGGATACTGCAATTAATCCTATTTTCAACTAGTAACTTGAACTTTTCCCAGTTGGTGGTTTCGTTGCATAGTGATTTCCTGTTATTGTAGTATACAGGTTTGCTAGTGTATTCTATGATTAGAGGTGTATAATCGAAACTGAGGTCAAGACTGGCCTCGATAGTCAGTGTTTATCCGCGCACACACGATTGTCTCGACGATACGCGGTTCCCGGTGATTCTTTCGAATGACAAGGATGATAAAATTGGTGGATGTAAACGTAATAAAGCTCTTTATTATAATAACACTTAATAACAAAATCGAAATTATAAACGACGTTGATTCTGTGAATATTATTAATTGATTATGATGCAGCGAATAACTAACAGATGATAGTGATGGTTAGACTAATGAATTTCGTGTGAAGTGTATGTTTGTGCTGGAGATTGTGTTGCGAGAGTGTCGAGTGAGATGCTATTTGCTCCGAGGTAAATTCGGTATGGGCGTGCATTTTTGACGGAACAAGCGGATTTGTTGATGATAGATTTCTAAAATGAGAGAGGGGAATGGTTGTCCTGCATGATTGGTTATTGACAGAGTAGAGACAAGAAATAGGTGAAGAGATAGAAGGAAAAGGAAAGAAGGAAGAAGTGACCGTCCAGAGTACTGGTCACCTCCAGGTATGAACCGTACCCCGGAACGGTACGCACGTGCGATCCGCATGTCTCGAGATTTGACCGTAGCAGGCAGTAAACCCGGAAAAATACCTCGACTTGCACAGGACATACGAAATGAAAGTTTTGTAAATGCGGTAGTAGCCTAACAGTTGGTGAGCAGCTGCTGGTCATAATGTAATAAAGAGATAAAAATTTATTTGAAGTAACGACTTTTCAGAGAACTGCATGCTACGGATGGATTTGTGTTGACTAGGTCCTATAATTGTATTTTGAAGCGAAACAGTCAGTTTACTTGTGCTAAGCCCTTTTATAATTGCAAAATCAAGAACATCTAGAATTTTGTTCGCGTCCGATGGCCAATATGTTGGTTTTCTTGCTGATAATATATTAAGCCATTTTAACCCTTTGCACTCCGCTGACCCCTCTCGGGGAATATCGTAATTCTAGCATATCACTCAGCTGTCCCCTCTCAGGGGACATTCAAGTTTATTAGTGATTACGGGGAATTGAGTTATTTCAGCGCAACTTTTTGAGACATGCATGTTTCCCTGAAGTTTTCTCTTGAAATGGCACAAGAAATCAAATCAAAATATCGCAAAATTACTAAGAATATACAAGAACTGTAAGCGGGTTTTGTGTCAGACGAGACCGTGAGAGGCGTGCTCACGACGGTCCGAGCACTTGTCAACGCCATATGAAAAGAGCGATAAGGAGAGTTTGTAGAAGAAAGGTCGGCATGCGAACATAGCACGCACTGTATAATGAGATTTATAATTATAAATAAACAAGTCTAAATCTGGAGGAAAAGATTTTCAAAGCTGAGCTCAGTCTGAAGCTTCGAGCAGTACACATAGAACTAAAGAGTGAGAAAATCGGAAAAGTGATTCTTTCCTTAGTGGATAAACAAACAAAACAAACAAATAATAAAACGCCAATGACACGCCACAAGTTTGTCAAAACACTAATTGACCAATTGTGGGGCGATTTTCGCGTATCGAGAACGCGTTCATCCACATCTTCTGCGGACAATAGATTAGACAACAAATTATATATTCTAGATGTGGGCCAAAGAAAACGAGACTGTATTGTTTGTTCTAACAAGAAAACATCTGGTGGCAGGCGTCAAACAAATTATTATTGTCAAACATGCATTAATGAGCCTGCTATGCATATTGGGGAGTGTTTCAAAATTTATCATACCGTACAAAATTATAAACAATAATATATTGATTTTTTTGCAAATTTACATTCCTCGATCTCAACCAATTCATATAAGATCAATATCATTATAATACGTTACTTAGTTCCAAAATTATAATAAATAATACGGGGGTTTGTAAATGTTTGTTTCTGCCTTAAAGTAGCGCTGAGTAGCTGGTAGCCTATTGGAAATGGGTGTTTAAATACATTTAAACTAAGCTGTAGTTTTAAATAAAAGAAACTTTATTTTACGGTGCGTGAGGAAGCTCTTTTCTATGCAGATGCTTTTCCACGACTGACCGTGGCCTTTCCGGAACCCCGAAAAGAAAACTCGGGTCCTCTCGTAATTCGAAACTGTTATGCTTGTGCCTCACAAGGCCAAGCACTTATACGAGGTGTATATTTTCCTATCTTAATTTCCATCACTTCTAAGAACATTGATTTGTTTTTGTCCATGCACAAATATCGTATTGTGGGTAATACGTACTATTCCAATATAGCCAACGTCCAAAATCGTTCGGAGTGCAAAGGGTTAATATATTAGACAGATTTTATAAATCTGTCTAGTGTTCTTCCTCTTGGTGTAATGATTCTAGATCCCCACGTGAGATGCTTGGCGTTATAGTCCCCCCCTGCAATATATTTGTCACCCAGGGATTCAAAGTATTCTTGCCACTTTTGTGTGCCCATTTTGTGTCTCTGTTATTTTTAGATTAGCCATTTTTATGTCTTTGTTACTAGAATAGTGAGTAGTTGTAGCATAGTTGTTAGTTGTTGTGTCTGTTGTCTGAGTAGGGCGTTTTGTTTGATTAACATTTTTGCTAGCAATTCGGAGTTCTTAATGGATTGTTTTAGGAGTTCTTTAATTTCTGTATTTCCGTCATTATTGGTAGTTTTATTTTGATCAATTGGTAATGTTGTGTTGGCAGTGACCTGTGCATAGTTCCATGAGTCTTTGGGGTTAGTATCTTTGCTACTTGTATTGTGTGCATAATGTGTGTTTATTTCCAAGTTAGTTTCTGCCCTATTGAGCTGAACATTTTGCTGTGAGTACGTTCTGTTTCGTAGTCGAGGTAATAGTTTTTTTTGCAGCTGTTTTCTAGTTTCACAGCCTTTGTAACTTGCTGGGTGGTTACCTTTGCAATTAAAGCATTTTACAGAGTCTATTCTACCTATGAGTGGACAGTTAGTTGATAAATTATTCTGTGCACATTTTACGCATGCTGGGGTTTTATTACAATAGTTTTTTGTATCGCCATATTGTTGACACCGTATACATTGCGGTATGTCTTTTTTATATCGAGGGGGTTCAACGTTTACTATGGTGCTTAGGAATCTTTTGACATTGAATATGTCTTTGTTATTGTTTTTTGGTTCATGTTCTATTAAAAATAACGGTAGTGGTTTTTTTGTATCGTATTTGGTCATATTGTTTACACTTCTTACCTCGTGACCTATTTTTCTAAGTTCTGCCACAATATTTTGAACATTGGTTTTCGGGTGTAATCGTCTGATGACGGCTTTGTAGCTTTTTTCGGTTTTTAATTGGTATGTGTGGTAAGCTGCATTTTTTGCTTTTAATGCGTGGGTTATATTACGAAAGTTTTCAGGAGTGTTTGTTTGAATTTTGACTTGGTCGAATTTAATTTGTTTTATAGTGTAATTGTTCGCTCCTGCAACATTGTTTAGTAGTTCAGTGAGTGAATCTATTATTTTACCGTCTACGTAAATCGGAGGTGGTTTAACAGCACGAGGAGGGTTTTCTTCAGTTGTATCCATATCAACTGCTTCTGTGACAGAACTAAATGAATTGCTTAGCGGAATGTCCTGCAGCCATGGCTGAGTTGAATCTGTGCCTATCGTTGAAATTAGTTTTCGCTTTTTATTTTTTATGACTTCCTTCCAATTGTTATTTTTATCGTTATCTGTTGTTTGACTAACATTTTCGTCGTTATTTGTTGTGCTACTCCTCTCGCTAGTGCTTGTTTTTTCTTGGTCTTGAATTCTTTGCTGTTGGTTTAGCTCATTTGGGTTATTTATGACGAAATATTTATTGCCATTGACGAGTATTTTAATAGGTTCAACGCTTTGATCCATGTTGATATTATTGTCGGCGAGCAGCCGTCGCTGCACTCACTTGTCACACACCGACACTTGTATTGCTTACTTGTTTACTTCAGGAGCAATCCGAAATACGTCTTTCACGGTCAACTGCTCGAGTGGTACTGCTAACATAGTGTGGCACTATTTACCACTAGAACTACCGACAATTGAGGTATACTTACTTCTAGCGGAGGGGTCAAAATGACTTGTTTCTTAAATGACCAAGACATTTAAGAAAAGACAGCAATTTTTAGTTTTTATATATTTTTTATTTTTATGGACAAAAATTGAATATAACCTGAATAATAGTAATAGAATAGCAAAAATTTATAAAATATTTATGCATAAAATGATCGACTGAAAGTAATCTGAGGAAACTTGCCTGTAATAAATACTGCAAGTAATGACCAAGTCAAACAGTAAGTACTGTTCCCTACTGTAAGTCGTAGGGAAAACATTTTTTGGTTGTTGACATATCTTTGAGTTTGAAATATTTTCTTATACAACTAAAGGTCGTGTCACAAGTAACGTGTCACAATCATTTCCACGATACAACAGAACAGTACCGAAAACATATGTTTCGTGGGGGGAGGGGGGGCAAAATGACTCATCTCTTTATTGGTAGGTATACTGCATACAAATTTATAACAAAATGATAAAAAAAAACATAACAGTTTTACAGAATTAATTATTTGTATATCTTAGAAAAAGTTGTGCAAAATTTTCTGAAACAAAATGCAACTGAAATGAGTTATAATTTAAAAAAAATGTCAAACAAGTCATTTTGACCCCCCTTGGTAGTTCTAGTGTTAAACAACTGTCATTATTTTTGACAGAAAACGGTAAATGTTTACTACATTAAATGAAATTAAAAAACGTACTTAATTTATTTCTTGTAAATACTTTGCATCTAAAAACTATTATGCATATAGAACCAAATATTTATCTAGAAAATCTCTCGAATTGTCCCCCAGCTTGTACACAAAAGTGGATAGTTTAGAAAGAAGAGATACGATTATTCCAGCCTGGTGGCTCATTTTTATAGTTACCGATGGTCAACAATCGTAAAAACAAGCCGCAAGACTCGCATAATCGTATCTCTTCTTTCTAAACTATCCATCTTTGTTTACAAGCTGGGGTCAATTGAAGACAACTTATTGTACTTACTTGCTAATTATATACAAACACACATCTCGTATTGTAGTCGCAAATATATATTTTGAGAAACACAACACGGTAGAAGTTAATCATGTATACGTATAAAACAGTGGAGCCCGTTACTATTGTTGGATGACCAATTGTTGACCCTGACTCAGAACACCTAATCAACAGATAAAACCAGCCAGCATCGGTATTACTCACTATTTTCTCTCACTTTCTATGCTCAAAGTTCGAATGAGTCAGAGGCCAACGTCACTTAGTAAAGGGCTAATGGTCATCTCTCACCCCCCAAAACACGAGGATATAAGAACCCTCAAGAATCACACTACAGGCACTTTTTAGAAAATCTTTCCCGACAGTACACTCGCGCTTCCGAGATAGCCTTAGAAACCAACGTTGTAGTAGGAAACGTATTTAAATAAATCGAGTTGTAAAATACAATCGAGTTTCGATACGTGTTCCATCCGAGGTTCCAACACTATAGCGTGATTTGGTTTGATAAAGAAATTTGATTAATATTGAATAAAGAAATTTGAATTGCGATGCGAGCACTACGGTATCGACGCGTGAGTGTTTTTCCACCCTTCCGGGGTTGTAAGGCCCGGATTGAACCGTTGGAGGATGCGTGGTGCCGGTGTCGCGAATATATTACCCGCCAAATTAATATTGGGTAACGGATTCAAATGGTAGAGCAGTGGTTGCGCATACGATATTGTTTGTTAACGATTCAGCTCGACGTTGGAGACTGAACGCCTCAACTAGTGATGTCTCGACTGAGAGACTGTGATGTTGGATGTTTCCTCAACTGCTGGAGGTTGAAATGACTAAATGTTTCCTCGACTGCTGGAGGATGAAACTGTATCTTGACAGCTGGAGATTGTGTGATGTCGACTGGTTGTCGACTGTTCGTAAGATGATTGCAGACTGATGAAGTGAAGACGAATCGTTTGACTCGATCGTCGTCGAACTCGGATTCGTCTGGGGGGGGGGGGGGGGGAGCGTTTCTGCCTTTTTGGGGGTTCCGCGAGAACTTGCATTTGGGTATGTAAGAGGGGCACTGATTGGATTTTACCTACTGCTGCATAGTACTAATCAGTGCCTTCGTTGACTTGTCGACACCCTCTTGTCGCGTGTGAAGATGTTTGTATGTGTGTAATTTATGGCGTTAAAGGTGCTCCGGAAAATCGTCCAGGTCAGCCTTCGACGGTTACGGTACCGTCGCGTACTCGAGTAGTGTGACCCTTCGGATTACCTGGTTTACGGCACGTTCCAGCTGTGGGCTTCGAAAATGCTATTACGCAATATTAGGTTCTTAAAAATATCAACTTTATGACACGTAATGGTTATTAAAGAAGACGAAAATGAAATCAGCATGGTTCTGATCGCCAGATGTAAAAAGGGTCTTCTTCTCAAAAATAACCTTCCTCGCGTCCGTGTCATAAACCCCATCTGCAGAAACTCCAGGCGATTGTTCCTTCGGGACGGAACAATTCCCCTAAGAAGAGCTTTTTTAGCACATCTTATATCAGACCACGACTTTTCGAGAGGCATCCTGTTCTGTTCGCTTCATGGAACCTGTCTTGTTTCGAGGCCAAAGTACATGATCCCGTACACATGGGCCCACTAATCACAAATAGATAATTTTATGGACATAACCTCGACATAATCTTGACTACCCTACGCGGGCTAAATAACTCGGCACCGGCCTGGATTCAAGAAATCTTAACACCGGGTCTCCCATTGCTACACTAAGGGAAAAGACCTCCACATGAGATAATGTGTCTTCTCACTCCACCAGAAGTAGGTCTGAACAAGCATGGAGGGCTCTATAAAATCACTAAATCAATAACTAAACAGTTAATCAAGTCCAAAGTATAAAGTTTCTCTTGACATTTGATTGCTGTATTTCTGAAACTGTATGAAAATTTTAATTGTATTTTCCTTGAAACCTCTTATTTGAAATAGGTAGACACAATAAAAAAAATTATTCACACAATTAGATAATGCAATTGTTTGTACATTTATCGGTCATAAACTTCAGATATTTAAGAAAAATAGGGACAAAACACTTACTAAAAAATTTCTGTTTAACATCATAAATTTTCAGTCAAAGTCCCACTAGGTTTTCAATTTTATACTTCTTCAACTTTTTTAAACTCTTTTATATGTACCTTTTATATCTATTTAGCATATATTTTTCTACGGAAAAAATTATAAATATGTATTACTTGAATATTAGGTGGATTTTGACATATTTCGTTTTAAAAGATCCCTAAAATAATTTTGCATTTTGAGTTTTCGCTTTAGTTTTATTAGAAGCAATGAGAGTAGAGAGAGTTTTTTAGCTTTTTCCTTTTTGGTAGGATTTATTTCTGTGCCTACTAGAATGTTAAAGTTGATAATCCGAATCTCAATTTGGGTTACACTGCACTGTCAGATCTCCCGCCAATTAACAATTTCTACCTCGTTACTCGCAACTCTTTCATGGAATCCATTGCGTTTGCTTTAAGGCTTCTGACAGACGAAACGAGTTTTAGTAATTTCGTTGCCAGACTGCTATTTTTACAGAAAAAAAAGTATTAGAGGTAGGATTTTAATAACCCAGGAAATTTATTTGTTATTAGACAATTCCTTTAAATGTACTTACTTCGCTTATTTACATATCTCAGTACTGATCAGTATAACTGAAGCACGTATTCCTTATAGATAAGTGTTTAAATTGTAGCCGTTAGCAGAGGTTAACGGAGTTCCTGTGCCTGTTGTGCCGCGTGCTTCAAATTATTTGAAGGAAACCCTGGTCTAGTAAGCGGAACAAGACTGTGGACAATTCGCCGGTACGAGAAGGATTTAACCGGGTGCCGCCGATTAGAAGCTAATTAGGCCGCGAGAACCGAAATCGCCCTCGACCGGCTGTCTTACCGCGATTCAAGACCAGGTGGACAAAAGTGTTAACGGAGTGATTGCTGCATCACCGTACGTGGAGTGAATAGGACCAGTTGTCGGACTCCTCCACAGATACGGTTCAGATAGCCAGCGTGACGATCTTGAGAACGTATCTACGTACAACTCCGTCGTCGCTGGTCGGATTCACCTTCACACGGATCGTGGTACTGACTTGAGTGGAGCACTGCCACGGTGAAGGTGGAAATCCACCCAGAGGACGAGAGGGAAACGTCGACGTCGAGAAGGCCGTTAGGGATACCTCCGTCGACGCGTCCGGCACCATCTTCAGGGATACCGTCGTCGTTGTCTTGATTGGAGCACGGCCACGGTGAAGGTCGTGCCTCGCCCTCGAGCGACCAGGCCTGTGAAGTTCCGGTTACGCCCGTCCCTAATCTGCCAAGGTGACGAATAGAAGCATTCTTGGGCAGTGGACGTTGGCGGATACCGTCGAGTGTCCGGTCCAGCTTCTTCGACCTCCTCGCCATTTATGACGAATAGAAGCATAACGCGAGGTTGGAGGGAAGAGCGGCGTTGAGACGCCGTTAAAGCCCGGATCGGCCTCCACCTCGGACGGCACCGGTGGAGCCTTACAACCTCCACCGAACTGCACTTCGAGGTAAAAAACAGCGATCTACTCCTGCAGCGACACCGATTGCACCTTGATTGGAGCCTGCACAACTCAATTGTTGCAGAAGGATATCAAGAATAGAATCCGTGCGTCTGCTAGCGGCGTATTCCATATAACGGGAATCGTCGACATAAATACAGTCCGCTAATCCCCCTGCGCTACGCAGTGAGGTGTGACGTCCCCCCTCCGATCGCACGAGCATCGTTGCGAGGATCGTGAGGGAACAAAGAAACGATTATAAGAAGGTATAAGCTAATTAATTTCTTCTTCACGTTTGTCAATAGGCGCCAAAGGAACTGACCTGCGCAAAGGCAGTCGAGAATAGGCCAGGGCTATAAAATTTTGTGGCGGTGCTGACCGGATCCCTGAGGGCAACTGGGTTAAAAACGATTGTATTCCAGACCAGGGACCTGAATAAACGGCAAGCCCTTCTAAGGGCTCGTGAAGGAGATTCAATTACTGTACCGATTAATTTCTCCTTATTTTAATCCGTATCCCTCGTATCCGGACCACCAATAAAAAAGCGGCGGTTTTCCAAGGAAATTAGAACCGAAAGCTAGGCTAGCTACCCCTCTCTTTTCAAACAATAAGAAATAAAATAAATTCTAAACAAATCTTATAAAATTCCTTGAAAGGTTTTAAACAGTTTATAGAATTAACACTAGGTCAAAATTACTTTCTAACGACTATGATGTAGATGATCTAATAGATTAAATAATAGATATGGATAGAATAGATAGTATTGTAGATATCATAAAATATGAAAATATATAAGATATTAAGTGACTTATTAATTTAAAAGCAAGTTATTTTGATCCCGTCGGTAGCAGTGAGTACTGTATCTAGCTGGAAATATGGAACAATTTCTATCAAGGATCAAAGGAAGGTATCCCGCTCGTTCCGCCTGATTTGCACGTCCATAGTCCCTGCTTGTCTATCAAGGGGGATCGGTCGTCTGCTTTACCTAATCACGTCTCTTCTTCGGCGTGTAACTTAACCGATAATAATCAACAATCTGGAACGAAAACAAAATGGAAGAGGCTAAGGAAAGGTCAAGGGGAAGTGACATGTAAACGGGAATCGAGAAGCATTGTTTGTTCACACCGGTCAGGCTTGAGTCCCTTGTTTTCTGGAGATTGTAGCTAATAAGAAGGGGTCATTTCTGTGAATAAGGGAACCGCGTTTACTCTATTTCTGCCGGGACGTTGACATGAATTGGTAGGAATCACTCCAACACTTATCTCAGTAACTTCTTCTGAACAACGGATAATAGATATACAGGATGTGTCAAAATTGTTGTAACTTCAGGAATGAGAGATTCCTGAGGTCATTTGGAGTAACTTTTTCCTTAGCGAAAATGCTATCCGCTTCTTTGTTTACGAGTTATTAACGAAAAACAGTAGTTGGGAAATAGAATATGGATTGATCAATAAAATTGACTTTCGAGACAAGAATACTAAAAGTATATTACCAGAAACAAGCACTGACCATTTAATTAATTACTGATAATTCGGAGTTGTGGAGGTATCCGATGACGTTATATCCCTAACCCCATCATCTTCTACTGAACTATTTATCGCGAATGAGAATTTTGCAACATTTTCCACGTCAATTTCCACGCGCGATGCTTACTTGGAGAAACTCGAAAAGCAACTAGATATCATTGTAGCGGTTGAGTCGCAGTCGTAGCCCCCAACGTCCTATTGAAAAGTTATTTCATATCTCTCACTTTATCAGTTATTGGCACTAACAAATTAAATAACAAAATAGTCAAGAGAATGTTTAATCGTATTTCTAACAAACGGAACTGTTCTAATTATTAAGAAGCCAGAAATAATAAATTGATTAATGAAAGAAATTCGATTGAATAATCCGGAATATCATAATCAGTGTTGACAGTTACTGTAGGATAACTGTTCAGCGGCATGTTATTGTTCAATTAGTCAGCGCATTCTTATCGATGAAAGTAGTCGTATTTCGTAACGTGCTCGTCGCGAATATTCTCGCAAAGTATGTACTGTGAACCATTGGACTTCCATGGATTACTGCTGACTCTTGGTCCATCCTGTGGTCACTAGTGACCATCGTAGTGATCAGTAATGGTTATTCCAACGGTCATCGGTGACTATTTAAGTGGTTACTAGTGATCGTTCTAGTGGTCATATCTGGTCATCTTAGTAGCCACTTCTGGTCATCCCACTGGTCACTTCTGGTCATTTTTTCTTTATGCAGCCTTATATCTGCTGCCTTTTTTTGCTGTTGTTGCTGCTGCTTCCCGAGCCAACGTCATATCAACATGTGAGTCGCACGCCCTTCTTTTATAAGTAGCATTCTCAATATAACGAATACAGTGTCTTACATATCTGCATTGTTAATTGGTCACTGCACTCGCTGCAGTAATAATAATAGTTGTAGTAGTAGCAGTATTTAGGCTAACTTTGCCGCCCCAATGATCAGCCATGATCAGTTCGAATTATCATAAAATATTATCAGACTCGATTTTGGAGTTGCGTAGACAAATTAGTTATTTGTTAAAACCTTAGTAAGTAAGCGAAACCTGCGTTTGTAAGAAAGGGAACCATAACGAATTCTGGTTTCGTGCGGTCTCCCTTTCGGGTTCCCACTCCAGCAACCTCCACATGGTGAGACTCGGGCAATCGATGTAATTTTCGATTTCCAATCAGCTGTAAATTCGTTTGCAACTAATTCGTAATCGACAATTACATGGAGCTAATAGCTGTGAAGTGGTGATTCGTTTTTTAAGTATTAAGTAGACTTTCATTTTGTGCTCGTATATATGGTTGGTAGTGGTATATCTGTGGTGATTGGTTTTTTAAATATTAAATAGAGTATAAATTGGAAAAATATTTGAATTTCAAGACTATTATTACACATCGGGAGGCAGAATGCACGTCCTGATTTTTGAAATTAATAAAAAATTCAGAAAATTCACTTCTTGTCCATTATTTCAAACACTACTCAGAGTTTGAGCGTAGCTCCCTCCTTTCGTCGTGCCCGGGAGCGATGCGGATACCACGTAGTAGCACGCTGAGATTTCACGCGCTCGCATTTTATTGGCTACTGTTTTTCTTTAATAACTCATAAACAAAGCCGCGGGTCGCATATACGCTAACAAAAAAATTACTTCAAATAGCCTCAGGAACCTCTCATTTCCTGGAGTTGCAATAATTTTGTTACACCCTGTATATGAGAACAGTATTGTACATGTGTATGAAGACAGCACATGATTTCTGTATAAAATGTATATGAAAATATTACATGATTTTTATTCGTAAACAGTACATACTTTATAATATGTAATGACAGTATATACTTCATACATGAAAAGAGTATACGCTAATCATCAGTAGTTCTAATATTAATACCGATATTGTATCTAAAGACATAAATAATGCAAAAACTAATTTTGTTGCCCGATTTCACAATGAAAAAACTACGTATAATAATTTGAAAATTGAATATTGTATATGTCTGCACTGATATACTTTGTGTCAGTCGTAAATATTCCCGGATAGAATTGCTTCACTTTTAAGATGCTATGCTCTTTATGAGTCCGAGAATGTTAAGCTGCTATATAATTTGTATCCGTTGAAGAACGTTTTCTCAGCGCAATCTTTGGCTCCGATTCAAATGTTTTCTTACCACTCACTACCAATAATGCACTATTCACCTCTATTTATGGTAATTAAAGACACAATTTGTTTCTTCTCTATAACTCTCCAAAGTTTGCAAGTGAAAATTAAATTAATGTGCTCGATAATGAAGCGATTCATAACGTCTTGTTCGCAAAATTTTACTTTTTTAATACTCGTTCAATGAATGTCGGATTATTCTAATTAGCCAAGTCTAACGCTTTGCGGACGAGTGTCGGCATATAGCCGCCCAATTCTCGCGCTGCTGCTGGCGTATGTCTGCCATCCTAACCGATAAGATACGCATGGGGATACTAGCCTAAGAAATCTAGTTGCTTCTCAATGAAATTAGAGACTTTTAGCAATGAAGTTGTATCTTCCATATAATGTAAATTTTCGATGCGATACCATGGTAGAGTCGAAACAAATTTCAGTTTGTGGAGTCAGTCTTTCAGTGTCACTACCAGAGAAATCAACAAAGTTTTACACGTATTTCATATCTTATAACATCCTACACACGACTAAATTTGTTTGTTTATGACTTTTTTGGATTTTATAAAAGAGTTATTTGAATAAAGCTTTAGTTTTTATAACGCAAACATGCGACGTGAATATTTTCTTTACTGCGCGCTCCAATACCTGTCGTCCACAGCGACGCTCACCCGTCGAGCGGCTCCGTCTGCAAAGGGTTAATTAAATTTGCTTTCTTTCTATTTACGATATCATCGCAAAGTGATATTTTTTACCGTTTTGTTTAAAGCGATACAATTACAAGATTTTATATTTCTGCAGAATATTTATAATACAGTGCCGACCATATGCATGCTTACAGTCAGTTCCATAAGTATTCGTACCCTCATTGCTTATAAAAACTTTTTATTATCTTATTTAATATTTTCGGATGTGACGGAAGAGGAAAAGTTTGGAGAAAGCCTAATATACAGAACTAGAATTAACCTCTTAGGCACTATGTGCCACTATAGCGGCTTTCGCGGTTGTCATCTTTCTGTACGTCGCAGCATTATAGTAGCTTTCGCGGATGCCGTCTGATAAATTGTTAAAGTTAACATGCGTGTATCATATCTTTAAAAAAAATTATAATTTAATCATCAAACACTTCATTCCAATGTACTCGTGTAAAGAACAGCATTATCCGTCACACATTGCAGTGCCGCATCATTTACACGTAATTCGCGTTGAACTCTGCCGTACAAAGAAGCAACCGCGCGCAAAATTCAGACGTGCCTAAGAGATTAAGAAATGTACAACCAACGGTAAAGCACGGCGGAGGCTCCGTGATGGTGTGGGGCTGTATAGCGGCATCCGGAGTAGGCAAACTTGTCTTTATCGATGGAATTTTGGATGAGATAAAGTATAAAAGTATACACGAAGAAAATCTGCACTCAAGTGGGATTGAGCTTGGTCTGGAAGATGACTACTATTTTCAACGCGACAACGACCCGAAGCATACTGCTCAGATTATTCGTGAGTGGATACTTTACCACGTTCCCCATTTTGTACATACACTTCCTCAGAGTCCAGATAGAAATATTATAAAAAATTATGGGCGGAAATAGATAAAAGATTACACGAGCATGAAATTTTCGATAAACAAATGTTAAAAAACAAAATTTTGGAAGTTTGGAATAGTATTGAACCAAATATCACATTAAAACTGGTAAAAATTATGCCAAATCGATTAAACGATATAATGAGTCATAAAGGTGGGCTCACTAAATACTGGAAAATTAATATAAAGTGAAAAAGCTACTCTAATATGCGATTGTTTGACAAAATCTACACTGGTACGAATACTTTTACGGACTGTTATTACGTACTACGAGGAATAAAATCAATATATTTTTGTTATTAGTTAATAACTTTTGTTATAATTTGGTATAAATAAACTTTATACATGTGTTCATTCATAATAAAAAGTTTATTGCAAAATCTTACATGCGCCCCTTGATTTTAACAAATTTCTCTTATAAGCAATGGGGGTACGAATACTTATGGGACTGACTGTACGTACAGTTAGTAAAGTTAAATATTATTGATTGTGCATTTATACATGAAGCAGGTATACAAAAATCAATTGTACGTTTTACAAGTTTACTATATACATAAGAAACTGACAAAATGGTTTTTCTTGATTCACTATAATTAAAATGTCAATGTTTCTTAAAGCTGCTTAAATCAATCCTAAATGTTTCTAAATCTGCCCGAGGTCTGTCCTAAAAATGGAATATGAAGTTGGAAGAAGTAAATGAGTAGAAGATGTAGCCGCAACAGGAAGCAAAAATAGCAGTAGGAGAAACGTAGCAACATTAAGAGAGTAGAAATTGCAACAGAAAAAAATACTAATTTCCATTTCGAAAAAGTAAATTCGAAAAGAAAAGAGACCTAAGAGATTGTAGACCATTATGAAGTAGTTCAGTTTAAATCTCTCTTTGTGAACGCGATTCGAATTCAACTACATTTTTTCTGTAAACGATTATTTCTGGAAAAGCGTCCGTATAATTGATACTTATTAAATCTTCACTGGACAGTTCTGACACATTTTTCAAATAATTACGCACTATGAATAGCAACAGCAGTTTTGAGTATGTCAGCTTTAGAAAATCGGTGTACCTTGCGATCAGTTTTTTTTATCAGTTTTGCTTGACCTCGTTTTATGGGAAACGTTGACTGATATTATATGAAGTTTAATATGCTGTATAGTTTAATGACAAGCCATGACAGATATTTTTAATTTCGCGGAAATTTTCGATACAACAATCCATCCTTTCAAAAGAGCTCAATATATTTTTACCTTTACTCGTCACAGCACTGTTGTAATACGTCTAACTTCTCTACTTTTCAGCAACATATTGAAAAACATTGTCAGTGACTGCTACACAATAGTTGTCTGCTATAAAGCGAGTAGATTGAAACAGAATATTTACCAAGTTTTCTTTTTTCGTAATGAGAAAAAGTCTCATGACAGATATAGAAATCGGGATCTAAAGTTCTTAAAAATAATTTGTTGATACCGCTAGATGAATAGTATAGAAATGCGGAATGTCATAATGTTAAAATGAATCTTATGTATAGTATATGTCGGTCACAGTTGACATGCAAAATTCATTAAGCAGAGTTGAAATTATGCTGAGTTTATTTGAAACGTTGATTGTCAAGCAAATAAATCGACGATGAATCAAGATTCATAAGATATTATTAACGCAAGAGCATCCGTGCTGGAAATAATAAAAACAATACAGTCACAGGGGTGTTATTTGCGTTAAACGTACATATTTATACGACCTAAAGGACGAATGCAAATTATAATTACTGACGTAATGTTTATAACCTCCGGAACATTTACATGGAATTTATACGAATAAATACTAACATTTACATTCTCATCCCACGCTAAAGTTTATATTTTCTTTTTACACTTTGATTCTATAGTCAACATATAGTATAGTTTTTTCCATGAACAAGAATACAAAATAAACGTAGACATTTTCATCGCTTTTTTAAATTATAATAATCTGTACTGTTATTGCAAAAATTAAGGTGGAATGCAACATTTGAAGCCAGCTTCTATAGAGTACCATTTTGAAATCAATTATTTGACATTGCGAGGTCCTTGAGACTAAACTTGTTAAATCAAAATTAAAGCAAAATTAAATCAAACTCCAAGATTTTTTATTATTATTGGTAAAATATGTTTCGTTCAAAATAAATTGTATCTTACTGGAAGAATATTTTCGAAATTCGGTGAACTTCAAATCTAAGAGCATCCACGTGTCTCCGCGGCTATAGCCACAGTCATATTTCATCAAACTCGACCACAGTAAGAACGTAGCGACTTAGTTCGACTGGAAGTCCCAGCAACACCACGTTTTCTGTTTTCCTCCAGCGATGCCTTCATGAAATTTATAGTTTCGGCCCGACCACTCTCTTCGGGTGAAATTCCTTGCTCCTTCTCTTCGAATTCCACCTGAAAAGTCTGGTTTCTCCTTCTCCAAGTAACGTAACAGATAAGCAGAATAAAGGACAAAAATTATTGAACTCGAAATAGCCTCGAAAAGGAGACAAGTACCGTTTTCTCTACATTCTATTTTCTCATTAATAGCATAAATTGTTAAAAAAAATAATTCATCCATCCATTCAAGTAGCTAATGCGGTTAATAGAATTTAAGAAACATTGTATATTCAGAGTAAGTACAGGTAATTTTAAACCGCACGTGATCAATGTAAAATTTCCAAATTGTATATTTAAAGATAATTATCAAATATAATTTGGAAAAAGTTGCTTAAAGTTATTCAACTACATTGACATAGCTGTCTGCAATTTATAATACATTTAAATAAAAAACGTACACAATTTATTTTTGCTAATGATAGCAAGTTTTTTAACTAAAAAGTTATTAATAATAACTCACCATAATCGTTAACAATTTCTTCTTTTGTTTACAAAATAATATTTTTAATAATAAATTAAAGTATCACTATAATTTCAAAACATTTGTATTGTGTAAAATTTAATTATACCATTTGTACGAGCACAATTACATATTAGTTGATTTCCGCTACTTTAAATAAATATTTGGAATCACTTGTTCGACATTATCAACTTCTGCTCTAAGTAGTACAAAGAGTGTTTGATCACCCAATAGCAATTCTAACAATTAGTAAACGTTCTATTCTTGAAAGTAAGATGTTTCTTAATAGCGAAAACATTCATAGGATATATATGTTTTACTTTTACAAAATCATTTTACAATGCTACGCCAAAATAATAATATTTATAGAATTTATTTTCGGTATTAAGGTTTTCATTTTATTTACACGATCAAACAAAACTTATTGTTTCATAATCAACATTTAAATTAAAATATATCCTAAATCAATGCTCGCTTCATGTTTATCAATTTTAGTTCATGACTAAAGTTTAAATAAAAAATCGCGTAATTGAAAAATATAGTGCTATTTCTTCACAAGGGAAATTCAAAACATTTTATACTTTTTACTAAACTAAAATTTATCTATTATCTTATTTTGAGTTTTATTAGCTATTTTCGTTACAATGACCTATTTCGAAAAGCTTCAAAACTATAAACTGCATTCGGTGAAAACGGAATTAACATTTTGTATAGCAATACATATGTATTCTTAAATATGAAGAGTAGTTTTACCATCTTCATATACAATTTTATTTTTATTTTGTTTGTAATTCTATCACTATAAATAGTAAGCTATACGCGATAAAATTTGTAACGATATTATCTGCGATCAACGGCAATAACAATATAATATAACAATAATAATATAAAAGACCAACATGAAAAATCTAATCAAAACATTTGCGATCAGGAAAAGTAATGATATAGCTTTACAAAGATGTATAAAGTGAGATTATGCAGAAAAAAAAAAATAATTCTCCTTTTATTATAAATGTCAAGAAAAAGATTCGAAATATTTGAATTGCTTAAATAGGGCGAGACACCCGTCGAAAAATGTCAAAATTGTTCATGCAGCGACTTAGCAATAACTAGAAAGAAACTTGAGAACTTTAAATGGAAAAATGCCAGGTCTGCAATGATTAATGAAGATGACCTCAATGTTTGAAAGACTACTACATGATCGCCGGCAGGTATACGTTAACAATAGAAAATTCAAAATTCGGCTTCTAGGGCACGCTGTTTAAAGTCCAATCAACTGAGCACTCGACTACGTGTGAATGGATCCACATACATAGAAAAATCAGAAATCAAAACACAAAAAGCAATGCCTCTGACAAATGAGCCTCATCCTTGAGCAGAATGTTACAATTTTTTCGCAGCTTTCCATGCATTTTCTTCTCCTAATGACGCCACACATATTCATTATTACTGACACAATTCCTTTTGATTATAATGAATGCATTGTTATTCGGGCACCTTATAAAACGTACCTTTTTTCAAATTAAATCAAATGACTTGAACATTTTTGTAATGTTAACGAAACCATTTTACTAGACAATGAGTAAAAAATGTTTTCAAAAATTACAATGAATTCGAATGACAAGATAATTAAAAAGAAGATCTTTCTTCAATTTCGTTTCATGTATAAGTGTTTAGTGATCGTTATGTATAGCTAATATATAAAATGTTAGCTAATACGAAAAATTGAAATAAAAGAATACTACACTAAAGGATAGCCTGCGCCAATTGACACATCTGTGCTACTATGTCTACACCAGGGTTTGTAATCTGTAACTGTCACCTAACTTTCTTTGTTTCTTCGCTCTATACATAGAATAAAGGGCGAATTACACAACTGTAACAAGTCACGTTTCTTTTTATTAAAATTTTAGTAGAATAGAAGTAAAAGATAAACAATTTAGGATATACTATTATCTTATGTATACTATCCTTTCAAACTAATGTCATAAAATCACGAACTTCAGAAGAAAAAATATAATATTTTATTAATATGCCGTACCGATTATAAAAAAAATTCGCATAATAGAAAAATATTCTTGTTCTTACTTTGCTTTCCAATAACCACCTCCAATAACAAAAATTTATGGTTTTATAGCGCTTAACTTCTGTAGACTGAAATGACACGTATATGATAGAAAAAGTTCTAATGAAGGTGGATATATTCATAAAAGAGAGAAGTTTAAAATGAAATGACTTTCTAGAAAGTAACTTTGATGGTGTTAACATAATGTAATAATCTCTATGTTAAATATCACATTAAACTGTTAAATTTATATCATTATCCATGTCAGTAAAATTATAATACGAAATATTGTTAATTGATAGTCTGTAGCATTTATTAATATAAATATAGAAATTAGTAACAAGTTAATTTATATTTATATTGATATTTATATCGGGATTCTACACTTCTAGTGGAGAGCTATTAAAAAAACTTCATGCAAAATTAATCTTGACTTTAAAAATTAAAGTCAAATTTTTTATCATTTAAGATCTTAGATAGTAAAATATTACTCTTTTCCTTCGCCCAACTTTTGCATATAGAACCATTACCCGGCTGGTTGTACCACGATTTTAGATGGTGATCGTGACATATAAGTTTCATACGTCGTTGTTAACATAATTTTTCACGTAAAGGGGTGATTTACGGAATTATTAAAAAAGAAAACTTATAACTAACAACGTTAATATATTTTCAGATATATCAGATATATATTTAAGATAAAAAGTGTTAAAAAAAAGTGGTTCAAGATTTTGAGGATTCATAATACTCAAGGAGAGGCGTTAAAGGTCAATCCTTCCGAAATAAAATCGATAGTATCGTTTTTACTCGCTCGGTAAGTACTGTAACTTCTAAAGAGTCTTGAACCACACTTTTTAAAACCCTTTATGTTCGTTATTTATTTTTATAATATTTAGTCAATCAAAACTTAACATATTCAATGTTCAAATAAATACATACATATTTCGATAATCTTTATCGACAATACTTCATTATAATCTTTCATATGAATGTGATATGTAATTAGTAGCCTACTGATCTTTATGCAAGTTATTACTTTCATATATCTAGAAACCAAAATAAGAAAATACAGGGTGGTCTACGCAATTGTTCCAGCCATAACTCCGTTATTATTGCATTTATGAAAAAATTCCAGGAGAAAGATAAGTGGTTCGAAGAGCACTACATCTGTAGGCCTTTAAATTTTTTTAGATGCGGCAGTGCATGTGCAATTAACAATTGCATCATTTCTTTAAATAGAAATACGACGACCGAAATCTTTCGCGAGAGTTGAAAATTCCTGCAGAATAAACGACCAAGGAACAACATTTTTCGAGCATATTCGGCATACTTCTACTTTATTTCACAGCGATACAAATTATGGATCGCTTAATAAAAATTTGTATTCCGTTTTAGCACCTTTGTTTCTAAATTTTTAACATATAGTAAAATTGCTACATTATACAGTGGAATAAGACTATTTGGAAATCAATGAGTTATTCGAACAAAGTTTGAGAATAGAAAAATAATTCTTCATAACAATTAAGAACTTGTTCTTGAAAATGTTGCAGTTTCAATTTCGTTTTCGAGATATTCATAGTAAAAAATAGTATTGAAACCTATATGTCAATAGTGAACTTATATTAGAACATAAACTGGAAATAAACTAACAAATATTATTTGTATCTATACTCGGGTCAACGGGAAGAGTCGGCAGACGTAGAAAAATATAACTCGTAATTGTCGTTCGGCAGTAAATGACGCGGTACACCGCTGTGCGGGACTCTCCTTGCATAACTTATTTTCTTGGGATCACTGATCGCAGCATTAACCACATGAGTATCACAGAAACACTTTGTTTTTCTTCACTGATTCCTCTCGATGACCCAAGTATAGATAGATAGGAATATCTGTATGGAAATAGGCAAATAGTTAGCTAATAACTTTAATTATAATTCGATCACAATCTACAGGAAGAGAAAGAATAGTTCGTATTAGTAAGACCTACAGTCTGAAAATGATCATCGTTCAAATTTCTAAAATAAATAATACTATTAAGTATCGAAAAATTATATATGTACATAAAAAAATTATATACCTTAACATGTATATTTATGTACATTTAAAATTTTCAAGTAAATCGGTATAGAAATTATTTACTGTTGGGACGTCACGGCGTCGTCATTAATAGCGACGAATTGTGACGTTATATGTGTGGACAGTATGAAATGGAGGACCGGAATTTAGTGGCGAAAGAACTTATATATTTAGCCTCGTACTATTTACACTTTTACTTTGGGGGTCCTCGAATTCTGTTCCAACTCTGTCGTTCTAAAAAATGTTTGTCGAGGTAAACTGCTCACGCATTTCTAATACTCTCTGATTGGTTTTCCATGACTTTAACAATAACCAACCAGCGAGTTTGTTTCAAGAAGGCACCCTTCCCCTGCACCTTAGCGTGCCTTTTTGGGAAGCTGCTGGTATATAGAAGGTGGGGGCGACAGCGATATTTTAACAAAGACGGGAAATTCCTCCAGGTGCGATTACGGCTGGCCACCGTTGTAAACTAACATGGGACTTACCCTTCGGAACTTCCCCTTTTTATGACACGCCTTGGCTATTGAGGCCGAGAGAAGCGTAATCATAAAACTAGCAATAAAATATGCGTTCTCTCGGCAGGAAAATTATTTTAAATCTAAATTGTCTACGAGCCGTTAGCGAAAAATCCTAAACTCAAAAATAGCCGGCTAGGTACGTCCGTGTCATAAAGAACATTAGTGCTGGGCACTAACATGCTCCCCACCTTGAACGGTTACGTTCGAAATTAATACATTGATCGCGTAACGCATAATATCTATTCGAAAAGTGCTGATCTAGTTTGACGTTACAATGAATCATCAGCAATGCAACTATCTTAAGTAAACGCTGGTTACATTAATGTGCGTGTGTACATAATGAAATAAGTAGTTACAAATTTATAAGTAAGTACAGCTATTGGTCTGTACATAACTATAATGTACATTGTATAATGTGTGTCTCTTAAAACATATTCAGGGAGTTGTTAACCAATCACTTATTAAGAAATTACAGAGTGGTAAGCAGTAAGGTCGTGCGGATCTGAGGAGTGGCGAATTAGGGGACAGGAATTCAACATGGCTTCTATTTCTATAATATGGTATTCAACTGTTCGAATGTGAATAGCTCGTTGTCTACAGTTTGTACAATTGTCTCTTAAATTATTTTACTGTGGCCACCCATAATCCACCAAAGTGTGGAGAACGGGGCTGAGAGAAGTGCCAATTAATCTCCTGATTCGATAAAAAAAAACGACTGACTTTACTATTGCATATATCTTCTTGCAAAGAATCGATTGTATGCTCCTAAGTAAGATACAGTGCCAAGGTCCGTTGTGAGTTCTAAATGAACGGCCTTGATCGATAAGTATTTAAAATCACTACGTACGTCCTGATTTTGCTACGGTTGCGAAACTTTTTTTCCTTTATAAAAAAATGGACCACCATAAGCCACGTCTGCGCTTTTAAATGGTCGTGCCCGGTTGACTCCATCCTTGGGTAAGTCACCCATTGTGTACGCTGGGATTTTTTATTTTTCTCTAAACCGCGTTATATATTTACGTATGTTTACTTACACGTACTAATGAGCTGATTTAACCTATTGGTGAAGCCTTCAAGCAAATCGAGTGTTAAACCTTCCGAAGAATCAACGCTTGTTCCTAGACGCGTTACTTGCGCTTTAATGATACTACGCTTCCTTTTCAAAGTTTTCAAGAGCTGAGATTCACTATTCTCAGTTACCATTTTAATAGAAATAGAATACGATAGGAAGGAAATTGAGAGTGGAAGATGATTCGTTAACTCACCCAACGATGCTACGAGATTTTCTAGACGAGAGCCTTGCTATCACTGTGCCGTTGGGGTTGCGTTCAAGCGGCAGTGGTTCGTGGTCTCCAAACGACGTAGGTATGTAACGTGCTTGATGAAATCTCAACGATGATTTAAGATTGTGTAGATTGCAGCGTCAGCGTGGGTGGTTACTTGCAGAATTCTTGACCTTAGGAGTGTTGTATTCTCCAGCGATGATGATCCCACTATTCCGTCGACGATGATGTTCGAATGGCAGCATCGTAGTTTCCGAAATATCCAAAAGGCGTGGTGCATGATGTGTTTGATGGAATCGTCAAATTAGGATCACCAGTCGAAACCAGAGGCTAAATATCAGCTTGAGAAAACTCAAGGAATAACTATGCGGTCCACTATATCCGGCTCGATGGACCAAATGTTGCGTTGTTGATGATACGATCCGGCTCGAAGGACCAAATGTTGCGTTGTTGATACAATCCGGCTCGAAGGACCAAATGCTGCGTTGTTGATACAATCCAAAATTTAGCAGCGAAAGAACATATATTTAGCCTTGTACTATTTACACCTTTCCTTTGGAGGTCTGAGGTCCTCGAATTCTATTACAACTTTGTCGTTCTAAAAAATGTTTGTCGAGGTAAACAGCTCACGCATTTCTAATACTCGCTGATTGGTTTTCCATGACTTTAACAATAACCAACCAGCGAGTTTGTTTCAAGAAGGCACCCTTCCCCTGCGCCTTAGCGTGCCCTTTTGGGAAGTTGCTGGTATATGGAAGGTGGGGGCGACAGCGATATTTTAACAAAGACGGGAAATTCCTCCAGGTGTGATTACGGCTGGCCACCGTAGTAAACAAACATGGGACTTACCCTTCGGAACGTCCCTTTTTTATGACACGTCTTGGCCATTGAGGCTGAGAGAAGCGAAATCCTAAAACTAGCAATAACGTATGCGTTCTCTCGGCAGGAAAATTATTTTAAATCTAAATTGCCTACCAGCCGTTAGCGACAAATTCTAAATTCAAAAATAGTCGGCTAGGTACGTCCGTGTCATAAAGAATATTAGTGCTGGACACTAACATTTACCATATCATTATCAAAGATACGATAAACATTTAAAGAAAAGGTAGTGATCTGTTTGGTATCTAAAGATAAAAAGAAACTTATTTAAAGTGCTTAATTAAATAGAGTATAATTTGAACGAAACAAGTAATAAAAAAAAGAGAGTAACAGTTATGGATTCCAATCATTCTTTAGCTATGCAACATTGTAAAACAGCTGATATAATAATAAAATATAAAATATAACTGTAAGCCGAAATCGTATACTAAAGAATTTATTTTAGTTTCTATTAAAAAGATTTTAGGCTAATTATAATACATGTTTTGTTGGATCTATAATTGGTGGTTGATTGTTTAATATTTCAATTCGAGTTTTTTTCCCATTTACTATTGCTTTAATATCTTCGGCATCTAAAGTTTCATATTTAAGTAACGCCTCTGCTATTTGTTTGTGCTCTTTTGAATGAGTTTTCAATATTACTTTTGCGCGATCATAAGATTCCTAAACGAAAACAAAGATTCATATAATAATGTATATATATAAAAATTGTATTACAAAATGAAAAAATTTACCTGTAGAAGGCGTTTCACTTCATTGTCAATGAGTTCATTAGTACTAGGACCATAGTCATTACCTATTCTATAACTTTGACTTTTTGACTCTAAATGTGCCCGAAATCCAACTTTTTCAGACATGCCAAAAGTTTTCACCATCTGCTCAGCAATTTCTGTTGCTTGCTGAAAAAATATTCTGTCAACGATTTTAGAACTGCAAGCCATTACAACAAACTGTCGATCGCCACGATCAAGATTTGTCAAATGAAAAATTTCAACATTTAACATTTATCAATAAAAGAACAGCTATGAAATTATACTGTTATAAAGTAGAATAGTTTGAAAATATACATTTTCTCGTAATAATGACATGCTTATTATGGATTAATTATTTTTAAATTAGTTAAAGTATAAAAATTTTGGTTAATAGAGGGAATATGCGATGATCTTATTTCATCCAAAGGAGATTTAACTGTTACATTAAATAGAGAAACATAGGAACATAGAAATACTTTGAAATCATTTGCTGCTCCAGTTGTCACTTTATCAGGTCCAAAAATTAACTCCTCTGCAGCACGACCACCCATCATTGAATCCATTCTAGCTAGTAATTCTGATTTTGATACATGATATACATCTTTTTCATGCATGTACGACGTCTAGAAGAAAATAAAAACTATTTGTAAGCACATCAAGAAATAAATTACTGTTTGTTTCGTAATACTTACATGTCCCAACGAAGGCCCACGAGGAATAATAGTAACCTTATGTATTGGCACAGAATCTTTACTGAAAAATGAAACTAGTGCATGACCCGCTTCATGGTATGCTGTAATAAGCTTGACTTCCTCGTCGAGTGCCTTTAATTTTCCTTCAGGGCCCATTATTACTTTATCCCTAGCATATTCTAAGTGTTTCATACCTACATATTTCTCATCATCAATGGCTGCTTTTAAAGCACTTTGATTTACCTTTTAAAATTGAATAAAATTAGTAAAATATTTATTGATATAGAACACATAATATGTATAAAATATATTTAAGAGCAACTACCATATTTTCTATGTCCGCACCAGTAAATCCAGCAGTACACCTCGCCAAATATTCTATATCAATATCTCGTGTTAATATTCTTGACAAATATAAGTCTAAAATTTCCTTCCGACCGAGAAAGTTTGGTTTATCTACAAAAACTTGAACATCAAAACGACCAGGTCGTAACAATGCTTTATCTAAATCATCTCGTCTATTAGTTGCGCCCAACACTATAACACCTTCATTTTGCAGAAACCTGTAAGTGAAGTAACAATATTAAGTAACATATATTTAATACAAACTTCGACATTAGATAATACATATATTGCAGTGGTTTTCTCTCCACAACAATTAAAGTAAATGAAAAACGTAGTATAGTATGATTATTTTTCTTCAATCTGTTTTTCATTTCTTATTTTGCAATTTGCAGATGAAAAGAAAATATAAATATCTACATTACCCATCCATCTCTGCTAACAACTGATTTATTGTTTGATTTGCATATGGGTGCAGAACTGAAGTTGTTCGTTTTGCACCAACAGAGTCAATTTCATCAATAAATATTACAGACGGAGCCTTTAATTTTGCTGCTTCTGCAAAGTGATTTAATATATGACACTTAAGGGACTTTTCTTTAGAACCAGATTATCATTAAAAAGTAATATAGTAATACTTGATGTATATATAACATATAAATACACATTAAACTTACTGAACAATTCTCTTACTCTACGTGCACCTTGTCCCACCAATATTTCATCAAATTCTGGGCCAGCTGCATGGAAAAATGGTACTCCAGCTTCACCAGCTACAGCACGAGCTAACAATGTTTTTCCTGTCCCTGGTGGTCCTACTAATAATACACCTTTAGGTAATTTTCCACCAAGTGCAGAGAACTTCTCTGGATTTTTCAAAAATTCAACTATATTCTTTAATTCATCCATAGCGTCTTCAACCTAATTGTATGCAAGTACAAAAATATGAACTACATTTTGCAATGCAATGCACTAGTACAAACTTAGACTTATTTGCAGTGCTTACTCCTTTCACATCACTAAAAGTCACACTAATTGCTTCTGGACTAATTTCAGATCTTTGGCTCAGTGCAAATCGGAAGACACCACCTGATACGAAAACTGTAACAAAAAAAAATATATAGAATATATGGATATCTTTAAAATATGCATTTATAGTTTCTTATATGTAAATTTTAAAGCTACTCAAATATATAAATACTTACACAGTATTTTACACTTGCAATATTCTTCAATTATCTTAAAGATCTCATGAATATTTCAAGCGTAATTCGGAAAAAAAGAAAATCAACAATTTAAATTAAACACAACTCATCTAGCAATAGAAACAGCTCTGTAAGCCGTTTTATAATTTCGCGTGTTTTGTTTCATTAACACGTTCGTCGCCGCGTCACCCATATCTGGGTGACACTAATTTCTGACCAATTTTGAAAATTTATTTTTATTGCAACATATTCGAGCAAAATGAATTCGACTATGATTTTTCGAATGCGAAAGAGTTCTAATGTCATCCCCATATAATGATAAACGTGAACTTTTTAGTTTTATTTTAATTAATTAAATTGCTTTAATTATGTGGGGATTTTAGTGTCTAATTGTCATCGACGAACGTGTTAAATAATAGATGTAAATTGCTTATATGCTGAAATTTATTTATATCAAGTTTATCAAGTATATCTCCATTCATTTACGAAACAAAATTTAAAACTGGAAGTACAAATCTAAATTTTAAACTAGGATAATGCGCACTATTATCCATTATTTTATTGTATTGGTGTGTAAACTTAAAGAGTAAACTAATGATCAGAATTTGTAGGAAAAAAAACATGGCAACAGGATTTAAAATGTCTTAGCAGATATAAAATCTCCAACTTTAGTCTACATACCAAGATACCAAGTTAATGATGCAGCGCATGCTAGAATTATAAAATGAACCAGGAGCTTTGGTCCCATAGAACCTTTACGGATTTGTCGCTGAAGACCTGCTTCATATCCCTCTATAAAAGCAGTCTTCATTTTGTCCATTTGTTTATTACCCGCTGAAGATTTAGTAGAGCTGAACATCTTTTTCACTTTTTCAAAATCAGATTCCAATGTCTGAATTCTAGCAGACGAGTTCTGCAATAAACAGTCAACATATAATTAAAAATTGCGTTTGTTTCACTTTTGCAAATACATACTTCATGGATACTTATTAAATAATGTTTTACCGTGTTTGAAGACTGAAGAAGCCATTTCCTAAACTTGCTTGCATAGGATGGTCTTGTATTTAATTCTATATTTTCATCACGTTTTGTTTTAAAACTACGAATTTGTACATGATAATTAGAAGGATTTCTAATACAGAATGTGCACGATGTTCTACAGTTTTGTTGTGAGAATAAATATACAATTGGTACAATGAGAGGTTCTGTAAATTCTGTACAGGGAAACTTATGTTTGTTTTCTGTAAAACTTAATCCTGATACATAAGATGTCTTCCATCTATTTTCTCCTAAATTTTCGTCATAAATTTTTGTAGAAAGTTTGTGTAGCATTACATGAATATTAGCCTTTTTTGTATGAAGAGTTGTAATTACATTTTGTAAATTTAACTTATCCAATAATATCTCCATGTGACATTTTTCTGTCTAAAATAAAATACAAATTTTATAAAACGTTATAAGAAATCAATAAATTTGAATTCACTAATAGAGAAAATTATCATCACATTACACAGCATATATATACATTCACTTATAACTGTTGAAGTAATTATTTATACAATTTTTTGCAATCATTTTTCATTACAACATGCCTATATACAAAGATATGCATGTGAAAAAATATAAACTTAAATTAAACATCTTTAATAACTAAAAGTGTTTCGTATCTAAAAGAAATTATTTTATATTTTCACTAATAACCTGCTAATTAATCCACAACTACAATTTAATATTTTGCAACAACCCTTTTATGTAAGAGGCATGTTATTTTGTTAATTTAATAACTGTAACATTTCTATGAACCATAATGCTTAAACAAAAACTTTCATTATATTAATACTTATATAAAACAAAGACATAAATATATGTAAAACACGTTTTCATAATTATTTGTTATTTATCTTATTATTTTACTTTAAGATTTTATGTGGAAATGTAATATACTCTCCATAGTAATCCATGAAAAAGTAATGATATAAATAATTATTTCAGTAGTTATAAATGCATATATATGATATTATAGATTATATTATAGATTAATAAATAAAATGCTCTTACTTTTGCCAAGTGATTGCGTGAATTTTCATCCACAGTCTTTTTAAATCCATTTTCCCTTTTACTTTTGACTTGAAATGACTTAGGTTTTGGATTAACAGTTGAAGTTAATTGCGTCAGATGATATAACACCTAAAAAATATAATCGCATTTAAATCCTGATGTTACAAAATACTCATTACTTCATAAAAAATTAATTGCCACCATATTGTTAACATGAAATAGTAACGAATTTCATCGTTTCGTACAAATAACGTAAACAGAGGTTATACTATCAGTTCATATGCAAATTTCAGGAGAAAATATTCATTAGGCACATTTCAAATAAACATTAGATAAAATACTATTTGCATGGAAAAATATTAATGACAATTAAAAACATGTATGATTAAATATACTAGAGTAAATAGATAACACAAACCTGATTATGAGATTGAAAAGAAAACATCGAATATCAATTCTTTTATCCCACGAAACAAATTGTTTATGAATCACTTTTTCAAATAATAGGAAATTCAACCTCGCGTTGTTTTGATTGTATCCAAAATTATTAAATTATATGAAACTAATATCACTTGTTAGAAACATAGCTTTGATGTTGTAAGATAACGGAAGTGACTGCAATACTGTAAACTTCCGAATACTTAAATTCAACTGAGACACTTAGATAGAATTTTAGTTAAAAATATCTTCAGGAAACATATTATTTTTTAAACTCGAGATTTTATTGGATATGTAAAATCATATTTTGTGTTGTAGTAAGACGTCTTAAATTAGATATAACATTTCAAGGTGACTAATACATAACTTCGGCGCGTACTTCATTTATTTTAGAAGAAAATGAAATTACGTAATGTTTGTTATAATTATATTAAAGCGCAACTTGTTTTGAAACATAGATCACAACAGACTCGAATTCATTCGCACAGACTCGATTAATACTGCAAAAATACGTGTATGTACGTTCTGTTTATAGTACTTTATAGTAGCACCAACATGAGGAAGGTTTATACAACATAGATTCTTTGATTTGAATGACGCTAGTAACGATGTAAGAAAATGTTTGGTTTGTTAGGTTGTTACATACAGCAATGGGT
>NC_135772.1:6354925-6597941 GCF_028453695.1 Augochlora pura
GAAATTGTTCCGGGAAGTGTGTAGCCTTAACCTCCTCTGTCAACGACGGTGGCGACGGTAGTGTAAAGGCAAAAAGTGACGGTGACGGTGAACCATTATTTCTCTGTGTTTCATTCGATTGTATTCTATTCATCGTTCTGTGCGGCAAACAGTGAGACAGAAGGGCCCTGGTGTGTCTTTTCTAACGGTGGCATCGTTATCGAGTTACGCAAAGTAACATCCCGCGGTACAGTAGTCGCGGCTCCGTCGGATCGCTCGCAACAGTCCAACGTCGTCGCAGTCGATCGGAGACAGTGGTCATAATCTCGCAGCCGGTTGCTGGATCGGGGGACCGGCATTCGAATTTCCCGCGTCAGCCGGTTCCGGCCGCCTAACCTCTCGTTAGTCCGGCGGACACACCTCTCGCGATAAATCAGTGGACAACGAAAGACAGGAAAGACGGTGGCCGTCGCTCGGCCAGCAATAATGCCGCACGTGAGCAGCAGCGGCGGCGGCGACGATCTCGGCAGCGAGGACGAGGTCAAGGTCTTCAAGGATGAGGGCGAGGACGAGAAGAGGTCCTCCGAAAACCTTACGGAGGAGAAAAGTTCCCTCATCGACCTCACTGAATCTGAGGTGCGTTCGGCAACTCCTTGTTTACCCAACAATGATTCTTCGTGCGAAACGCCTAGCGTCGCCTACGACCAATCGACGTCTTCCTTTATCCGTCTTCAAGCTCGTGACAGCCTAAGGACGTCGCCATTAAGTGCGTGCATGTGTGTTGCAGGAAAAGGGCTCGCTCGCCGGTGGAACTTATGCGACGACAGGCAAGACGTCCACGAGATCCGACCTCAGCCCCGTTTTCGGTAAGTCGAACCGAAGATTTCAGTTACTCTAGTTTTTATGGTAGCAAGGCGAAGAATGAATTGTTATACATTCTACATAGTCAACATTGTTAGCCTTTTGCGGATGACACATGTGGGAATCTGTGCGGAGACGTGTTTCATTCAGAAATATATATTTTTGTTTATCATAGTTGATGTAGTTTCCATGCTGCGTATCATTTGATAACGCAAAGAATTCACTTGGACCCTAGAGACACTTCGATGAAAGAACATTGAATGAAGAATTTTTTTTCATATGAACTGGACAGCTGTTTTATTTTATTTTCGCTGGTCTGATTTTTTACATATTGTACTTACATGAAACGTGCAACTGTAAAAGCGTTGACACAGCGTCACGCCGCGCCACTGAGACAGATAATAGTTGATAACATTCGAAGAATTTAATCTTGGCTTAATCAACAATCCAAAGCTATATCATGGTTAGTAACCTTAACAAAATTACAGTCGCAGTTACATGACAGTTTCGATTGCAATTCAAAATTAAAAGACAATTCAACACTTTGATATATGTATTTATTTTCATGTAAGTTGATATTCTTCGAAATAAATACCGAAACTCACAGAAAATAGCGGTCAACTTTCTAGAGCGCTCGTTAATACCTAATAATCTATAAACAAGCGTGCAAATAAACTTATAATACGATCAATCAGAAGTTTCATGATACGGTTGCAACATTTGGAGGTAGTAGATTGAAAGCGCTTCATCAAATTGACAACTTTTCGTGCACACTTGGCAAAGAACTCGACTCCGCGGAAAAGCGCGATTTCAGATACGCGATCGTATCACCGATAACGAGATCAGAAAGTCGTCAGACGTATATCTCCCGTCGGACGTTTATCGTTGGCTCGGCTATGAAATCTGATAACGTGTTATGATATTATATGCGTGTCGTAGGGGCCAGCTCTGATTCATATAAATTAACGTCATTGTAGGTGGTTATCTTACGATGTTGTAACGTAATCTACTCATGGCAAATCGCTTTTATGTCCTAATGATAATTTAGACGCTCGATTCAGCGTTCCAACGTTTCTGTCCACACCGCGATCAATGATATCACACCGGGAATAAGATTATCGGTGTCGTGTTATCGTTTGTTGCACCGTATTTCCAGAAAACTACGCTTTCCCGCGTCATTCCCTCTGATCTCGTTGCTGCATTCCCATTGAAAACGCGGCAAACTTCCGGTTCGTCTCGTGTTAAATACACGTGCTTTTATTGTGGCTATAATTATTCTACCGTGATGTTAGTAATTGGAATTTTGCAATGGAACCCCGATAAAATGACAGTCTCATATTTTTTTTTACCATTTTCTTGTTCCGGCGACATTAGCGTTTTTACCGTCACAATGATCGCGCCGCGCTCTGTTTGAAAATGTCAACAGGAAGACTTCGCTTGATGCTAAACTGTTACTCTGCAACATTTTAGCGACGCGTTTAGCGGTTGCTGCGAATAGTGTACCGCTTGCCTTGTTAAATCATTCAAATTTCTTATATAATGCGTCAAGGGTAAACTATTTTATGTCGTTTTATAGGACAAGTTTTTGAAAAGAGCTATTCTTTTTTTGATGTAAATAACTCCCCAAGGCTTCAATTTTCAAATTAATATAATTTCTCGCTGTTATTTTCATTCATCAAATTGCGATCAAACTGTATCGATGAAATCCATTCGTTATACAGCAGATAGATCTAGAGCCCCAACGGCGACTCGTCCTTTTTATTTGTGAGAACTGTCGATGCGGTCCCTTTTTTTCGAAGAAAACTTCTAGGCATCCGTGGCCCTGTTTCTGCTTTTACAAAGGCACACAATACCGTTTCTATCTGTCGCTTCTAAATATGGCGACGCTTGGATTCTCAGAAACGGCAATAAACAGCGCGCCTCCCCGAAGTAGCGTCCAAAAAATTTTGAAGCAGTTTATTGGCCTTCGAAACACAACGGGCCTCTCTGTTCCATTTTTTCCCTCTTCAAGATCCGAAAATTTTCAGATGTTTCTGCTCTTTCACTTTCGATGACATTTGAAGTTTCAGAAATAGTTCAATAATCCCTTGATATTTCCATTAAGAGTTGCATAGTTCTTTATATTTCGCATCTATGTATTTTTAATACAATGTATAGTGAATTATTCCATTACGATAGAAGATGAATTAGACAGTTAAGTTGACATAAAATTACAAGTAAATTCGTATAGTTTATTAACGTTTTCAATACAGTACAGTGAATCGTCCTATAACAAGATTAATTCACAACAAATTGGTTTAAAAGTATTTTTAATAATTCCATGCAACCACTGCCACTTTAATTACTATTGTTATTGTCTTCTAAAATTACTATTCATTTCATCCTTTTTATTTGGCGCATTTAGGATTCTTATTGACAGTTTTTTTACTTAATAAGTATATTAATACACGTTTGAATGTACGTCTTAAAGCGAACAAGTAACAACAAATCGTGACGAGATTAAAACATTTTTGTAGTCCATATAAATTGTTCCAGAAAATAAAAACCGTATTATAGGAATACCGTGTTGGAAAAAGACTATCGCAATTTTTACAACATGTTATATCAAAATTGTGTTCCTAAAATGCGGTATTATAGGAGGATTGACTGAGTTTTGAAGAACACGCAACTTAGTGATTTACGAAAAAACATTGTGTAAATATATTATTAGTATTAATAAATGAGAAATAAATTTTATATGTTTCAATATATCAATATATCCAGAGAGCAATATTTATTCTCCCAAATTTTAATGCGACAGTAATTATACCTAATTAAAAATTATCCAGCATGTTTCTATTTGTAAAAGGTTTTGCGGTATTGACAGATCCGTAAACATTTCAAAAATTCATTATAATTCCCTTTCACCGTTTAGCACGTCGGATATTCAAACGAAAAATAACCGAAAGAATGGAAAAGTAATGACGCGACGAGGGGAAAATCGAATTGGCGCGGTTAAAAGCGAAAAGGGTTTTCGGCGAGAAACCGCGGTGAAAGTTAATTCCAATTAGCCGAGGGAAATTGACCGAAGTTTACGGAACGCCATTATTCTCGCGACAGGTTTGAAACAAATTGTAACTCGTTAGCGACGGCTATACAATGAAACACTCCGGATCTGCCGGCTGCTCGGCGCTTCTTCCTCCCCGTACCGACTTTGTCACTGACAAATCGATGTCGTGCCGGCGAACACGCTGTCACCGTGTTGCCAAAACGCTTTAACAAGTTACAAACTGTTTCGCCAAGATTTTGACTCGCCCGATATTCGAACACGCGGAACGACGTGCTCGGAAGCGTCGAGGAATACGCGCAACGATGAAAGAAAATATCTGCCAGTTTCGTTCGATCTCGCATACTTTGACTGATTGTTTCGCGGTGTAAAAGGTACTGCGGGGGGTTCGGTAGATTCTATAATAATCCGATTAACGCGTTCGAGACAGCCCTGACAGTTTGGACAGAGTTTCGAGATAAGGAAACCCATAAATAAAGCTTGAAAAATCGGCATCGATTGATGCGTCGCTGCTTGTTTTGATGTTCTCAGCTCCCGTGTTCCGTTTTTGACGTGTGGCTCCTTTTTAAACATCACGCTTGACACTTTTACGACTGCTTTGATTTGAGCTTTTACCGCTTGATAGCTGAAACTGTTGACGCTCGCACTACGCTGCCTGCTTAACCCGGAAATTGAATTTTTCTCAACAATTCTCAAGGGGACTACTAGTAGTGCCCGAATTGGTACATCGATGGTATATCGGAAACAAAATCAAGCAACTCTGATATTTTAAACAACGCTGTTTTTTTACATATCGTTTAAAAGTTTAAGGGTACTTAACAACCTTTAAATTCTTAGTCCTTGCATCAACTTTGGAAGTGGTTACAGATGGAAAAGAATTTGATCAATAAAAGTTAAATGACGTGTTTTACATGAAATGCTGGAACCAATAAAATATTCTTTATAAAATTGTTATAGTGATATTTATTTAAAAAATGCAGGGATTGTACAGGTGTCTAACACGATTTTTTGTTATAAAATCAAGAGTATACATATTTACAATATTAAAATGTAGTATTTGTATTTAGTTAATTAAATGACACAATAGATTATCTTTCCTACAACCAAGAATAGTTTGTTAGCATGCTCAGCCGTCTACGAATTTATAACAATGAATGTCGCATTCTTTGTTACATATACAATCGCTGTATTTTGGTGAACGAGTATAATTGGCTCAATTTTCCAACATCACTCAAACCATCCAATTCTTGACGAACGAATTTGTTTGCGTCTCCAAGTTGTCACAGAAGTAATGGAACAATGTAGAATGTTGTTACCTCTCGCGACTAACAAAATATGTTCGCACTATTTGGCTGTTATTCAAGGTCACAAAGTTTCATCCGAATCGGAGTCGGATCGTTGATGTCAGTCGCCCTCGAGAACGATCATCCGTCTTCTAGTACTACAAATTGCGGTTGCGGCCGGCGTAAGTGATTCCTGACGATGTATTTTAGGAAAACCATATGTTACGTTAAACGGCGCCCTCATACATTGTCAAGTTCCATAAAAGTGTAATCGAATCCGTGGAGTGTTAAATTATTGTAATTTGTCTTGTGTGGACGGTAGTCGCACGCGGCAGCCAGCCACGACACGAAAATCACTTTCTGTGACGTACAATTACGCGCAAATAATGCGCGCGGATCAGAATTCGTTGCACTCGCCGTCCGCCGTGGGAGGGTGAGTGTGAGTGAGTGACTGAGAGAGAACGAGAGAGAGAGAGAGAGAGAGGGAGAGAGAACCAAAGTGAAAGAGAGAGCAGAGTAGAGGGGATGAGAAGTAGAGAGGGAGAGAGAAAGAGAACGTGCAAAATATTACGTCGGGATCCGTCGTAATCGCTTAAGTGGTTAATTATGGTGCTTCGAGGAAGGCTAGAGGAGGCTGGAGGTGGGATTAATCTTGGCATCAATTACTTCACTGGACCCTTTTTTATGCAGACTGAAACTAGTTTTCCGCTAGCAGCCTCTCCTGAATGGGTGCGTGATACGTCCGATGAACTTTTTTTCAATTCATTAGACGTCGTTCTGCTGGATGTCTATGTACCCGCAGTATCCCTCGTTAGTACCTGGCATTATTTTCTTAACGATTGTTCGACGAAACCTCCCGCTTTTCTCCGTAAAACGTATTTCTTTCTCAATACTGTTGGATATTTTTTTAAACGAACCGTGTACGAAGTTTCAGATCTTGATTTTGCTGATAAAAAAAGGATGACACCTCATGAAAGAACAGTAACTTCTTTCAGAGTAACGACGAAGAAATTCATGGATAGAACTATGAAGTTTTGTGTAGAATATTTATTTTTAGAATTCTGCTCGAACAGTTGGGAAAGTTCATCTTGCTTTTAAAATTAATTATAGTTTCTTAAAACGAAAAAATTCAAAATACTTGTTGCTTCGAATAATAGTGATAGGCATCGTTTGGTCTAGAGTAAATAAAGAATAACGAGAAACTTCGATAACAAGAAAGTAAAATTTCGATATCTGCAAACAGATCTTGTTTACCTTTTTAATTGTTAGAACTGATGCAATCACGGTGGTATCAATTCTCCAAATTTATTTATCACGATTCTGAAGAGTATTCTTACCGTGATTGAGCGTAATTTAAAAAATTTCATTTTTGGAAGTCTCCTCGAGTTGTATCCTTCTAGAATCACAGTATTCAACGATGCCGCGGACATTTCGCATGTTCTTTGTACTCAGGCTTTTTGAACGGAGAACTGAAGGGTCTGAATTTTCGACCATAATTTAGCAGCATTGCGTGTTCCGCACCGGAGCTACACTAACGATGTATCGGTATAATAACAGAAAACGCAAAGAGAAACGTGCTTCTTGCCCGTCGTGACAGTGCGTGCTTCTGGCCGCCAAGTAATTTTAAAATACACGAATGCGTCCAAAATTGCGTCTTTCGGCGATGCGCGGGTATCGACACGGTAAACCGTGCTTTGGGAAATTATTATTGCATACAAACAAGAACGCCACAACGCCCCTTCGTTCTCGTAAATTTCGCGTTTCTTGGAATTCGAATGGGAGCAATGTCTTCGCGTTATTATCGAAGCTTATGTTTATTACGAGTTACCGAGGGCTCGATAATTTCTAGAATTCTTACGATTTCCCGGCGATGATTTAAACAAATTGGCAATAAATTTATGATTCGAGGAGCTCGGTAGAACGCAGGTGCGTGCCGTAATGTTGTAAGTAAACCGCTTGTAGGAAATTAATTTCCGGAGGAAATCTCACGCCCTAAGCATAACTGAACACATATGTCGATCCGACGTACGCATATGTCTTTTTTCAAACGAATCTTATTATATTGCAATAACAGCTTTGACTTTATGCATATCAATTTGTCTTGTGGTTAATCTTTTCATTTGTAAAAGGAGGCCAAATGTTGGAACATGTGTACCGAACGTTTTCAGTCCGACGAAACTGTCCTAGAATTACTTCCCCATGAATTTCAATGAAAAGTTCTTCGACCATTATGATGTAACTTATGTCATAATATGGCAGAAAAAATGTACAAAAGCGACAGTTGGATCCCATTTATCTGGAAACAAATGAGTTACTGTTTCGTCTCGTAAAAAGTATTTTCGATGAAATAATGATATAGGTTTAACTGTAAATATTTAAAGAATCAAGGTATCCAAACACAATTTGTCAGATTACAATTAATCTGGATTAAATAATTTAAATAATTTGATTTGCGAATATCGATATAGGATCGAGCTAGGCTTAAAAAAGTGTTATTAAATTTTGGCGATTTTCATTATGAATTATATCTTGTATCTACAGATAGATACGTATCTTGTATTCAGATATCAAAACCATTGTCTTCGTTTATTAAACTAGCAGTTACATTTATAGAATTCTAGAAAGTAACCTAGTAAATTGCTATACCAAGTGATATATTTATAATTCCATTTAACATGACATTTTCTTGAATCATTCGTTAAAATTAGCTCAAACGCGAACGCGAATTCTCGTAAACATTTCTCACTCGAAATTCTCGTGACTGATTGACTAGAATCGCTAACTTGACAAACGTTTTCATTATTATACTTTTCCACAGTCATTCAGATTTGTCAGAATAGTTTAGTTCGTTGCACTTCCAGTACTAGAGTCTAACAACCACTGCTAATTCTCGAATATGCCAAATTTGACAGCGATGCCTAAGTTTGTTTCTCTTGTGACGTTACCCTCGTGGGCCTCGATCATAATCTGGGACTGATATCCCAGTAAAACCGTAACGTGAGAAAATCTTCGCCAACTCGGTTTGGGATTACGAAAGACCATTCGCGAGAGAAAATTCCGCGGCTCGTGTTATCTTCATTGACGACACCAGCAGAATAAATATTAGAGAATTACATGACCGTGTAAACTTCCGTCACTTCTAAGCATACGTTTAGTAACTCCATCCATCTCTTGGTAGAAGAAATGCTATTTGCTTTAGTATTCATCTTTTGATTTATCAATTGTAATGCATAAAGAAGGAAAACTGTTCGCTTCAGTGTCTATTTTTCAATCTATCAATCGTGCATCGTTGTCTACAAATTTTTCTTTAACACTTTGATTGCCGAATCCTAAACGTGATCAATGTGTATTGTTTTATAACAATTATAAGATCGCTAATAGACATCAATATTATATTATGCTTAATGACGCAATCATTTATTCTTGTTCGGATACAGGAATAACAATTAGAAAAAAGACACAATACTCTTTATCATCATTGGTGAAATATTTCTTATTAAAATAGATTTGCTAATGCAATGAAAAACGTAATGCATATAGTTTAGTGAAATTCGTTAGTAATTACTTAACTATTTTTCTTAGAAAAAAATCAGTTCTTTCGTTTTCAATGGTTAAGCATTCAAGTAAATAATAGGCTCGCAAAAATATATGTACATTCTCTTCTTTTCTACGAAAATAATTACAATCTAGAATTTTGTAATGGTTGTAATTGTGAATAATATAGTGCAGCAATCAATTAATGTACATTAATAAATATAAACCGTAGCCTGGATTAACGCAAACTCGACCGGTTGCAGCTCGCGACCAATCCTCTTTTCTCACGCGCATCGTTCGCCGCTTTCCTAAACGAGATTCGTTAATCCACAGCATCCGCTTCTATATGTCAGAAATTTGCAGGGTGCGAGAGTCGACGTTGTTCCGCGAATATTCTGGTGGCGCGAAAAAAGGAAGAATTAAGTTCGGAAACACGAGCGTATCGCGTCGGAACGCATTCCAAGTGGGTCGCTCATTTTCCGCGAGCTCAATCTCTCGCGAGCACTATATTTTCCGTGCTTTCGTATCCGAAGATTCGTCGCGGCGCGGAGCGGAGCGGAGCAGGGCAGAGCAGAGCAGAGCAGAGCAATCCTCTGGTAGCAGCCGAGCTGGCAAAAGCGTGCTCGCCGCCCTGATATACACTTTGTCGCTACTTGGAAAGTGCCTCAGCCTCCGGATTGCACCTCGCCGCAAATATCGTATGCAACCCGGTTGCGTCGACAGCGCCGTGCTTCGCAGCCTGGAAAGAGAAAGAGGGATTAACAGGGACGGGGAGACGGTGAACGTGGGAGAAGGAGCGGAAACGAAGGACCGAGGGAAGAGCCATAAACGATGTGTCTCGTTGTGCGAAGTAATTGACGAGTTCGCGTGTAGGCGGTTGGGCGCCTAGATCGCCTCGAGCATACCGTAGGCTTATCCTCGGAGACGAAAAACGAAACGAAACGAAATGAGCAGCCCTGATACCGCGCCGCGCCGCGCCGCGCCGCGCCGCGTCGAGAGAGGAGCAGAGTCGAGCTGAACCGAGCCGTGTCGTGCCGGGAGAGGCGGAAAGGGCAAGGAGGTAGGTTCGCGCGGGTCGACACATACACCGAGAGCCGGAGGAAACGAGGCGAGAGAGACGGGCTGCGTTCGAGGAAAGAGACCGAGAGAAATTGATAGAAGAGTCGGTTAGTCGACAGGAGAAAGAGAGGCGGATAGAAATTGAGAGTGGGTTAGCGGCGGTCGGAGAAGGAGATAATACGAGTGTGCGCGCGATAGAAAATTAGTGAAAGAGAGGAAAAGAGAGAAAGAGATGGAGCGACAGAGAGGACGGGGGGAAAGAGCGGCATCACCCTGAACTTGCCCGAATACCTTCCTCCCTCCGAACCTTACACTGTGTATCCGCTCACCAATGCACATGGCACCCAAGCGAGTTCTATCTTCCCTCTCGCTCCGTCTTCCCCGTCTCACTCCTACCCTCCTCTTCACGCCTGTTTCCTCTCTCTCTCCTACTCCCGTTCCCGGTCTCACTCGTTCCTCGTTCCTTCGCTCGAATCTCGCTCTCGCCCTTTCAGACCGCTTCCTTTTCTCGTCTTACTCTTCGCCTTCTCTCGCGGAGTTAACCCACCCATTTCTTACGCTCTGCATCGTATACCGGGTGTCGGAATAATATCCGAGGATATAGATAGCACCGAACGACCGTCAAACGGGACACGACGCACTCCGACTACTTCCGGTGCGATGTGGACCAGACGGAGTTATTGCTCCTGACCCTCTATCGCCCTGCGGTAGGTGGAGGAACGGTGGATCTGTGATTTAACGAGCTACCAGGAATCCTCTGCATCGAAATAGACTCGTTACCATTTTTTTCCGACGACTCCCGCTCGCGATCCTTCAGCCACGTTTTATGTGTCCTAACCGAGTTTTGCAGAATGAACGCGCATGGTGCAGCCTCCCTTGACTTACGATTTCTTTCGCCGTTGCTCTCGTCAAAGTCTCTTACGTTTTCATTATTTTATGAGGCTGTCGTAAACGTACGCTTGAGTAAAAGTGAAAAGTAGTATAGTGGAGCTCCATTTGTATAAACCGGAAGGAGGCCACGTAAAGTCCACATAACCAGGTTATTCACGCCAATTATAAATGAGTTCCGGAGTACATACTTGCATGTGAAATGAGATACCTAGTTAGAGAAGCAATGCTTGTTTCTGAAGCAAATATGAAAAGTTTGCATTCACGCATATCGATAAGAAAGAAGGTTTATTTTAAAGTGTCCTCGGACAACAATATTTGTATAGTCGAAATTCTTCTGTTTTATGTATTGTCTAATTGCTTCTCAGAAAAGCCACAATTTAAGAATGTACGATAACTCACAGGAATCGCTTGAATTCCCTAATCAAATAATATAAGAAATGCGTCGAACGTGTCGTTGAACAGTGGCGGAGGGTGTTAAACAAGAGCAAGGTAAAGTAAATAATAAAGAAGCGAGAGCTGAAGGAGAAGTTGTTAACGTAACAGCGGTTGAGTTTCACGAAAATTACGGGAACACCCAGTATATGAATACAGACACACCGACTACAGTCAGCATTATACACCTACCCTGACTCGCCTCTACCTACCTACCTGCTCGCTAACGAGCCTACCTGCCGGACTTCTTGCATTCGAAGAGGTTGCCCAAGAAGAGGACCCCAACCCTGGACCCGCACCCATCCCCATAGGGTCGGCAACTACACCCCGCGGTGGTGCTTGCACCTTCCTTTATAAACGGTTAAACAAATTTCCCTGTAAAACGGCGTTTCTAGAAAAGAATACGCCCGCGGGAGAGGCGTCACGAAACGGAGACAGGGGTCCAGAAAATATGTTTGCTTTTGCTTGGCGTGTTTGTGGTCATGCTCGGATCTCGCGCGAGAGATCGGGGTTTTTCGAAATTTTATAACCGAGCATAAATTGAATTTTTTGACACCGAATTTCGGTGATCTCGTGCTGGCGTTTACGATCTATTTTCGTTCGACGATGCCCGTCGTTTCTTCGAAATGTATGGTGTTTGTAGGTTTCTACGGTGACTTTTAGAATTGTTTATAACGCGGAGCGAAACGTTACCCGAAGACTCGAACGATACCCTCGTGTTCCATTCGAAAGGAAAGAGGCAGGGAAGAGAGAAACACGCCTTTTCGAGTCTCCTGCGGATTCCATTCGAACACGTTGCTTATTTCTCGCGAGCTGTTCTCGTTGCTTCGGTTTGGTCGGTCGACGGGACGCGCCGCAGTCTATAGCATCTAGTCAGATAAAAGCGAAAAATTGGGCCACTCGCAATTTTAAAACAAAAGTTGTTAGTCTTGTTCGAGACCACAATGCTGCTCGGGATTTATGAGATTTTTAGTGGTGCTTACATCTCACGGCCCCTTTATCTGCAGATAAGTTCGGTGTACAGCAAATGTTGGGAACACTGTTATGTCATTAATTTTCTTCTGGCGATGGATGAGGAGATTTTTTTCCGTTCTTTCGACGGCACTGTTTTCGCGCTCTTCTCATAAGTTATTCCCTCTATTTATTCGAATAATAATTTATTCGGATAATTTTTTAATACGCACATTTATTCGAATAGAAATTATATAATTATTCGAATAATGATGTGTATAATTGCTGACTGGTTCTACTTTTACGTAATTTTATAAGAATATTTTTATATGAATACATTCAGAATACGTTGAATTTCAATATCAAAAAATTGCCGTTGTCTTCCTCTACATTCATAGAAAAATTATTTAATTATTATTTAATTATTATTTAATTATACATTATTGATCAATTTACGTAAAAGTAACAAACTTTCCGATACAACATTTTTATATTCCATCATCTTTATTCATTTTTATAATATATTCTATCATTTTCATGAATTCCTCATGAAATTTATTTTTATCCCAAAAATATCTTACCCTGATAAATATTTATGGGATTGGACATTTATTCGGTAATATTGAATATGATATTATTCGTTAAACTTTATCGCTAATCCGTCATCCGAAAAATTTTGTCCAGCTCTGTCACACAGGATCAATGGAATGCAAAGTTCACGTTACAGACTCGCTGACTTCTCATTATCGACGGACGTCCAAAAATCTCCGGGTCCCTGACCCGCGACACGTGTTCGTCAGTTGCTTTATTTTCAGTACCGTTGTCATACTCGTGAAAAATCCGTAAGAAGCAAGATCCCGCAATCGTGACCGTATTCGGTTCACGTAGACGTTCTCACCTATCGGCAGGGAATCGGTCAACAGACTTATCGCGAGCTCCGAGTGCGTCGACAAACATGTTGAACATTCGCGATTTGCGATAACGTGCAACGATACGCCGCGGACAAACATTTCCGTCTGGAGGACCACGATCCACGCGCCGGCAGCGTCGTTCACGTGAGATCGGCGTCGAATCGCTAGAAAACCGTGCTAGGCGCGACCAACGGTTTACCAGCGCTAATACCCAGACGCGCGGCGGTAATCGCGTGATCCGATCAACGCCGATAACAAGATAAGCTCGGATACGTTCATGCGATGGGTAGCCAGCCGTTATCGCTGGTCAATCTTCTCGCGAAGGGTCGCATCTTTCTCCACGAGGTCACGTAGCGACGTGATTTTCCTGGTTTGAGGCGGATTTAGCGGTGATTGAGTGGAACCGCCATGCGTTCCGGTGGCAGCAGCATCATTTGACGCTTCTTTACCATTTATGGATGGTTCTGATCCGCTAGGTAGCTATCATCTTACTAATGATAGCACGTACATACTCATTTATCCTTTGTCGACTCTATTTGTCTATCGATGTTTTCAAATCCGTACAAACTGGGAATACTACAAACTACAATACATATTGCACTCAGAAACGCAGCTACGGTTTATATTGCCCAGTAAGATGGAGAATTGACTTTAGAAATTTGTATTGTATGTAAAAATTTATTCGATATGTTCGAATAAAATTTTATTTGAAAAATTTACATAAGTCTGACTGAGGATTATGAAGATGTGATACCTTTCTGATAACGATAAAAAATATTTGTCGGCTTTGCTGTTACCAATATATAGAGACCCACTTGTATCCGAACGATTTAGGGCGATGCAACTTCTTGTACGAGTCCGTTAAGATTCAGACTAGAACTGTGACTCATCCCCAAATTTGTTCAATTTAACCGGGTTATCGCTAGTTACAGCAATATACTTTTTTTCTAGCAAATTTGGATTTTTCCAATAGCATTCCTTTGCGCTTCTTCATAAATGACCGTTCGCGTCGTATCAATGTCGAAATTATCGGTGTCCCTGGGTTCGCTCGTTTTCAGCACCGAGGATGTCCACTACTCGGTTTAAATAACGTTGAATAGCGTGATCTCGCAATATCGCAGCACTGGACGCATGGCACGCGCTGTTTACACGCGATCGGTGTACTTTGACAAGATTAATAATAGCCGGAATTGAATAACTTATTACGCGTACGCGTACCTGCAACCGCCTAGTTACATCATGGATAAACATTAACGCTATTTAAAGGTCGAGATCCGTTCACTGTTGACACACGCGCTCACAGTTCCCGGTTGACAAGAGATTGGATTCCGGAATGCCAGTGATGTTCTTCAATTATGATTTGAATATTCCCCGTCGGCAAATTCCTCGAATAAATAGAACCGCGTTCCGATGCACCTGAACGGGGTCTCGGATAATTCGTAGCCACTTATTGGAACTGTAACGGTCCAGGACAAATGCTTTATTATATCGTGGAATAACCGGGAGAGAGAAACGGCCGCGTCTATAAAGAGCAATGTCACGTGTCGTAAAGTTCTATCCGCGAGCTGTGATGACTCTCTTTACGCTTTTATAATATCCACGATCATCAAATTACTGGCTATGGTACCCTAATAAACGTATTAGCGTTACGACGCACGTTTTATTCGAAACAGCGGAGAGCCGAGAATCGGAGTGAGGCGTGGACGGAGAAAGAGAGAGAAAGATTGAGGAGGAGGGGGAGGAGGAGAGAGAGAGAAAAAAGGGGAATCATGCCAGCGGAGAAGAATGAAAAAGCAAAGAGGCACGTATGATAATCAGGCATGCCCCGAAAATACCGGTTTCCCTCCCGGACCCGTGGTTACGATTCAGGTTTGTCCTGCCTGTTTCCGAGGCTCTGTCGAAACGATTTTCGTCAAACAAAGTCGTTCGACCGTACGGCTCTCCAGTCAATTAACGCCAGAAGACCGTCGTCGACCTGTTGTCAAGCCCCGCCGCGCTTCTCCGGAGAAACAAGAAATTTCTAAGGGTCGATCGACGAGACAAAAAAGCTGCTGCGAGAGAACGCCCGCGTTCTGATCAATCCTCTCCCGCTAATTGCTCAACTTCTGTCGGTTGACAATTTGCGATTCGTTCACCGCCCTCGGTCATGTTATCACAGCGTCTGCATTTTCTTTAGTGATATTAACAATGTCTGTTCTACTACCGTCTGGCTAGACCACATCTTCAGTATAGTTCTATTGTCTGGTCTATCATCAATATTTAAATATGAATATTGAACGTGTGCAACGTAAATTGTTACATTTAATTGTCCAATTCCTAGGGAACTCGACGTCCACGTGCGATTATGAGTATGTACTGATACTGAGACGCCTAAGCATTATATATCATCAGCCCTGAAATCTCATCGGATTCTGTATGCTCCATGATAACTGCATAAACAGAATCATTTACAATGTGATACAATATTGTAATATATTCAAACGTGATAGAAGATGTTGCATCTTCCGGCAGAATGCAAATAGCATTATTCGTGTATTGTTATATAAAAACTTCGCAACACTATGCTAATTTGTACATTCCTTTTATTTACTGTTGAGTAAGGTGCTTTGGTCTGTAAATAAATATGGTTATTATTATTATTAGTATCATCTCAGCGAAATTCCAAGTGTCCATTGATTAGGAAAATACGTCCAAGCATAGTCGAAGAAACTCTGGGGCCGTTGTGAGCACCAGAGACACGGCAAGGTTTAGGACCGAACGGGAGGAGCCAGCAGAACGGAAAGAGGAGCGAGGCGTGCAGAATCGCGTGGATAAAACAAGGAAGAGAACAGTCAGAATGGAAAGAACGAAAGAACCGAAGATGACTCGTGCAGGAGGAAACAAGACAGGAGGGAAGCAAAGAGTAACGAGAAAGGACTAAACGAGGACGGTGAACGAGGCGCGCAGAAGCGAAGAGCGAGAGCGCGCGGGCACCCGTTGAACGAAGGTTAGCAATCTGCGTAGTGTTTTACGACAACTATAAATATGGCTGTAAAGCTCTTTGTTTAGAACAGCTAGTCCGGCTTTCGAAACTCTGCCCTTCTGTTCAGCTCGCGCGGCCATTTAGCTCGGCCGCGATGCCTCCGTGCGAGCGATATTCATTTTCGGAGCTGCTTTCCGATCGAGAAATTTATTCTGGTTGGTAGGAACGAAGGAGATTCGATTTGGGAGGGAAGAAAGGAAGAGCGATGCGGTTCTCGATCCTCTCGGAATTGTTGGTGTTCGCAGAGAAACGTGCGCGTTTACACGTGAAAATTATCGACGACTGGGTCCATTAAAAAGGAGGAAAAGAAACCGCTCCGTTCAGTGGCATCTGCTAACCATATGCTAAAATGACTGAGCCCGGATAACACCCTGTCACGCTAATGTCAGGTTAAGCGGCGAGAATGATTTACAAGCGGCGAGTTGGAGCGAACCGGCAACGTTACACCGTTCTTTCGGAACGCTGGTTCGGTCGTTCGTTGCCTGGCTGGCTGGCTGGCTGGCTTGGTTGGGCTGGCTGGGCTGACTGACTTGCTAGCTCGCTCGCTCGCTCGTTCGCCCGCTCGTACCTATGATAGTCGTTACAACAACGTTATTGCTCGGGCGCAATTAACGTCCGCTAGATACGCCGTGCAGATAGGTTAAACGCGCGAGACATGTCGCGTGGACACGACGCGTTGAAATAATTTATGTCTTCTCTACGCGATCGATTTGCGCTACGGATGCGCCCGTTTGTCGATATTCGATAAACACAGGGTGTCGCGAGGTGTACTGTTGAAACATTTGGTATCCTTGAGGTTGAAATAAGATTAAACGTCGTACAACAATATGCACGTGAATGCTTCATCCAACCCTTAATTGCGGACATTACTGAATCTGTGATAACGATACGGGCACGGAGTTTATTAGACTCTACATTAGAGTTGAAATAACTTGATCGACCCTCATAGTTGCGCAACCGATTCCAGGATTGTACTATGTTTAGTTTATAGCGTAAATTAACAGATTTCTGGTTATAACCTCACATTTGAAAGATGCATATTTCGCCATAGGTATAACGTACAATCACGTTGCGGTACTTAGGTACAGAAAATGATTTTTCACTCAATATGTGTGACGCATCATGACAAATTGAAAAAGCTGTCACTATTTAATATTTTTGGTTCATAAAAGTATTATGTAGACATTTTAAAATAAAGGTGAACAGCACGTTTCTTAAAATTGCACATCCTAAGCGTACAGTGAAGAATAATACGCAAACTTATGCAGGGAGCATTAATAGATAGTTTGGTTTAGATCTCACGGCTAATATACGGGCTATGTTCGTGGATTGTCAATTGTTTTCGCGCTTGAAAGAAGTACATTTACATTCCATAAGGCTGGAACCGAGTAGCGGAGAATTACATAAATCAGGACACCTCGAAAGGCACCTCCTTCATTTCACAACCGAAGTTGGACACAGGCGATACCCATAAATCAGTTTCACCAGAGTGAAATAAGACTGCCTTTTTCGTATCAATTGTTCTAAAAGCGATCATTTATCGAAGCCGAGCTACCGTCCGGCATGGTGGGAGCAGTTTTGAAAAAAATGTTTTTCCATTGTAGGAAAAAATATTTTATAAATTGTATAATCATTCAACGTTAAATTTATCTATCAGTGTACAATTTTTTTATATGAAAAGCACAATAATTTTTGTGAGGCTAAATTTTTACTTTTGAATGAATTAATTTATTAAAAAATAAATGGTTGGAAACATTTAATCTATTTTATTCGATAAATATCAGTACTTATGCCCGAAAACAATCGAAAGGTGTAGTCCAATCGGTTACCCCACAGTAACCATGTCGGCTACTCTATCGTTCCGTAATATCCAGCAACCCGGAACGGTCGGCGTACATCAAAACGAGTAGAAAGTGCGGAAAGTATCGGAAAGGCATAATAAAGGGTAGGAGAGACGCGCGAAAAAGGTGATACGGCGGGGGAACAAAGGCGAGGACGGTGAGGAGGGCCTGATCAATCGGATCCTCTGCCATCCGGCGGTCAGTTAACTAGGACTAAATAAGGTAGCCGGCCGGTCTCGGTAAATAATTGTATCTCGTAAAGCGACTAGGTAACTGAGGATTTATATGGGCGTAGCCGACGGGGCCGACACTTACTACTTCGGTACACGACGGCGCGGAACACACCGGCCTCCGCTCCTCCCTTCCTCCTTCACCTCCTCCTCAGCTGTTGCTCTTCCCCGTCGCCTCCTCCTTCTTTCCTCCTCTTTTTCCTTTCCTCCGGTCAAACATAACCTGCGAGTACCGCGGCGCACACGTGGCATGAAGCGGTTGCCGAGGGAACCTGTCTCCTCTCCCGCCAACGCTGTTCAATGTTGTATCAAAGGCTTAACTTCAGTCATGCAAATGAACTGATGATAACTGACCGAACGGCTAATTATATTTGCAAGACTTTATCCTTTTGTTGTGACTCGCCGGTTTCTCGCACGGCGGACGAGTCCTCGTCCGACCACGTTCGCCATGTGCACCACGCCGGAAGGGGGTGGATGTTACGCGCGTGGTACTGCATTGGAATTTCTTAGGTAAGCATTCAATGGTTTACATTGTGTAAAAAATTCGATTGGAATTTCTTATTCTAAAGTATGTAGACACCACTGTGCTCAGCATTTTAATGCTTCTTCGATCACATCGACAGCTTGGTGTGCGACTTTTCGACCGGAAGAAGTAGATTTAATTATATCATATTTCGTCGATAAAGTAAGATTTCAAGCATCACTCTTTCCTGTGCCACTTTATAAAAAAATTGATACATGATGGAGATAGAGATTGTGATCGTTTGATTCGTTTATTCATACATTGGAAGAACTTGTCGTTCTCCGCCCACTGTATTTGTAACTAGACTGTGCATATAAATGGAAATACGGATTAAGACTAAGATTTAACACGTCGCAATAGCCGTTGCTTATAAGTTGAATCCAAAGTGGTCGTAAAAATGTCAAGCTTGAAGTCTAGAAAGGAGTTGCCCGTCAATGTCGAGTTCGAAAGTAGAAGACATCAAAACTAGCGACATCAATCGATGCCGATTCCCACAATTTCATTTACGACTTTCCTTATCTCAGAGTTCGCTTCGAGTTGTCAGAGTTATTCCGGAGTTGTTAAAGAGAAATTTATATACCTCATACAACGTTACATTAGAATCCAAATAAGTTGAAAAGTAATGTGGTGATTGTGGAAGCTGATTGTGGAAAAACGAGTATGTTACAAGCACATAGAATTCGCTATCTACTTGTTAGATCGTTTCAAAAATTATTGAAACGTTGAAAGTTAGTAATTAATGTAATCTCGTTACACTGATAACGTGCTTGCTTGTGATAAAGAAGAGTAACCAGAGAATGTCAGGGCTTTTTGCAGTGTTCTCATTCGCATAGTTTAAAGACAAGTCTGCGGAATTATTAAACGAGAATCGATACAATTTCCGATTTACTCGAAGGCGTTAACCCTTTGTTTTACCGACTTATCTTCACAGAAACTCGCAAAGTATCCCTTGTAAGCTATAATGTTATTAAGAAAAAAATTCTTAACGTAGTTGGAATTATTCTAAGCAAAATTAGCCAACCATTTAAATCAAACTAAAAAATTTGTTGTATTAATTTCAACTTATTCAAATGATTAAAGAAATGAAAGAGCGTGTGCCCGCCTTCTCAGTCTTGCAATTGGCACAGCCAATTTTCAGTTTACATAAAGATCCACAGTATAATGATAATAATTTCTTTTTGTCTGTCACGAGAAATTTATAATTTTTAATCGTTTAAATATGCGTGGGTGTCGTCCGCCGAATTCGAGTTTGACACAGCAAATGTTTGACGGTGGGAGTCTCGTCATTTTTATTTAAAATGTTAATTGACGTTACATTCTTGTTTCTGATGTATATTATACGTGTGCATCAGGATCTCTTTCGATTTCTTCTCGCTAATGTAATAAAGATAAAAAGTTGCCGTGCCGCGCACCGTTAAACCCTTTACTCCCACGCGGCGGCAAAAAATAGCTCACGCGGGAAAAAGAAAAGCTTCGATCGTTGATCAACGATCTGGGAAATTAATTATCGTACACGAAGAAGCCACCCGGAGATTATTAGTCACGGCTTGTCCGCGATCCGCTCCGGCTGCGAGGGTCCTTCGCTCGCTCTCGCCGATGAGTTCACGCTCGTGGATCTGCTAATCTTGTCTACGTCCAGATAACGTCCCATTCCGCTGATAACATCGCGGCTAGATTCCGCTTTTTTAAAGGTGTATCACGCCTGTGCACGCCGGAACATTAATCCGGCAGCCGTGGCAATAGATCATTTCGCAGGCGTCCAATTTTTTATTCAGTGGAAATCGCTCTACGCGTAGCCCGGCCGCCGGAAGTCACGCGTGTACGTGTCCTGTGCCACGCGTGACCATCCTTTCTTCTAGCTTCTACAGTAGATACCGACTGACTTGTGTCTTCATTGTCGTCTCGCTCGCGTATGGCGCCCGACAGTGATTCCGATTAGCACAGCTAACATTTTCTAATCACAAACCAGTACTTTCTGGCTTCGAATTCGATAAAAAGCACGAAACAATCACTTAGATATTCAAAATCAATTACTATTATTATCTAGAATGAAATTAGAATTTTATTCAGAATCGAATCGATCGAGGAACTGGATCAATTTAGAAGCTGACAACCGATTTGAGACATACGTCTGTTAAATGAAGCTATAACCACCGAAAGTTGTGATCAGGTCATGTTAGATAAAGCGAATAAGTTACTGTGTGCATACAGTTTCTTGTTTCTCCAGCAACAGCGACAGAAAGTCCGTGTGGGTGTCTTGAACTTCAGTCGTGATTTTTTTAAACTTGAGTGCAACTAACAGGATATGCAGATTACTGGACGCTATTCTATATTCTATTGATTTATAATTATCCAGTGCTTTATAAACGACTATCGTGACTATTTAAAACCACAAGAGTGGGAGAATATTTCCATTTGAATAACTGCATTAGTTCGGCGTCGTTAATCTGAAAGAATTCACTTCTGAGATCCCCGATGAGCTTCTGTTGTTCCGTCGTTCAGAAACAATACATTTAAATGTCGGAAATATTTTTCGTTCGTTATATTGTAGTTTAAAAAACTGCGTTGATCATCTGTACGATGAAGCTTGAACAGATTCCATGAATGAAAAGAAACATAACTAATCGTTCTACAAGCGACCGTTGTGAAATTCCCGTGGAAACAATGGTTCTTCTATCGGGCGGCGCGCTCGCGAACCTACGCGTATTCGGAATTCCTATTCAAATTCCGTCAGCCTCTCCTCGAAACTGGTTAATTCTAATATGTCCATTCCCGAACCGTTCAACGGAGTGAAATGGGGGCCCCGAAGGAGTCGCGGCGCCTGAGGAAGGAGGCCCCTAATTTGGGACTTTATCGTCTTGTTATCCTTGCACCTTATGATGCTGATGACCGAGCTCTGGATATCTCGATGTCACTGTGCTCGCCACCTTTTCGTCGACAATCAAAGAGGAGCCTCTCGCTACGGACCGAGAATGCGCCAATACAACCGACTACTAACGCGAATACGTACGCGTGAAACAGGGCGAGGAGGTGGGTGGGGGATGAAGTCGCGTACACAGAGATCGAAGCACGAGAACGAGAAAAAGGGAGAGAGAGAGAGAGAGGGAGAATCGTGGGAGGGAGTAAAAGATAACGAGAGGGAGAGAGTGAGAGAGAGAGAGAGAGAGAGAGAACCAGAATGGGGGAGAGGAGAATGCGAGAGGACCCAAGAGAGAAGAAACGGAAAGTGAAGCGAGAAAAGAGCGAACGAGAGAGTAGTATTCTGGTAAGAGTGGGTGCCCGTGTGTCTCCCTGCCCCCTCTCCGTGGACACTTAGGCCCAGTGGGGCCCCTACCGCTGCCCCGCAGCCCCCCTCTTCGCTCGGGCTGCCCGAGGCCAAGAACGCAGGGCCGTAGGCCCCAGCCTCGGTACCGCCGGTTACTCGTAGCTTTGCGGCGTTGCCGAGTCTCCTCCTCTTTCGATCACTTGCCCTCGCACTCTCGTTTCGACGAGAAGGGCCTACTTTTGCATAAATTACTCGACCGTGCTCAACCTCACCAGCCGTCTCGACGAGTCGCACATATTCGCACGTTCCTTCTATCCTTTTGGCGGGAAAGTCCGTTTCGCGGCGACGACGACCACGACGACGGCGACTCGCCTGATCTGTGCACGCTCGCGATGTTTCAAGGGAACGTTTCCTCCGTACGTCTTCTCGGAACGCTTGACGCGTGTTTTCTTAGGGAATATGGGCGGACGACGCTATAGTATCGCGAAATTTATCGAGGACGATCTTGTCACGAGACCCGGTGGCGCACAGCTGCCAGTTCCAGCAGGTGGATTTGTGTGCTCGTTAGCTCGTAATGGAGATTGCCACCTTAGATTTCAACGACCACCCGGGCTTCCCTCGAATTCTCCGTTTCTACTGACTTCGTTTCGATTCCGTCACTCTTCCCGGGAACTATACCTGCGAGATTGAAGTTAACGTGTGCTGCCTGAAATTTCAGGTTTCCAGCTACAGTCCAACGCGTTAACTGCTCGACCATAAAGACCTCACAAAATCGAAATAGTCTATTTAATGAAACAAAAATCCTAAGTATAGTCATTACTCCGTCAGCTCTTCTGTTTCTCGCTGGTCTCAAACGAATATGGCGTGTTCGTTCTGTCCACGCAATATATAATTTTCGAATTTGAATATCTTACGCGAGATTCTTATTTTGATCGATAAATACGATTGTGATTGTTTTACAGTTTAGAGATTTTTAGCGAGACATAAACCTTATAGTAATGATAAATGCTTATAATAGTGTAATACATTCTGTATTTTATTGTAACACTTTACACATTCATATATGAACGAGATTACGCAAACGGCAATGAATAAACAAATAAATTGTACCAGCTTCGTCATAGCATTTGTCACGAGTTGACAAAAATTAAAAATGGAATTTTCGCGTGTTAGTCACATTTAATTTATTTGAAAATATTTTAGACAATGATTTTATCTATTACACAGTATCAGTTTCCTAAAATTAAAATACCACGATTTTCGTGCGATTTACGAGCTGCCAGGCGCACAAGATACAGAATTGAGATATTTCCTGCGACTTTTGAAACAGATCGTCAGTTTGCTCATCGAGCACTCAGTCGTCGAGATTTGACTCCGTATAACTGCGTGTGGTAACGAGCGGATGCGGGACTCGGAATACTCCTTTCCGCGCGGAAGATCGTCGGACCGAAAATATCGTGCATGCACGCTCCGAGAGGAATTCCTCGGTTGGTTTATTTCTTTCTTGAAATTACCGGCGGTCGCGTTTCTGCGCGGACGTGTTCGCCTAAACAAGGAGATCGCGCGCCACCCTTTCGCGTGTTCTTTTCGCTTTTTTTTCGTTGCTACGCCTGCGAACCGTCGTCGCGCGTCGGTCGATCGGCTCCGGCAGCCAGCGCGTTGATCCGAGTCCCGAGGCTTCGTTCTGTTCACGTTTCTGTCAAAACTCGATGCTCTCGTCGGATCTCGTGACCGGCTACCTGAGACCGTGCAATGCCCCGAAGACAGCTCCGAGGAGGTCCACATTGTGAGCTCGATGACATGGATCTACGCGGTATAGTCGCGGAAGCGCCGAGTCGAGGAATCGTTTAACGCGATACCGAGTTTCCCGGCAGGTTATAGATCTCCTCTGAATAGCCGTGGCCTGGAATAATGGACCGCGAGTGGCACTTAAATTGGTGTATCGGCACTCGAAACCTTTTCCTTTCGAGGTCTGCCCCTCGGGTTCTTTTTTTTTCAGGAATTGTTAGAGGTAAACGGTGGCGATGATCGAATTACCGATTTTATTCCCGCGAGACTCGTAGAGCAAAGCATTCCTCTTGGCACTCGCGCCAGGAAATAAGGAAAACGTGAACCCCCGAGCTTCCTCTTTCTCTCTTCGCTGGCTCTCTTTGATCGGTGGACTGTCCAAAGAGATCTCGCTCGATTAAAAACTCATCGCCGAGCAATAACGGACGTTTACTTTCCTTTCTTTACCGTTATCACGGATAACGTCTCGCTCTCGCTTTCTTCACGTGGCATCCCCGGTTATCTCAGCTTTATCTCGCCCCATTACCCGTCATAAAATTCTCAGCTATGAACGGCGGAAAGAACGATTCGCTTTCTCGTGTTATTGCTGCGTTCCACCGTGCTCTCCTTCTATCTTGATCTTTGTTCCGTGGCGTACGCGCCTCGCGAACCTTATAAAACCGCCTGAACGTGCACCATGAACTCTTGCTGTAGCAATTCGCATTCGATCAATTTTTCAAAATGGAACGTAAATTGCATTCTGTGTCCTATTGTAATATGCGTACCAAGAATTCTAATTGTTCGCTTCCAAGTGATAAGGCGAACTTTTTCTTTACGTGGTGACATAGTCTCAGGATTTATAAATGGTTGAAATGAGAATAGTAAAAACGAAATATTTCTTGTGAAGCAATAATAACTTGTAAGCAGTATATCAAAGTGTGAATAATTAACTTCATTTGATTAATTTTTGTTCGAGTTGGAGGGACATTAAATCCAAACGGAAAACCCCCATATACGTTACTAGAAAGAATGCGTTGAACCATTTAACATGATTAAACCGACCAGTGCTGCTGCGAAAATATCATTTTAAAACGGTTATAACTCCTTCATACAATGAGAAAGACAAATGAGAAATTTTTACACGTGGCTGTGGTAGATTAGCAGTTGTATTAATTCTAAAAGTAAAAGCACAAGTGAACAAGCATGGAGATCCTCCAAATTTGTTTACATTGTAATATATTCTACTAAGACTGTAGTTGTGACCATAATGGTTTCACGGTATTCTGGTTCAAATCTCAAATAGTGTCTCAATGAGGTCGACTAAATATGGAACCATGTAGTTTGATTACAACATCACGATCTGTAAGAACCATTTAAAACTTTGAAGGAAAAAAGTAAGCCAAAATAATGTTCTACAATGCTTAAGACAGATCGAGAGAGACAGAGGAGGAGTAGCTTAAGATGATTTATAATAGAGGCAAATAGTCATGACTACAACGGAGCATGTTACAATTTATCTTACGGAATGCCGTACGGAAAAATCGATATTCTATACTTTCTAATTTAGAGTGATGATAGCGACGATTAGGTAGCCAAAAAATGGAACAGTATTCTAAACGTGAGTAAATTAGGGAGCAGAACGGGATTCATAAAGTATTAACGTTATTGAAATGCTTCGAGCTATAGATACGTAGGGTTTCGGTTGGCGGGAATTGGGCGATTCCGGCAATCGTAGATGGTGTTCCGAAGCTGCGTGGACTGGCCAAAGCAGCCTTGGCAGAAGGCGCTGGCACGGCACCCATTGTCCGCACCGTCTCTTGTTACGAGACGAGACGAGCCAACGAGAGCGACAGAGACCGCCGTTCAGGAAAGAAAGGGAGAGAACGAGCGGGAGAGAGATGGAGAGAAGCAGTCGAGCAGAGAGGCAGCCAGGCGGCGGTCAAACAGGCAAACCCAGGCTCTTTCCTCCTCGTTCTTTTCCGTCTTCTTCTTCTTCTTTCGTCCTGCTCGTCCTCTCTTTCTTTTGTTGCTTTCCTTCGCGCGGTCTTGCCATGCCGGGGACCATGCCGAGTCAAAACCACCTATGTGCTTGGCGAGGAGGCCCCCGGCAGTAGGTCTGCTGCCTCGAGGCCCCTGGCCTCTTCCACCGACCACCTTTTTCTCTCTCCCTCTCTCTCTCTTTCTCTCTCCCTTTCCTTCTTTTCTCTTTCTGTCTCTCGGCGTGTCTCTCTCGCCACGTTCCCCGCGGTAGATTGCAACGAGGCTCTCCCTTGGCTGGGTCCAACTTGACCTCTGGTCAACCCGAGACCCTCGACTTTTCGTACGCGGTTTCGACGGGAACCGATGACAGAAATTGAAAACTTTTCGAGAGGTTTAATTCCGTTTTGGCTACAGGAAATTTATGCGCCCGGTCTGTCCTGAGTGGGCACACCGTATGTACACCGGAGCCCGTTTCAAGGATCCCCTTCTGTTCGATTGAATTATGGAAATCGACCAGTCCCGCGTTTGTGTCCGTGTGTCCGTATCCCCGTCGGAGAGAGTGCGCGAGCGCGTGTGTTTTGCAATTCGCCGGGAATACTCGTGGAATCGTATTTCTCAACGACGTTTCGTAAATCGCCGAGAGCGCGCGCGCGACTACTCTCTTCTTTTGGTTATCCTCGGCAGATGCGATCTCGCCGGATTTCGTTTCGCCCGGCGTAATCCTCGGAACGACTTCCGGTTGGTCCGGCAGATTTCATCGCGGTTGGGAATCCGGACGGGAATCGACGAGAGCCGCCGTGTCCCTTCTTCTGGGAGCAGCTTTTGATTGCTTTGATTTCTCTCGGTGCTGTCGGATTCTAACTAGCACGTCGCGGGGCCCCGGCTACGTGACACGCTCCTCCGGCCTCGGGGCCCGTCAGGAATCTCCGCGGGTCCCATTACGAGGGTGCGCCTACTTGGCCGTCTTTTATACGGAGAAAACCCGTTCCGTTGTCTCGGTTCATCCAGCGCACGTGCGCTTTTCCGACCGTCTTTCATCCCGCACGTCATCGCGGGGAACTAGTTTTCGCCCGTGCGCCTTTATATTATGCAAATCCGCGGCCACGATAATGGGATTCCAGTCTTCACCTCGCCGAATAAATAATCGCACGCGCGTGCACGCTTTCTAATGAACGCCGACCCCGGCCCAGCCTGAAAATCGTATCTCGCCGCTCTAACTCAGCTTTTTCTCGAACCGTTGCCGATACCGCCGCACTCCGTCGGTCCGTCGCGTTTCGAGTACGACCCTTCGAAAGACTTGGTTCCTCCGCCGTCGGTCGAACCGGCGAAGGGGACAAACAGATTTCCGGGAAAATTCATCAGAGTCAACAAGCGCGCCGTGACCACGACACTTGTTGCACAAACCAGCCAGTCCGAAGACGAAGTCTCCCGGTGCCCCTTCGGCTCGGCTCGAGGCTTCTCCCTGGTACCCTCTAATTTCTTGTACACGGACCTCCCGCGTCGAGGGTCACCAGGTTACACGCCGCCACGCATTCCCGTTTCGGTGTTTCACCAAAAGCGTCTTCCGTGCTAGAAACCCGACTCCTGAATTTCTCGGAGCCATTCACCAAGCCTGTCTGTCTTCTACCCGCCTGATCCCAGAGATACCCCCTGCAAAAAATGTCTACCGTGGACCGATCTCTCGCGAAACTTTCGATACCGGACATTCTCCCCCGCAATTTTGCGGGTACTTTTACTGTGCGGCAAACATTTTTAGTAACCTAAACAAATACTTTTAACGTTATTATTTATTTTGTGCGGTAAGAGAGGCAACATTTTGAGTGTAAAGTACGATTAGAACGATCCTGTTATGAATATGTTGCATGGAAGATCGCCGAGACGCAGCTATTTTGTTATACATCTCGAAATATTCAATTTATGAGTAAGAATTGAAAAGCTGAGGAAATGTTAACAGGTTGAATGCCACGGGGGTCACCGGTGACCGGCACCTAACTTGGCTGTGACGCCATGGGGGCCACCGATGACCGGCGTGCCCGGATTGAAAAAAACATAAGAAAGTTAGACAAAAGACAACACTTATAATTTCTTATTATTATCATCGTTGATGTAGTGGTGTGAAGAAATGGATACAGTATAAAACATTTGAAACATGTTTATACGTTGTAAATTATCTATTGTATATAATATTTCAACATTATATGTATCGCTAAATGGAAATTTCATCGTGGCGCCATGGACAATCCTGGTGAAATTGGCGTGGCATTCAACCTGTTAAGGTTGTAACATACCTTGGATAATACATAAAAGAAGCAACATAAGAAATGCAGCATGGTTATCATATATTTTTTTACAAGCTTTGCAGTAACGGCATTCAACTAATTTCTCTTTTAATCTGCTTTTTGCCGAAGATTCGTAACATATAAGACAATAATATTCTGTTTTAATATTTTAATTTTGGGTATACGCTCCTAGAAAAACCTTAGTCAAAATGTGTTTACAATGGAGTTAGTACCAAATAATATCCAATAAATTTGGATTTTCATTTTGAATGCGCATGTAATTTTTACTCGTCCTTACATTCTTCGCTGCCACTGACCGCCGTCCTTCAAGGGCTGTGACTAACAGCTTTTGGAAAATAGACGTCGGTGAAAATTGTTCGGCGCAAACAACCGGCATCTGCAGCCAAGACGAAGCACTTGTTGCACAAAGGATGTCCGGGCAATGAAAATTCTTGCCGGTCTATCCCCCCTTTCCCACCCCTCCCCCGATTTCCGTCCGACTAGAAACAGGACCCCCCGCGTCGAATGGTCATGAAACGGCCCTGGCCGAGAGACATAAGTACTGATTTCTATTGACACAGGCCAATAGGCCTCTAGCCTCCACAGGAATCTATGTCCTTTTGGCGATGCTAGCGAGGGAGTGCTGTAATCCTTGGACCTTTTTCCTTCGACCGTTCACTCCCGTGAGAGTCGGGCAAGTTTGATGAATCCCCGCAAAAACGCTGTGGAAATCGTATTCCCGGCACGTACACCAATCTGAGAATAAATCCGTATTCGTCGAAAGCTCGATCGAGTCGACCGAAAACTGAACATCGTGGAGGAACGATGTTGCCGAAACATATTGTCGCTGTCACGCTTTCCGCCTTTCTGTAATCGACACAACAAGTTCAATGGGTGTCGAACGTTTTCTCAGGATTTATTTCGCAGTTAGGGGAGAGTGGAATAAATGCTAACACATACGCAAGAATTCAAATGAAACGAAAACTGAGTGGGAAATTGAATCTTTTATTGTTTACAGTTATAGTTGGATTATTTAGTTATAAACGGCAATAATTAATATCGATAGACTTTTACAAAGAACTATACTTTTAAGGAATACAGAAGCTTTAGTATTTGTAATTGAGGAATATTAAGGATAGCGTATGGGGTAATCTCAAAGAAGTTGATAATCGCATCTATTTGTAATAAGAATGCATAGAAAAGTTCTAGATGTGCATTCGCCACCATCGTAGTTTTCATGTGCCCACGAATAAACATTAATTTTCTTTATTATTACGTTTACGTTTTTTCTCATCTTCTTTGATAGTTTTATTTTTTAGTTTATTTAAGAGTTTTGTTAGTTTCAATGTTTCATGTTCTTCTCACTCTTAATATCTTCTACAGTTCTTATTTAAACCTGCAGTTTGTACTTTGTTTGTTTGTTTTTTTTGTATTATTTCAAGGCACCTGGAAGAAATTAAACAAATTTGTAAAACACTTTACAAAAGTATATTGATATACGTGGTTAATATTGAACGTTCGAGACTGCCATATCCAATTTATTTATGATTACTCCACTATGTAATAAGAATACAACATAATTTGTCTTAGAAGTTCGAGAGGTGAAATAAAAATGTTGTCAATGCAACATTCTCGTTTGAATCGTGTTTTTTTTTATAACATGACTACAGAAGCTGTATAAAATATTAGCATCACGAAAAATTAGATAAAAAGTAACTGAAAGTTTCGATTGTATTTATCTAGAATCGCGTGTGCTGCTTCTGTTTTCCGCTTGCCGTCTGCCACTGAACACGTTCAGACCTGTTGATTGTAGATTGTTAACCTTCAGACCTGCAGATTGTTGCTTGAACCTGTCTACTTTCCTTATTTAAAAGGCAGGATTACCCTACTCACCCGTAGGCATTTCACTTGTTATCGTCGATTCGACTGGCAACGGGATAAAGAATAGCGATGATTTAGCTGGATTTGAGAACCGTCGGGCCACGGTGCCGTGTCGGCAGGTCGGTAGGCAGGCGTATAGCGTTGATGGACCAGAGCTAATCTAAAAATCGCCGGAACTTCACAATTATAGTAATTTACCAGCCGACAACAAGCTGTACACACAAGCTTGCCCATAATGGCATTAACGGCACGCTCTTTCGCTCCGTGTCCTTTTTAGCCGGAATCCAGACCTGATTCGAGGCCCGAAACCAACCGGACTTTACGATCGAGGTTCGACGCGATCCCCGATCCTGCGCGATCCACCGGCGCAGTATAAATCTCGGGCCAGCCTCTGCCGTTCCCACCGGTTCTCGATCTTCGCAGAAAGAATATAATTGTTCTCGTTTTTCCTTCGTTCTTCGACCACGAAAGAGACGGCTGGCGCCGTTTAGCGGGGCGTCTACGCGCCAAGCATCCGGCAGCCGGGAAATTTAGACCCGAGGAGGCTCCCTGTCCAGTGTCCGTGATCGCAAACGATGCCTACGTTTGGTTGTCCACGCGTTATGACTATCGTCGACGTCCCCTTGCCGCAGCTTATAGCAGATAAAGCAAAAAGAACGGATAGGTTTATCGTTTGTAACCGAGCGCCGGCCCCGACGAGTTTTCACTCTCATCAAACGAAAATGATCCGCTCGCAAACAATGCTCGCGAGAACCCTCCGTTCGAAATCGAGGCACACTCGGAGCATGCGAATCCATAATAATCTCTTCGCGGTTCCCGCTCTTTAACTCGTCTGTTATGGCGCTAGCTTTCCACGAATCATCGGTACAGAATCGCGGACAAGTGGGCTATTGCTGCTTTTCGGACAACACGCTTTTCAAATCGTAATCTTCTACTGAATGGTATGTATTTCTTGAAAATACATAATTTTAATCTGAGTATGTTAATAAGTCAAAGGACACACTAAACATCTCATGAAAAGAAACTTCATTATTATCAAAAACTTTCTATAACTTTAGAAAAGGAATATTTTTTGAAACGACGTTTTTGTGGCATTTTCGCAAGCAGTAGAATAAAGTACCAAAACTGCGTCATCTATTTTCTAGACATCTTGTAACAACTATTGGTTTTAATCGATCTAAACGAGCAAACCAACTTCAGCGAACAATTGCAGCTCGAAGAAAGTAAATATCATAAAATGCAAAGCCGTTGACCAGTATGTTTGTTGAAAATATTTTCCCCAACCTAATTGCAATCAATAATGACTACTATCGTGTGGCGTAGTTTAAAAGTCAATACCGTGATTGTCAACAAGGTAGAACGATTCTGAGTACAGAGCAGAATGTCAGTCTCTCTGGGCTCCTGCAAAGACTTGAGCCACGATACACGAGGTGCGTATAGAGAGTTCGCTGCAGCGAAAGCAACAGTCGGACGAGGATAACAACCTCCTCAGCCTTGAACCTGCTTCCTAAATCAATTAGCTCCGACAGCGGCGTAGCTTTTCGTAAGATTTCCTGGAAAAGAATCGTGCGTCGCCGTGGCCGGCAAAAAGGAACTCGGACGGCCTGAAACTCTATCCAAAATTCGGCCGGGCAGAAAAAGGGAATCGTTGTCTCGCGGCGCGGCGCGGTTGCGAAGCCGGGCTCGTTCCTCTCTTTCCGAATGCATATCCTGAGTGCACATGTGCGCCACACTCCTCGCGCCAAAGTTTATTGCCAGTTCTTCCCCCCTCCCCGTCTGCGCGGCTCCCACCATCCTTTCCATCACGATCAGCGACTCAGCGTGTGCCTCCTCCTCCTCCGCTCGTCCTGCTACGTTCCATCGGGCTTTCATGCAACACGTTCGCAGACGCTCTCGCACTCGCTCCAAGTTCGTGGTCGTGTTCTCTCGCTCGCTTTTCTTCCCCCCCTCGCCTCCGCGTCCGTTTCTCTCCATCTACGACACGCTATCGTTCTCTCTTTCGATTCTCTCCTGCAGGTTTGTTTACTTCGCAGTCTTGTTGGAATAATACTTCAGCACGGTAATTATAGATACTCCGAGCACACAATGCCCGACGACTTCGTCGCGCATTTGCCCGACCCGCCTTGACTTCACCCGAACCGACTCTGTGAACAGGAACAGCCTGTCGCTCCTCGAAACACTGGAAATTTTCTATTTTCGACACGTGCTCGCAGTCACGGGAAATCCGTTCGTCCCTCGATACGCTCGCGGCGCTTTCAATTTCCGTTGGAAGATTCGTTTGGAAAGACGTTTCTCCGTTTGTTCGCCAGCTTTTTTGGCCGAGGCCTCGTGTTTGACCTTCCGTATCGCCAGATGGACAAAAACGATCCATTTAGGGTTCACCGTTTGCTCCGTAATGTCTCGGAGAACCAAATTTGGTCATTTTATTATATTGTATATGGACTTAGGTAATAGAAACGTGTTAATTTTATATTGATCTTAACCAGTTAGCTGCTGCGACTAGTGTTAACATGAAAATTTACTACGCACGATGCCGCATGCACAGGGAGGGTGTCTACACTGTTAACATTGTAAAACAATTTGCTGCTTCGCATCGGGTCACCACCACAGTTTATAGTTACTATATGTACTGGTACATGCCCTGCGTATGTAACTTCGTGCGTGGTCAATTTTCATGGCTGCATTGGTTGCAATCTTTTTTTATTAGTGTGCATCTAAAATATGTCAGAAAAAGTAAGCCACGAGGAGTATACTACCCAACACCCAGACAGTACATATATGTATACAGCTTTTTATGATAAGTATCTATATTTTTTTATTTGTTCGTTTTATTTCGCTCTCCTCTTAAAATATTGTAAAACAATTTAGAATTTACAAATGTATTTTAATTTACACTAAAATCTCGATGTAAACAACAAAGTTTTACGCATGGTGAGTAAATTCGTCATGATACAAAATATTATCATTACTTCGGAACAAATATACTCGTCAAACAGGCGACGGAATTTTATTTTCCACTGTTGCGTGTATAAAGCGGCAACATTCAATTGAGTGCGTAATACGTTTCACTCCGAAAACTTCAAATTAATAAATTGTAAAGCGAGAGATTAAGCCACTCGTACTGCTATGGGGATCACGCAAAATGTTTATAAATGCGCTCTTGCGATGTGTACTTGTGTAACGCATTACAAACCAGTCGTTCTTACTGCCTGGTAATTCTAGTGTTAACTGGTCGTCAATTTAATAAATCGTTTCATGATTCGGAAAATTGCACGAAGTTGTCGGTGCATATAGCGCGATAAATCTTGATTCCCGCGGTTTCTGTCTTTCTTGAAGATGAGGATTTAGTATTCCTTGGATTTCTTGGTACGATGATTTGCCGATTTCAAGTTCACAGTGAGAAAGTTCGCAACTTTTATGACCATTCCAACAATTTGTAATCGATACTTAAACATATATATTTAGTCATAAATGATGCACAGTCTACATTTGTGTAAATTTTATTTCGGAAGCATGATTGTAAAAGGCCAACCGCAACCTTGTTTTTAACCCTTGGACGGGGGATATTTTTGAGTAATTATACCACTCATGGCCGAGTCCATTCGAAACTTTACGATTAATATTCATTTGTATATTTCTAATTTCACGTTACAAATTTCAACATATTTTCACGTAATGTGATACTTGACGTAATTGTCAGAAATGTTTCTGTATTGTTACTGACAGCATGCAAAGCTTTTTTTAGTAACTACTCAGGGTGAACGTCTTGCTGTGTAAAGAAGACTGAAACTGATCCTGAAAATATTTTTCAACGCGACATGCAGATATTTATAGAGTAAACGCAATTTTATGCTCCATTAGAATCCCGTTCCAAACACGCACTTCTGGCATTCCATTCTGAAACCATCCAATTTGCGAAATGACCAGTTTGTTGCCACCACACCTTCAATTTTACCGCGCTCGATAAAGCTGAAGTTACAGTGTCTATTTCTTTCGTTTGTCTCACAGCGAGTCGTAGAAAACTCGACAATATTCGAATCTCTTTTAGCGCTACGTTATTAATTACTGGACCGCGGATTTCATGCATTTACTGCGAAATTGAGCAGTTGCAATATAAAATATAAGAAAGATGTTAATATATTATTTCTAATTTAATAAAATTATTCCAGAAAGAACTTACTATTCAATTCAAATACTTACTATTTCTGTTTTGCATAATCATTCGTTGCCTGTTAATTAAAAACAAACACTGTTTAAAAGTATTAGTTGACCTATCCTGTCTGCTTAAGAAATTTTAATTGATTCATTACACTGACTATTTGACTAAACTAAACCAATGAGGATGAGAATTTTTCATTATCTATACAAGCTCCACGTAAATAAATTAGTTTGATTTAAATTAATTCATACACGATACAATATATTATTATACAAACGGTAAAGAGTACCTAGAAACGTATCCATGTTTCCATATCTTCAACAATGCGGTTATTACTTTGATTGCAACTATGCATTAATCGTGATTTATTGAAGTCACTGGAGAATCGCCTATCAGAATGCCTATGGTTTTAAATGGAACGTTGAAGAACACGCAAGCAAAATTTCTTCGAGTTCGAAGACGATGAAAAATTCGTGCAGCTTTTTGGTAATCCGAGCCACCGAGCGTTCCGAAGCGAGAACAAATACGCCGCGACTGCAGCGACACTTTTATCGCCGGAGTTGACAGGCTAAGCTGAATCCGTCCGGTGTCGACTCATAAGCAGATAAAACTTTCATTAAAATCGTAGCCTATTTGCTTAGGCGAGACACGCTCGCGCCGGCCCGTTCCGCGGCTCGCGGTTTTCATCGACGCAGTCACGATTAAACGAGGAACGCTCGCGATTCCGGCGAAACTCGGCCCGGTATGCGTGCGTGTGTCGTGTTATTTATAGAGTCGCGTAGCTGACAATTTAATCGTCCGCAGTCGTGTGAATTGCGCCGATCCGTACGGTTCGTTCGGCGCTGGCTACCGAGCGAAGCGGAGAGGAGCGTGCGCGCGTGTTTGTGTCTTAATAAGTCGTGGCGAACGGCCGCGGATAGCTGTGTGTGTCTTGCTACTCGGAAAAGGTCAATGGTCTTGCGTCGGGGGACGATCGAGATCATCGCGGAGGAGCCTCGAACGGAGAATTAACTCTTTCATGGTCGGTGATGCTCGCACGATTCCACTCGAGTCAAGTCGCAGCCGAGTCGCGGTCAACTCTGCTGCACCCGCGCGTGCAATCCCTATCTTGCTCTTTCTGCCTCCCTTTCACTCTTTCTCCCTCTCTCTCCTTTTCTTTCGCCGCCGAAGTATTAATTAAGCACGCGGCACTCCGACTGATTTATCACCGTTTACCGCTAGCATCGGTCTCGCGTTGCTTTTGTTGCGGTTTGTTACGCCGCTATTACGACCCATTTTCGAGCGTCGATAAGAAATCAAGCGATGCTTCGTCGGAATTTCTGATCGCGAGAGGAGAGGCGATCGCGGGAACCGATCCGCCATGCCGATTCTCGCGTCAGGTGTTGGGAGGATAATGCTCAGGCGTGGCTCGCAATCGCCGCGACTATCGAGCTTCGCAGAAACGCTTATCGTGCTCGTACACCGTCCTTCCCTTCCCTTTCCTCTCCGAGGTCTGCGAAAAACACGATGGATTTTTGCACGGGTCTGTCTGCCTGCGTGGTAATGCCCAGAGCACACGGGCCCCGGACCACCTCGATCCCATCCAGTCGTTACATTACTCGATTCTCTAACGTTATTGCGGCTTTCAATCTATCGCGGTCAGGCTTAATAGCCTACCCTCGACCGCGAAAAACCCGCTACCGGCGCATGATCCCGGTGATACTTCACCCTCACGACCGGAATAATGGCGTTGCCGATCACCTAAAGATCCTCGTCGGCAGGTGATAAGATCTAGACCCGCAGGGTGGTGGGAGTCGCGCGATGGCTAACTCCCGCTGGTCGGCCTGGTTGGTCAGATCGGGAGACGATACTTATCAGTTCGAATCCTGAAAGCAGGTTTCTGCCTCTTGAAACGATCGAGTTTCGCGGAACAGACGGACTTCTCTCTCTCTCTCTCTCTCTCTCTCTCCCTCTCTCGCTCTCTCTCCTTTCTCGACCGCTGGTAGTTCTCTAGCTGGACAGGATCCGCCTTGAGCAGATCCGGACGACGACGCGACGCTCTCTGCCGCTAACCGAAGATGATCGGTATCGCTTGGAGTTCTCCACGCCGATTCTTGTTGCTCCACGCGATCCAGTTTGCTGGAACGGATAAACTCGAAAAATTTTCTCGGGGAGCTGGCATCCATCCTGAAAGTTGAGGAACGTAGGCATCAGGTGGTGGAAAGGAAAAGAGACGATCCCTGTCCTTCGCTGCTCGTTGGAAGAATTTCCTTCGCATGGGCACAAATTGCAAACACAAAATTAATTCTTTTCACTCGAAGCTATTTCATCTATAAATCCGGAATAATTTTTCTAACTTATAAAATATCTATTTTATATGAGTTAATGCTGTCGCGCTTCTTAAAATGTAGACCGAATGAAAAGATCAGCCTGCGAATGAAATTCTACTACACAGTTGTACTTTCTCTTTTAATTCTCATAACCATAGATTCTGGAAACATGTGCGACCAGTATTCGCTGGAAAACTAACTATACAAGAAGTGAGATAACACTTGCGCAGGTAGCCTCGCACAGCGACGTGGCGCGCCTACTGGGTGGACCTTTTACATGAACTACGATGAAACAGAGGCTTTACGTCGCGTAGCGAACGTAGTTTAGAGTTATAATGTTCACGTGCTAGACGCGGCGCAACCCCTATGCGGGATGTATACTTCGTCTACTTCACCTCCTTGCGTAGCTAGTTTTCTTGCAAACACTGCATGTGACCCAGGTGGCATTGGTTGCTAGGCCGACGAACGATGAGTTTTATCTTTGAACATTAATGCAGTCTGTTTATATCCGTTCCACATCGCGACACAAGCAGTCTCTTGTGAAAGGTTCTTAGGGACCCCGTAAAGAGAATATACATGGTTGCATCTTCCTCAGTAATAAACTAAAATACTTAAAAATTACGAATTAATTAATAGGTCTATTCTTTTCATAACCTGATAATTCTATTTTCCTGATATATTTTCATAACCTGATAATTTCACGCACAAGAAATTGAGTCTTATGGATCATGCAACAGAGTTGACTTTTAACAGTTCTTTGAGTATAAGCAAATTTGGTAATGCAAGTGAAAGTAATTTAGTTTCATTGAGGGAGGTTTATCTTCACAATGTAAACCGATGTGACAACACTTAATGATTCGTAAGTCGCAATGATTTTACGATGTTTCGCGGGGACGTAGAAAACTGCAACGAAATGTAGAAAACGAGTACCTAGGCGTCTTTTATATATTGTATCTAATAGTAACCTTTTGCAATATTATTAGACGTTTTCTAGACATCTTACTTGTGGACAAACAATAGAAACATATTTTAATTTTGGTCTGATAGATTCCCATTTGCTAATCGGGTAATTAATATCCGTGACGCGATTCCGAGAAGAAATAAAGGAGAATCGAGGTTGATTTCTTTTTTTATTTTTCGGTGAATGGGATGCTTGACGTGTTTCTTGTTGGTTTTATAGGTAAGGTGGATCCAACGCCGCATACTTCGTCGTTCAACATGGGCTACCTCGTCTCGCCGTACCCCTACCCCAATGGCGCCGGAGGACCCATTCCTGTTTCTATGGTGAGTCGATGTTTTTTCTTTATTCTTTTTTTAAATTCTCGCGTTCTGATTAACAAGGATACAACGAGTATTAGGTTATCTTTACTACGTTACACGATTATTTTAAAATACTAACGGACACAGATCTAGGAGATTTAAGTGTTATCTTATGAAATTTCAATCAATTTACGAATTCTTCAGCACTTTGAACTGTAGCGGAGATTTAATTTGCATATCAGCAACAATACCAATGATCTTGTTAGTTAAAAGAGGCGAAAGCATAAACATTTTGTTAAAACTACTCGTATTAATATTTATTTCGAATAAATATTTACCTAAGATAATTATCCGAAAGGATTCTTTTTAGTAGAATACTTTATTCGAATAACGTTTATTATAATACTTTATTTGTCATAAATTTATTCGCATAATTCCTTTATTCAATTCAAATAAAATTATTCGTATAGTAGTACGAATAATTGTTGACTGTTTTTTTTTTTACATAATTTTCTAAGAATATATTTATACAAATACTAGGATGATTATACAGTTCTGCATTAATCTAAAAAAAAGCAACAAACTTTCCGATGGAATATTTGAAATAAAAAATATGAAAGAAATTTAAAAAATCGATAAAACAACACTTTAAATTCGTTCATTTTTCCTGTACGAATAAATTCTTAATTGAATGAGTTCTTATTTGGATAAATGTTTATTCAGATAAATTGTTATTCGATTAGACATTTGCTACATAGTTTCAAATAAAATTTTATCCGCTGGTCTTTGTCTCTTGTCCGTCATCGGAATAACATTTCGCCCAAGTCTGCTTTTTCTAAGCCAGCAATAGTAACAAAAAAACTTCAAACATAAAATTTGGCGACTTTGTAACAACAATTGTTAATTAGCTTTCGGCTAAAGAACGAAAACAAGTATCTTCGTGCGAATTCAAATTCCCAGCTGGAGGATTGTCGCATAGCAAGCAGATTATTTATCAAGCCGTCCGTGAACGATTCCGCAAAGATAAGCAAAGTGTACCCGGTCCTATTAAAATTTTAATTGTGAGGATCGTTTTCGAAACAAGAGCCGCGTCGCGGTCTCTCTTTTGTTTGCGGAGAGTCCAACTCCGAGGCGTTCACTCCGCACCCTTTGAATCGTGATTCCGGTATTGATTTATGATGCCCGCAAATTGGATTCACGATTTATTTACGAGCAAGCGTTCGCGCGCTCGCGGCCCCATGACAAAGTGCCGCTGGAAACTGCGCTGGAATTGTTTCTCTTTCCGCGATGCTCGCATCCATGAGCTTTTAAATAATTAACCGCCTTGTGAGAGGAACTTGGCGCCTTCTAACAACCGTGCATGGAATTCCTCTTTGATATTTCCATTGCGCGGCGGTTCTTGTTAACGCGGGCATCGAACTTACCCGGTTCTGTAAATTCCTGCAGATTTTTATATCACGGATTGCTAAATAGCCGATATCCGAAGCTTTTCACGCGATTATCCTGCTAAACTCAGACGTATATGGCTGTCAAAACTACTTGTCTTCATTTGTAAATTAATTCGTTTATGAATTCTTAGATTTAGCGAGTGTACGAAATTTAGGGGTAGCCGAAAGTACAATTGACGTAAACGATCTTAAATTTTAATTTCCTATAATATAAGACAGAAAATATTGAAGAAAAAGAAATAAAGTTTGTAAAAATTCTACTTTGGACCAATAGGACGATGAGAGAGAACGATACGGTTAATATTTTTTACTGTCAATCATGCATCTTCAAAGATTTCGTAACAAATGGATTGACAAATTATGACATGTAATAAATTAATGAAATGAAAACAAAAATTAATATTAACATTTAACTCTTTTATAATTTCGTTAATTTTATTTTGTCATTCCGTGAACCGTGCAAGTGTCGTTTTATTATTTATTTATAAAGAAATCGATTGTTCGATTGATTAACCGAAAGATTCTATGGTAAAGATGTGTTTGCATTAATCATTAAACAAACGAAAGTGAACTTACATTGATAGGCTTCTAAATCGTTGAATTACCATCGAATCGAACAGATTGAGAACGTGAATCAGTAAATATTTAGAGAATCCGATTTTATTATATTTCACGTGTACGCGAAGTCTTCATACTTCCTACGGAGCATTCAGCCGTCAAAGCAGGCTATTTTTACCGCGCGCACATGTAGCGCGGTGTCTAGAAACGGGGAGGAGGGAGCGAGGAAAGTAATAGAGCCCGAGTGGGGGCAATTCGCTAGGCCCTGGAGTTCACGCTACTCAAAACCGATCCGAGGAAAGTAGACTGAGGGTATCGCGGCGTGTCAGGCGTGCAATTAGCGCCATTAGCGATTACGCGAATGGAATTCGCTCGGCAGTCGAGCGTGGCCCGGCTTCGGGTTCTCCTTTGCACGGCCTCCTGTATCAGGAAAGAGAAAGACGGCGCGGCGTTCGTGCTATCGGAGCCGCCGCGCTCGAAAGAACTTGTTTTGCGAATGATTGACATCGAAAGTACGTGGTACAATAGCGATTTAACGAGGAGCAGCATGTGATCAGAAAGGGGTAACGATGCTACTGATGGTGTCGAGCACGGGTTAAAAAAGCTGCATCGATCCGCTAAAATCACGACACCTTTTCACTCCCTCTCTTTCTCTCCACGTCGCGTTGTCACGGGACAGCATGAATGAAATTTGCAGATTCACGTGTACACGTACATGCTCGCGGAACGAGCCGCATTGTCGCGTCAAATGGAGCCGCGCGCACACGCGCAGACGCGCACACGCGTGTCGCCGAGCCGAGTTGAGCGGAGCCGCGCCGCGCCGCGCCACACGGCCTGTTTCGACGGACGGCTAATTTGACTGCGGTGAATCATGGCGTTGCTAAATAGTGGGCAAAATTGGGCCGATCCGGTGTTAAAGAGAGTGTCGCGCACGGCTGATCGACGCGTTGTGTTGTCGCGCCGCGCTGTTGCGACGCGCGCACCATTTTCTGCGCGATTCCATCGCGCGCGGGCTCATTCACGCAGCCACAACTCTTCACGGTCGACGAGCATTTATCTTCACGGATCGAGCGACGCCGATAGATCAGGTACGGTCTGCTTAGATCGAATCCGGTTCGACCGATTGATTGTCACTCTCGCATTCGTAATCGCTCGTAAATTTGTTCGCACGTTATGTCAGGATGAAAAATAGCTGGACGCGTATTTATTAGACAGTTAATAGCATAATTGGATGATAGGTTTTATGCAATTATCACGTAATACGGGCAGCGTAATGGAGTGAGAAAATTATCAACTCGTCAGGTGGTTTTCGCAGACGTGCCGGACGAAGAATTTTCTTCGCGTGCGGGTGCTGAAAAAGAATCGCTTATGGAAGCTGGACATTTTTATTTGTTATTATAGATATTCACAAGGTCGCATTGATAAATAAGCTTTTTTTTGTTACATGCGATCCACTATACGGTATACTTGAATCGAAGAATTATCTATTTAGTTAATCGGTAAACTTGCGAATCTAGAGAAACGTTCACTGAATGTGTTGTTTTTTAAATTTTGCCAAATGACGAACTCTTACCTTATATTTCTATTAAGCTATATTTTTAGTAGAAATACAGGGTACAGTAATGATTCAGTTAATGTCGCCGAGTAGGAATCGAAAGTCGTCACGAACTGAATCCGAAGGCACGGTTATTCGATCCTCGCGGCTCGCCTTTGCAATTGGGGACATCTCATAACAGAGAGAGAGATGGAACGAGACTCGGGGCGAACGAAACTACATTGTAACCTGGAAAGGCAGCCGCCGCATGCCGGTGTAGATTACTATGAATACATACATTGTAACGCTAGCATAAAAACGATTACTTAACTTTCTTATTACCAATTTTTTGTATATAAAAATTTGTTTAATATATAGGTCAGATTTTTTCAATTAAAAAATTTTACTCTTAATATTTATCGCTCATTGATATTCAATGGTGGATTTTTAGGCAAACTGGTGACTATACAAATATGAATCATTATTTATATAACAGTAATTAATTTTTTCGGTCGTACAATAACGGTTTTGCAAGACTAGAGTTTTATCTTAACACTGGAACTACCAAACAAGTTAAAATGATTCGTTCTTGACTTTTTACATCGTTAAATTTGGTAAAAACATTACATCGTTAAATTTGATAAAACTTTTGTGCGGCTTCAGGCTACCTAAAAGATTATAAGTGGTAGCAATTCGTCTATTTGAATTTACATAAAAACCAAAAATGTAGACGCATCAAAATTTCTGACAGCTCGATCTATTAATAGCAATTTTAGACAATGCCGTTAAAACAGAGTTCACGAAGCGGTACATTGAAAACGATATGCGCAATTAAATCGCGAAGATTACTGCTCGCAGAATTAACATTTCTCGAAGTCGATGAGCCACAGGGCACCTAGGCAGGCTATCAATCAAAAGGAAAAGACGATCGATTCGAAACGCGTGACGTAACGCCGTCTGGGGCGATTAACGAGCCCCATAAGACAGATTATCCAATAAACTGCATCAATAAGCGTGAAGCATCGTTTGCGGCTGGACAAAAGTCACGCGACGGCTCTTTTCCACATCGGCGAAGCGGGCCACGCGTTACGGGTATCGCGGGCGATCGCGAACGCGAGTGCAACCCGCAGCGGCTAGGCATAATTGCCCGAAGGAACTCGTTGTGCAGGCATTAGACTGGCATCGGTTCCAGAAAGCCAGCAGCCAATGCTCTTTCCGTGAATTTTCTAATGGAATCGCAGACCGATCGTTGCCGGCCGGTAATAAACCGTAAATAAAATTAGACCGCGTTGCCGATAAAGGGTTGCGTGACGTAGCCAAGAACTCGAGAGTGCCTATTGAGGCTCTCTTCAACTCCTCGGAACTTGATGAACCACCGGCCTACCCAGGATGGTCAGCGACGCTTCCGACTCGCTGCGTCGGTATCCATCGTTGTTCTCTTTCTTTTTCGTCTGCTTCTTCGTTCATCTTCTCTCCGCTTTTCTCTTTCTCTCTTTCGGTGGCTCTGCTCTCTTGGATACATCCTCTCCCTACCAGACTCGGGCACCCAGTCTGGTTTCTCTTTCCTTTGTCCTTTTCTCTGTTTCTCTCGGCCCTCGACCCCCCCCCCCCCCCCCCCCTCCCCACGCTCTCTCTCTTTCTCGCTTTTGCTCGCTCGCTCTCTCGCTTGCTCGAACGGTCCCGTACCTTACCTCGGATTTACCTACCTCGGGCACTCATCTTCTACCATGTCATTATGTCGTTATTTCCGACAACGAGCGTGTCTCGACTAACCCTCGTACGCTTACCTCCAACAGAAATGGGCGCGAAAGCAGTTTCGCCCGAAATCCGACTACAAACACGGCTCGTGAATGAACCCCGCTCTCTCTGCCCGTCGCGCCCGATCTTCGGAACCACGGGATCACGTCAATGGGAACGCTGCGGCGATTATTCTTTTTTTCATTTTCTCCTTTTTTCCTACTTCTTCTTCTTCTTCTTCTTCTGCCTCTTCCTCCTCTTTTTCTTCTTTCTCCTCTCGTCCCTCTTCTTTTTTACACGGGATCACCGCGACGACGCTAGAAACGCTTCACCGTGCTTCTTGCCTCGCTAAGAGGACCCCATTGTTCTCGCGAGATTACTCGCCCCGCGGTTTTTTGGTCCTACCCGCTGGTAGTTCGTGCTCGTGCCCGTGCTCGTACTCGGTAACGGACTGATAATTCCTTCTTTTTCGTGGGCGAGAATTCGCACGGCGGAAACCGGTGCTTCGTGCAATTTGCGTCGCACCGATTCGTTGTTGGTCGTCCATTTTGTAGTCTGCGCGTTTACAATTTTTATTGTCTGCTGCACTTTTACACTGAATTTTTATTACACGGTGTCTCTCTTGTATAATTAAAATTACTAAAATAGCGATTTGTCCTATTATACTGGTGCCCACATTTTGTATACATTTATAGATTTGAGAAATGTCTAACGAACTGTGGCCAATGTAAGTTCTAGGTAGAAAGCTAGATAATTTTAATAATTACAAAAGTTATAATTAATAATGCTACGAAACAATGACGCGGAAATATGCAACGAATTAAAAATAAATGAGACGCAGATGCTACTATACATTCACGTACGTATATGTGCTACATTGTGTACATCTTCTCTCGAAACTTTTCTTCACAATGGAATAAGAATTCTAAGAAATTGTGTCTTTTCCTATCACATGAATCGAACAAACATTATATTGTACTTTTTCTTGTCACATCTTCAGATATCGACAGCTCAAATATGGACAGTTTATACCAGAGGTGGGCACAATTGTATTCAGATAACAGATAAGGGATTGAAACAAAGATAAAATTGATCTAAATATAAATTTATCCGAATAAGTTTTTTTTCCAATATAAATTCATTCGAACAAGATTTTATTCGAATTTATTCGTACAATTTATCGATTTATTTCTTCTATATTCTAGACACGCAAACGTTGTATTAGAAAGGTTGTTCGTTTTGTGTAAATTGATATTTCTATAAGTAGTTGAAATTTAACTAATCCTAAATGTATATTAAACCAAAAATAGTCAACAGTTGTTCGCATTATTATTCGAATAAATAGATAAGATAATTTATGACGTATAATCATTATTCGAAGAAAATATTTTATTAAGAAAAATTCATTCGAACATTTTAGATCACTATTTGTCTGGCATAAAAATGCTCCAACTATAACAGATCGGAGAGTCGGCTACTTCGGCGAAACAATATTTTACTCGCGAACACACCGATCAGAAAACGGACATAAAGTTACAGGACAGTCGCCCCGAAGAAGCATTTCTCGCATGTCAGAAGCCGAAGTTAGCATTCCGGGCTTGCGAACGCGTTCCCTTGCTCGAGTCCCCTGGCTCGTTGGTGCCGATTAAAAACTTGTTAACGATTCGACGCAGCGATTCGGACGCGTTCGCGAAGAATGTTGGAACACGCGCTATCTCGACCACGTGCGCTGGTTTGACCGCAGCGTAGTCACGAGATCAAACTGTTTCGAGGGACTATCGAGCAGCGGCCGAGTCTCGGTTGTGCAGGTGCGATCCCGTGCTGATTAAGCACCCGCGGTAACGACAATTTGCTAAACAACGCGTGTCCCGTGGCCGTGTTCTTTGCGGAATACAAAGTGCCTTGGCAACGCCTTTGAGAGGCATCGACCAACTGAGGTTTCGTGGCCGGGGCTTTCACGATAAAAGACCGCGCGTGAAATGGCAATTAGGTGACCAAGAATTTACCCGCGGATTCTTGGGAAATCACGGACAAATTAGACGCTGCGGTTTTCTCTGGACGGTCACCCGGTTCGTTTCTTTTTCTACTCGACGCGCTCGCCGACGCGGCCACCTTCTCGTTACTTCGAGATTACACGGACCTTCCGCAAACGAAACAGTTTTTAATGGCTTTAATCCTCCCCTCGGTTTTCTCGGATTCGTTTCGATCCTGCGAGACTGATGAGGATTTGGAAAATGCCAGCTTCCGGCTGATCTTGCCGTCATCCTCTTTATTCTTTCTGGAAAACTTTCCATGCAATTTGCTTTAAATTTTCATCCAGTTACCTTCTCTCCGTTGATCTTCCACTTTCGTTTATCTTTCAAACGTAATTTTCATACGTATTACTACATCGGATACGTTAAATTATTCCAAAAGTTAAATAAGAGAAGACTCTGTTAAAAGTTTTACTTGGGATTCGGGATTTTATACCTTCACTGGTGTTTAATTTTCCCATTTTATTACGATACGAGACGCACGTTATACCTTTTTACAATGTCTACGGCAAGTGTTGTCAATATGTTTCGATCCATATTTATCATATAATATAATGAATCGATATTATATGAATTCTGTTTGTGCTATGTCACGTTATATTCGTACTATCTAACATGAAAAGAATTTTATATTAACAAATTAGTGCACTCGTACGCTCGTTATACAGTTTTATCCTGTTGAACGTACCCTTTCTAACCTATTCGTGTTACGTACCAAGGAAGGAATTTTTACGAGAGACTAACACTGTTCTGACTGCACTAAAACTACCGTTGCGCATTTCACCTCTATCGACGTTAAAACGTGTAAAAATCAGTGCAGATCTCGAACAAAGAAACAGCTATCTAACAGGTCACTTAGCACCGAAAGAGCTCATCGATCCAGCAGCTCACCAGCGATCAAATATACCATACCGATTCTCCGTTGACCGCACGGCAGCAGCGGCGCAATAAAACGATCAATCTCGATCGTTTCTCGAGGGTAATCGATCGGAAGTGCCTGCGACGTGTCAGAGAAAAACGAGAAAATAGGATGCGGGGCCGCTCGGCGCTTGCCGTGGCAACGAGGTGGCGTTATTGGATAAAATGGTAGCCGCAGCGTCGACACCTTTCTGCCAGGATTCTTTAACGCAATCATTGTCGCGACAAAACCCGGCAGCCCGAAACAATTGATCGGAGCTGTACACAGCCCCGGTTTCGCGGGCTGCGTTCCGCCATTAACGCGCGCGCCTGCATTCCGGAGTCTGTCGAACTCCGGGGCCGAGATCGACAAATGCCTGCTGCTCCTCCTCCAGCTCCTCTGCCTCCACCTCCGGGAAGAGTAGTCGCATGCACGCTGGTGACAAAGGAACGATGTCTAGAATTCGTACAGCCGTCGAAAAAACAACGGTCGCAAGAGAGGGAGAGAGAGAGAGAGAGGGAGGGAGAGAGAGAGAGAGAGAGGAATCGGGCAAGCCTTCCCGGAGCCAGAAAGAGAAGGGTAGGAACGAACACGCGCGTGCACAGAAAACAAGAAAAGAAGATGAAAAAAAATCGTACGGACGCCGGGGTGTATGTGCACGGAAACGCGCAAACGTCCCACCAATTAAAAAGAACTCGATTCGACGGGGTTGCTGAAAAAATAACAGGCGTATCGGAGCGCAGTTTCGCGGGAAAAGGGAGAGAGAGAAATAGAAAAAGGTAGGATGTGAACCGGAGGAACGAAAGGGGTGTGCAAACAGAGAGAAAGAGAACCGGAGAAGGATAGAGGACAAGGGCTACGTTGCGTGGAGGAGAACGCGACGACCTATAGGAAGGGCGGTGAAGGGAGAGGAGCAAGGGAGGAGAAAGAGGAGGAAGAGGAGGAGGAGGACGAAGAGGTGGTGATGGTGGTGGTGGTGGTTTGGGGTCGGTGGATGCACGTGAAATCCAAAACCCTTATATTAAAACACAGCCCAGCCAACCAGTCACGGCGCGCTTAATTCAAAACAATATAATGGGCGCAGCAACATAGCTGTAGTCGTTCCTCTCTCTCCATCCACCCTTGCATCTCGTTCCTCGTCCTCTCTCGCGCGGTCCTCCTCTACCTCCTTCTCCTCCTCGTTCACAGCCCCCTCCCGCCCCCTCATCGGTCTCTCCATCGTTTTCTCGTCAGTTCATCGTGTGTACGTGTGCGCGAACCACCGGCGAAAATGTTCGTATTAAGAGAACGCTTATAATGCTCTCTCGGGTTGCCGGATTGGTCGGTCCGGTGGTCTGGTTCCTTGGCCGGACCAGAGGCTCGAACTCGGAGCGAGGATGGCGACGACGATATGGTGACGATGGTTTTGTCGTGTTGGAACCACCCGGGCTTTGTCTGTCCGTTCCGGCGGAAGACCAACGCCATTGTTCTCATTGTTTCGTGACACGAGCGGCGGAGAACGAAAGGGAGGGTTTGGCCGAGCCCGGGGATGCCTGCAGGAGGAGAGGGCCGCGAGGGCATCGGGAGAGAGAGAGAGAGAGAGAGAGAGAGAGAGAGAGAGAGAGAGAGAGAGGGAGAAGCGCGCATAGATGGCCGCGTGATACACGCCTGTCCCAGTGTTTAGTACTTGATCGTGCCCTTCTAGCACCGTCAGCACCGTCCTCTTTGCTAATTGTTTGCCAATCAGTCCTGCGAGTCTAGCTCGTGGGAAGAGAGCCTCGGCCTGGCTTTTCTTAGCCATATTGGGTAGCTCGTTTTCTGCCAGCTCCTCGAGCCTAGGTTTCAAAGAACCACTCGCGGTTGCCAGAGATTTCCACGGGATGGCGTGTCTGCCTTACTCTCTCCCGCTCTCTCTCTCTCTCTCTCTCTTTCTCTCACTGACTCGCTCACTCACTCTCACTTTCACTCTCCCTCTCCCTCTCCCTCTCCCTATTTCTTCTCGTCCTCCACAGCCTCCTCTCCAGTTTGTTGAGCTCGACGATGTAGATCGAACTGTCTTGATCTGTGAAATCGTGTCTTCTCCTTTACAGTTCTTTTTCTTCTCTTCGATTTTCGTCGGCAATAGGGTCTCTACTCGTGGGAAAAGGATTTTTCTTATTTTCTTTGTCTGCTGCTAAGGCAAAAGTACCTTTTATAAAACGCAGTTCAAGTATGACCCCTTCTTGTAACAGAAATAACAAAATAAAAAGTGGCTAGAGCATATGCGAGTACATATGTAAATACTGTCCGTATTTCTTGATATGGTCTTTTCTAAATTCACTGATGCAACTATTGTTAGGTAACAATCGGATGGAAGAAAAAGATGTTTATTCGAGTACAGATGTTTGTATTTGTCAAAGCAAGAACATAGTGTGCCATATTGCGTCCTTCCAACTTTTCATTATACCGATTTATGGAACAGTTGACATTAGAGCATTGGCATATGTAACACGGGCAGATGGTATGTATGTAATCGGTGTTCCATAATAGGTACATGTTCGTATTTCACCATTTTAGTTGTACGACTTCATAACATTATCTAGAAACATCGCTTTGTCGAGTATTATAAACAGTATTATAAATATTTAGCGATAACATTTTTTGATTCTAATAAAATCAATGATAATCGTACAATTTTTGAAAAGTGTTCCATAACAGGTACTTTTACCTTATTTCAATAGTCGGTTGCTTGCCTGGAAACTGATCGATCAATGATTTTTCATCGTACTTTGACCGAGGATTTATTTCCAGTGAATCCAAATGAAAATTCTCAGTTCATGCCACAGTTCTTAGGAACGCACGAGTTCTTTCGAATTATTCGGCAATGGGGTACGAGATTCGGAAAGTCGATATCCTCCCTCAAGTTTTACCTGGTGCGAAGGCGCTATTGGTTTCGGTATTCGTGTGGTTAAGTACTTTTGTGTTCAAGGACCTGACCAAGAGCTCCTTCGTCCGCCGCGCAGCTTGAAACCCGAGGATTGTCCTTTTCCGAGGGATAATACCGTGTGGCCCGTTAATGCCAAGATGGCTGCGCGATACGCAACTCCATTACGTACGCTACCTAGACCCCCATCTTTGGACCCTGCTAATTGTTGTTCTGTCCGTACATTTAACGTGGGAATATCTGCGCGATGCTCGCTCCCGATACCAATCGCTCGACCGAAACTGGCCCTCGAACGGTGTACCGCGAAATCTCGGCATGTTCCATGAAATCGCCGGAAGATCTGCGATTATCGAGCTTTCAGCGTGGTAGACGCTAGGAAAGGATTAACAGAACGTTTAGAAATATTTCATTAGCTTCTCGTTTGTTCGTAAATACACTCATTCTTCACCGAAGTTTCCTAGATTTTTATAATTTAACGATGGAGAAAGAAATCCGTGTTCACTGCTTATAGCTTGCTACAAAGATCAAATACTCGCGGCAGAAAAGTATTTATTTTCTCTGCTCAAATGCAGAAGATCGTCGCGTGCTTGCGACTCGATATCGCATGGTAACGTGATCTGAGGAGCGACTAAATTGCACCTCGTGTACAAATAATGCTGCAAACGTGACACAAGTAGCGGCATTGGTTGCTTAGATATGTACACGTAAAGTATTATTATCTACTATTTTAGAGCAAGACGTTAGCATCTCGGGGTACTCGGGTTTCTGGCGAATTTATTTGCTCCGTTACATTCCTCCATCATTTACGCAACCAGTGCGCGCACGGACCAAGCAGTTCAAAATACATTCTATGCGCGGGAACCGGAAGTCGCCGGTAAATTTATTTAACTTCGCTCCGAATTTACGTTCCGCGGCAAGTGCCAAATTCTTTGCCCTGTTGAACAACCAACGAACGTCTACAGGAAACGAGAGCATCGTGCGTTGTGTAGAAAAAACAAAAATCGAGATCGACAGGGATGTGTTCATTGTTGTTCTTCCGAGAGATGACTTTTCCGTGTATCGTTTCTCGTAAATTACGAGCAGCGATTTGACGAGCGCGCGTCACTTGAACACAGCCAGCAGCCGACCAGAATTTATATCGTCCCCGTTCGTCCATCTCGCCTCGAAATTCTCTGCTCTGCTCTGCTCTGCTCTGCTCCGCTGGGTCGTTTGACATAATCGGCGTGCCGAATTTCAGGAATCTCGTTCGGTCGACGATATTACGCAAGCCGCGGCCGCGCTTGTTGCGATCTTCCGTCTTGGTGGTGGATCATTCATCTAACCGAGACGATCTGCCTATTACTTTTGAGCGAGTTTCCCGATCTTCGAGCGACGTTCTTTGAGGTTACCCTTTTGACTACCGGCAGCGGAGCGTTTCGCAGATCGCAGTTCGGAAAAAGAAATCGCGTTCCCGGCGCTGCACGCTATTAATGGTGCGAATACAGTTGCTCCGAAAAGTATTCGCGAACTTTTAAAACGGTGCAAGTTTTTAAAAATTCAACCTGTATTTTTAATTACTTTTACTATTATTTGGAATGAGAGATTAAAATAGAAAAACTATCGTACTCTGATGTTGTTATTTGTGCTTACAACTAACATTTAAAAAAGAGATTGCTATCCGTTAAAGGGAGTGTTGATAGAATATACGTGGCGTTGATCATACATTTTAGTTAAATCAATTTTGTCGTTCCGAATCATGGTGTATTTGGCTACTGTTACCCGCTGCATGTACACTGATTTTGCTGTCAAATCTTCTTCTCGTGCAACGACGCGTTGAAAACGCACAAGGGGCAGAATACACGCGGCGTTCCAGGAGCGCAGGCAGCCTAGAAAGGTTAAGTTTGAAGTTTGTGAGTCGCTTGGGTCCTTTCATCGGGCTGATAATCTACTAAGAACTCTCCTAAGAAGTTTTCCCCGACTTCTCGGACTCTGTTGCTCGCAGAGCTGCTCCCCGGAATTTCTGGGCGAGCGGATTCCAGCGTCGCATTAAAGACGGTCCACTACTCGTTTTTAGTTAACACCTGAGGCCTCCCCAACGAGCGGGCGTTCCGAGCTCGTGAAGGGGTCGGAAAAGGTTCCCTTGCGTCTCGGCGAACGCCTCGAATGACGCTGCTTGTTGCTCCCCCTGCCCCCCCCCTCCCCCGAGGGACAAATGAGCCAGAATAAATAGCCGGGGTGGCTCGTGAATATCGGAGAATGTCCAGAGCTAACCAGCTTGAAAAACGGAAGCTGAAATGTTTGCGACCGCGGGGGTTACGGACACCGGAGGCAAAGAGAGGACGGAGGCGATCGTCTTTCTTCTGTGCCGGCGACTTTTTCTTTGTAAACGGCGATCGGTAACTCCGCAAATAGATCGTTCGCGTTTCCGGCTCGACGGATTCTTTGGATCCATTAGGGCTCGCGTTCCCCTTGGCACGATCTCGAGACGATTTGTGACAATTACCGGTTTAAACACGCGCAAAGGGCTTTCTTTAAACCGGCGCGAAGCAAGCCCGTAAACCCTCGTGCTTCCGAATTATCGCAGAATTTTTGCTGGCGCTAGCAACCTCGAAATCACCTCCTTTTTTCTTCGATTCAAACAGATAGACTACATTATTTATTTATAAAGTTATCGAATTAGGGTGTAACGTTGTAATTTCTAGATCCTTCCAAGTTTTTGCAGATTGCCCAGAAACCCTGTACAGATATACATTCTTAGAGTTATTTATCAACTCTAATATTTCTTTAAGATTGTTACCATTGTTATCACAATGTAAATTTGATCGAAGCAAAAGGGAAGAAATGAAAATAAATGAGTCATTGGCCGATGCGATGGTAGAGTTTTGGCGTTGAAACGGACGAGGTTTTCATAAAAATGTAAAAACAATTGTTTTTCTATTTACGAAGAGACAAAGTGTCCTTACTAGCGAATCTTTCTACAAAATAAAAGCTGCGTTTATTTAACTGCAGAATGCAGAAACTAATCTTTAGTAAATAGTAAATCGTTGTATACAAAAACGTACCATCTCAATTTCGTCCCTGCTTCGAATTATCACGCTGTTCATTTACACTGTCTTCGGAAACTGTTGACTCATTTCTTAGTCCACAAAGGATTAAGCCATCGTCACAAAGATAGGTCAGGTGGTTCCGTCTGATTGTCTAAACTGCTCGGAAAGGGTTCCCGAAGATAGGAAAAGGAACCACCCTCCGAGAAGCTATAAAGTTTATCTAGATGACACAGGTATAGTCGAGGGACAAACGAGCCAAAATAAATACCCACAGGGTTGGGGATAGTAAATATCACGGCGGAGGAAGCGAGCGGGGGTCAGACGAGAATAATTAATTTATTGGGCCCTCTAAGTACTCGGGGGCCGAATTCAGGATCACGGCTCGGTCGCAGCCGGACATTATAAAACTCGTTCCAGCCGGTTGGGGCCCGGAGTAATACGCGCGTTCATTTCCATTTAATTGGGAAATCAATCTAGCGCGAGGCATCGTTACGGAATATTTATAAGGGCCGGTATGCGGGTAATACGGGTTTCAATTTCGCGCGCTCGTTCTTCTTCGCTCGATCTTTCCGCGGTACTTCTTTAATCTCCTGTGCCGGGAACACGTTCGCGCCCTTTTGCCGTTTTCTGATTAATAATTCAACATACGATGAAGAATTACCATCGAGTCGACACAAACACGCGCGCGAGCGGACACACGTACACACGGAAGAGATACGCTGTTATCCGTCGTCTCTCGGAGTTCTCTAATACGCGACACCGCCGTCTCTCCCTCTCTCTCTCTCTGTGTGTACATCGTCATCGATGCGTATGCATATTAGTCCATCATAAAGCTCCTCTCCGGGCCATTATATCGGGTCCGCTTCAAAGCAACGAACTCCCCCCGCCATTATTGCTGGCCGATACCTGTGCCATGGTGTCGCCGTTGCGTTTCGCCTTTCCACCAAGAAAATAATCGTAATTCACGGCCGCGTTTACGGTTCGTTAACAATGTGACATATAAGCGACACATAAAAAACCGTTTGTCCGTTTCTGCCGCGGAGAGATGCGCGTAAATCGCATTGTTGCAATGCGAACTGGAGAAGGTAATGCATCCCCGTCCCTGTCGTAGCCGCTGTCGCTGTCCCTGTCGCTGTCGCTGTCGTAGTCGCTGTCGCCGATCGAATCTGGGACAATGTCGACCATAATTTCAACGCTGGCCTGACGCAGGGAATGCACTCGTCTCGTCGCTCGATCGACCGTTACTGCTTCGATCCGCGCCTATACACCGTTTATTTATTAATCGATCCGCCTGTCGATCGATCGATCGATCGACGGCTACCACCACGCTACCGTTACCACGCGTTATAGACAGGATCAAGTGGGTCACGTCACCCGTGGAACTTGCCGCCACGTGACCGATGTTTGAACCAGAGATAATCCTCGCTCGACAGCTGCGAGACCACTGGCCGACGGACAATCAACTCGATCTCGCCTTCGGCTTGTCTTATTTGGCTCCGTGTCACTCGGCTCGCTGTCTCGCGTCGTTTAGGCTCGCCACGGAACCCCGTTCTCATTCACATGTCTCGCTATCCCATCTTCTCGCCAATTTTCTTGCGAACCCCTCCATTCAGCTCTTCGACGAATTATTATACACCTAGAGCACTGTTTTCCTTGTTCGAGGTCAACCGTGTCTCGAATAAGGGATAAACGAACTACTGGTGAATTCAATTCGAAAGGCTACCATGACCTGCTTGAGTATGTGTACGATGCATACTGTGTACGGAGGTTAAGTTCGATTGGAGACAGTTCAGAGTTGCAGCATGGTAAAAGAAAATCGATGAATCCATTCGTTCGTGCTTGTCGTTGCGAGTAAAAAAATGGACGCGCGTCTCTTCGTGCTTCACAGCGATGTACATACGAGTAAGATATTTTCTTTTTATAAAAGTCCTTTCGTTGCAACACAATCCCCTGTATTTTGACAGGAGATTACCCTTTGTCGGTTGCCAGATTTCAGTCGGTAGCCGCTAACGAATGATGGACGTGTCCGTGAAGTAGAAAAATTTGGGCGGCGATTGATTACGATGGGGACACGTTCTCTGTTTGAAGATCTCTGCCGTCTGTCTTCTCTCGCGCCTTCCCACTTGGGACGACCCGCCTCTTCGTGCCCAAAATCGTGCCACGCTATAAACTTCCTGCGGCAAGCGGCTTAAAATAGTCAGCTCGAGAAATAAGAAGCGGAAAGGGCGAGGCTGGATTTTTCTTGTACTTCGATCGAAGGGTTCTGCGGGAGCGGGAAGCGGAGATTCGTATGTTTCTTCCTGAAAACGAGATCTTCCTCGCCGATGTCGATCGATTGATTGGCCATTAACAGAGGCGCCGACACGCTTGTTGAAACAAAGGTAGTCCGAGCGAGAATATCTGGGAAAAAGGTGGAGGAGGAGGCCAATCTCCTCGGGGACGAGAGCGAATCCGAAAGCTGAAAAAATTTTCAGAGACGCCTGCAGTTCAATTTGTTCGCGGTTCACGCTTCGTTATTGGCTTTAAATCACGGACGGCAATTTCGAACTGCGGGTGGTACCAACTTCTGTAAACAGGTTTCCCCTTGATCGTCGTTTCGCTTTCTTAGCGTGGCTGTCCCGATGCGAGTAAATTGAATTTTCTGCCGAAACAAAAGCCCACGCGATGCTGTAAATTTTCTTATTAAACGTCCGCAGCACCTGTCGAACACATTCTCTTCCGTTACTTTATGTTACTCCGCTTTACTTGTGGTAACTGTCTTCGGGGGCGTCTCGAAACGCCTGCTGCGGCGATCACCGCTATGTGAAATCCTTTAGCAGCTAATGGATTATTAAATAATTAATCATTTCGAAGAGCAATGTTTACCTTCGGCGTCGTTGGATGTACGACCGTAATCGAATTATAATAGCTTAGTCTATAAGTTTATGTGGTTATAATTTCAATTTAAATTGATTACATAATAAATGCCTAATAATTACAAGCCACACGCGTTATACGTAGCTCTGTTTGTACTCAGTTGTGCGATCGTTTATTTGTTCTTTCCGTGTGAGTAATACAGTGCTTCGTTTTTGAGCATTATGAACCGTCAAGTTGGCAAGATGAACATTACCGACATATTTTGCTGTATGATTAAAGACTCGTCACTGTTGTCTCAAAACTATAACAAGATTAAATTTATTTCGATGTTTCCGAATTTGTATATTAAACTAAATTTCCAAAATAAATGGCCTCGGAATCTTAAAATCTCGACAGATATAATCGTCCGAATTTTACTAATTTCTGACATGGAAATCTGACCCGTTGTCTGTATTCTGAAAGAAAATACCTGAAGTTGTAATAGCAGTTCACCGTGCTACTCCATTGCTATTACGACTTCAGGTGCCACCCCTCGAAAAACAGACCACAGATACGCCGGATTCTCGGGACAACAACCAAACACGGCCGCCTCTAATTCCCGGTTCCAGTGAAAAGCAAACAAGAGCCCCTCGAACATCAAACATCTCTTGTGGCTCGAAATCGCGTCCATAGATCACGGCTGCAAGATCCGCTGCACAAGGTCGTTAGTCCGTTTCACGGTGCGCCAGGGAAAGCGCAGCAACAATGTCCCCCTACCGGTCGATTTCTTTACGGTTCGACAGGATCACGCGGCGGAGAGGGGTACAGAGAACGATCGGTCAGTTTCGAGAAATCGTAAAGCAGAGTTTTTACGATGAAGGGCAGGTGCATGGTAAGCGAGGAGTACACGGCGGTGGGTGGACATCCGTGGGTCCGATGGCGGGTTAAAGGGGGAAGGGAGGGAGGGATGGACGGACGGATGGATGGGGTGGGGGAAAAGGATTGCTGGAAGGAGGGAGAGGGAGGGAGGTTTGTGCGAGGCTTTGGCATTTTGCCTTCTTTAAATTGTCGGCCGACCGTCGATACCTAGCCGTGGACACAAAACAAGCCCATGCTACTCGCTGTTTCATTCGAAAGGACAGAAAAAAAAACGAAGGAAAAAGGAAGAGAAAAAAAAGGAGGCGAACCGGGAGCGGTCTCGGGAGCCGGTGGAAATGCTACTCGACAAGTACAGAGGGAGGCGGGGTTGATTCCCTCCGTCGTCCACCCTCGGCGCCTCTCTCGCGGTTCCTCCTTCTTTTTCCCGACGTTTTGCAATGGAAACGGCTCCGACGAGGCTCGGTTATTACAGCGCGAACTCTCCCAACAGCCCGTTTCGACTACGCGCCTTGCGCACAGAAGCGGTTTAAGCCGCAGACACTCCGTAAGAGAGGAGACTTAAGGGGCTGTCGCGACCTCCAGGAATTTCGTTTCGAGGCGATAGCGAGCGGGAGCAGCTTCGTGGCTGTCGGATAGCATGATCGATCACCGACACCCTTTTCATCGGAAACGAGCGAGATAGAGGCCCCAACAGAGCCAGCACAAGAAAAAGAATCGTAACCTCCGACGTAATTTCAGCGACGCCGCGCTCACCTCGCGCCGGGTCTCCTCCTTTCTTTCTTCTAAGAGATCGCGTTGTAGGCACCACGGCGCCGACGACGGATGGGGTTCGGAAAGTAAATGGAAACGACGCGTTCATTATCTCACGGACGGAGATTAAGTCGTTAGAAAGGCGGGCTAATGAGCCACGTTCCTCCGCCGGGTGTGATTAATCGAACACGGCCCGCGCGCGCAGGTTTTATCCGCGCGGTCGCTCGCTCGCGCGCGGGCTACGCGATGAGAAACTCGCGACGATACGCGCGACAAGACGAGACGCGGAGCGGAGCGGAGCGACCGGTCGGCCAAGTGGTCGCGACGCGATTAGATAAAAATAGTGTTTGTCGTTTGCGTTTATTGGGCACTCTACGGCTACGGCGGCAGAAGTGAACGGATGCAACGAGCCGCACGCGGCTGAAAAGACCGTCGACCGCATTGGCATTTGCATCATTCACCTTGAGAAGTGAATATAGTACGCTGGAAAGCCTTGTGTCGCGCACCGCGGATTACGTTTGAAGGAATTTATTGTGCGGTTAGTAACGGCCGCGACGTCTCCCCCTCCCCTCTCTTTCTCCTCTACCTTTCTCTCTATCGCTCTCCGTTTCTCTTTAACTCTCTCAGGCGCTTGTTCTATCCCTCTCTCTCTCTCTCTCTCTCTCTCTCTCTCTCTCTCTCTCTCTCTCGACAGTCAGCGAGGGCTGTTGTTCGAAACCGACTCTGACGCTTATGGAATACGTCGAACTAGCGGGGTAATTTGAGATCAACGCTCCTCTCGTCGACAGATACGTCGGATGTATCCTGGATTCCGAGTCGACGACCCTGACGACACTAACCCGCGGCTGGATTTAGCGAAATTTCCACAGTGGTTCTCAGTTCGACGTTTCGTAGTTTTGGAAATCGAATGTCTAACCATTTTCGCTCTCGTGTGGCAACTATGAGGCACCATCAATTGTTATATGACATTTCAGGATAATTTTTAAATTATCAATAGCTAGCGAATCTCTGTACAGAATAAAAATTGTCTACCTCGATTGTAACAAACAGAAGTCGAATATAAATATATTTCCTCTGGTAATAAATTTTAGTAAGTTGAGAATAATTCGATTGTTCCGTGTTTAATCTGTCTTAAGGGTCATATGGCTCAATTGCATAGGTCAAACAATCTATTTGAGATTTAGAGTTATAACAGCTTCGAGTGCAAAGGGTTAGTCTTTGTATTTATCCAGCAACATATTTGTTCAATTGGTCAGCAAATTTCTTTACTAAGACACATTTTCACAAATTTATTGTTGTCAAACATTTGTCGTACCAAACAAAACCACGATTGCAAACATAATTGAAATTATGCGTGGACAGATAAACGTTTTACCTCCCGCAAGCCTACTAATGAGCTTTACAAGGATTGCATTAAGAAAAATCTTGATAACTTTCTTTCTTTTGCAATTGTTAGCTATGGAAATATGTAATTTCTCAATTACGCTTCAGTAGATGCAATATTAATTATAAGAATATGTGAAAGATGTAATGTGATACCACACTGGGTTTTTATACCGAAATCAAAGTATGGTAACAATTCCTTTGACATACTAAATTCGACTCGATGTTCCAAGGAAAATGTCAGTATCATACAATCTAAAGAGAAAGTAATTTGAGGCTATGCGAATGGTTAAGGATTCGACAGAAGGAATAAATATTTCACGTAAAAGAAGAGAAAGCGAACAATTATGTTGCACAAAGTAGTTAGAATTTCCTTTAATGTTACTGTAAAATAGCAGCAATACTACCGGGAAATTACGTTCTCGAAGCATAGATAAAACTTTTGCTGCATGTACAAAGCTATTTTGAAAAATCTAACTTTCTAGATACGCAGCAGGTGTACATAAATATCATTGAACCGTGAAAGAATTTAATGACTCGCGAGTAACGAAGACAAGTATTTTGATCATCATTGCACATACTACTTGGTTACTCGTACATGTCTCTTGCGAGTGCACAAAATTCCACTTTTTTTTTTAATGCAAAATTTACGCTGATTGAAAACGTTATCGCAGACCCATTAAAATTGGCACTTATCCGTTGCATTCGAACCTGCCTACATATATCCGATTATGCAGTCAGCAACGATAGCAGAAACCAAGTCTTTACAATTTTTATTTAATTTGTACATAATTTGTATTTCTATAAATAAATACACTTTCACATCTTGTATATACTAGTGAGATTATTGATAGGGAAAAATGGCTACACATGCATGGGATTTAACTATGTTCAAATCAAATATTTTGTACACCGTTTTATTTTAGCTATCCTTTCACTATTTATTAAAGAAAGGCACGACTTTACTTAGCAAATTATTTAATAACAGGAGAAAAAAATGTTTCTTTACGGTAAAGTGTTAATATTACTTGTTCGTAATGCAACGTTCTTATTTGTGAAACGAAAGAAACCAAATGGTGTTCCATAGTTGGCCATCGCGCGTGGTTCCTTACGTCTCGAATTCGTTTGGCCTAATCCCGCAGAAAACAATGTACATGCAAATCGCGATAGATTTCATAATAAAAACTGCCATCGTCCCGAAGCGGAAATGATTTTTCCCGGATTGGAGCGTCTAGGTCGGCGCCGTTATCAAAACCTGGCGGCGCTTGCTCTCCAGCGATTCATTTTTAAAAGAATCTGCGCTCGTTTGCTCGCTTTGTGGGTCGGGATAAAGGCGCGACGTTTGATACCGCTCGAGTAATTTCATCGCCGCGGCGGAAAAAACAAAAAGAAGACGAAAAAGAAATTGAAAACGAAACGCACACGCGGGCGCGGGGGCGCGTACACGCGTACACGCGTGCTCGCGAGCCTGCGCACAGGGGCCGGGAATGATTGCCGGCCGCGGGGAAATAATGGCCGGTATGTTCCGAGGGTTGCGAGAAAAGGGGTGTACGCACGATGTCCACTTTGTTTCCACGAATCGCAGATACCAGACGCGCCACGCGGAATTATATAAGCGGCTGCTAATGCAATCGGGACGATCTTCCAATTAAAATATTCTGCCTGGTGGCTTTAAACAGTTTCTAGGAAGGGGTTGCCCGCTGAAAACTGCGCGGCATTACCGGAGGCGTGTTTTGCTTCCACGCAAGAGCAGATTCTTTTTGTTGGCCGCGAACCGAGAAACGGCGAAAGAAAGAGAGAACTATCGTCGGTGTGTGACTGGCACACGGGGCGGGGAGGAGAAAAAGAAAGCGAAAAGAAAAAATTGCGTTGCCTCGCTCTCGGCAGCCCTCTAACTGCGGAACAAGTTTTCCCTCGCAGCCTGTGCTCTTCCTCCCCTCTGTCTCTCCTTCATTTTTTTTTTTATTTTTCTTTCTGTTTCGTAAAGGAGCAGGTTGTGGCGAGTAACGTTTCAAGATCAGGAAAAGAAACAGAGAGAAGAAAGGGATAGAAAAAGAGAGAGAGAGAAAGAGAGAGAGAGAGTGTATGTTAGAGAGTGGATGGGAGTAAAAAAACATGCTGGAAAGAAATTTCCCTAACTAGCAAGCCGGATTATCCCAGCGGCCAAACCCGGGAGCAGTCATTTAAAGTTCAAGTCATTAGTCACGTAACTACTTGCTTAATAACTGTGAAATTGTCCGGGTTTTTTGTCCCATTGAAAATTACACGGTATCGGAGCGCGACAAAAAGCGGGGCGGCGGGCCACGATAGCGAAATTATTCAGTGTCGCGGCCGAGTGGCATCAATCCAGTTAAATGGTCCTCGATACGCGTTTCATCGGCCCTGTTTTTATAAGCACTCCGCGGAAAACAAAATCGGCACCGGAACTATACCATCCAGCGTGGCGTGTGTGTTCATTCACGGATCCCTATTCACTCGGATTTTTCAACTACGGCTAGCCATTTTGCGCGTAATCAATAGATCCTTATGTGGACACTAGTTTTTCTACAGGAACTCGCGTGTAAACTTATTTGCACTGTTATTTTTGTTCCGTTAACCATCCGGTCCGCAGTGCACAAAAATTGTTCGTTTATAAAATCCTGTGATATAAGCTCAATACATTGTTCGATGCTTGGTTCTATTCCATGCGTGAAAGCGCTGAGAGCTTTTGACGACGGATAGAGACAAGAGGAACGTCTAAATGGAGTTTTATTAAGCTCTACTTTTAATTGTCGATATAAATTATTAATTTACGCTTCTGTTTACTTTATTTGCATTCTAATAATCAATCTCATTCAAAACAGAATGAGATTGGAAACTTTTCAAGTTCAAATTAATTTCGAATGTCGAGATTTCGGCTCGATCGACCGCACTCGCATTCTCATTCGGACGAGCTGACATTTCGAAGGGAAACAGTGCCATCGTTGAAAGGTTCAGAGGATCGTGGTTGCCGATGGAACGAAACATGCGATTATTGGTCCATCGAATTTATGATGCTGCGAGGAGGGACGCGTCCGCGTAATCCGTAGGAAAAAGTATTAATCGCGCGAGGTAGCATCGGAGAGGGCAAGGTGCAGTGCGGGGTAAAGTGGTGACGAGAAAGGAAAGAAAGAAGGGACGATGGCGAATGGTAAAGAGGAAGACAGAGGAAAAGGGGAGGAAGTGGGAACCTCGATGGAGGGAGAGAGAAGAAGCCAGCGGAGAGAAATGTATTAGCGTGGTGGTGAACGATGAGAGGGGCGTGCCAGTCACGGTAATAGCTGGTAAGCTGTGCTATTATGAGCAGCCAGCAAAAAAGTGACGTCACGCTAGGCCACTCCTGTGGTTGACCAAAACGAAAAAAGTGTATTACAATTCGTCGCTTCTTATTGTTTACCGCAATTGGCTGGCGGGCCGTACCCCCCCCCCCCCCCCCCCCCCCCCCGTTATTGTTTAGCAGCTCGAGCTTCCCGCCGCTTTATTATGCCCTTTGTCCCCGAGCGGACAACTTTCGGTCGTCTGTTTAATATTTAGTTCTTGCCGGTGGTTCCTGCCCGCAAGCATTATTCTACAATCGCATGTGTCGCGCATCCTCGACACACTGCGAATTCGACCCCCCCGCTGTGCCCCTGGCGGATGATTGTTGTCCCCGTCGATGGTAAAGATTAGGTCAACGGGCCTAGCAGTTCACCAGTTACGATCGATAAGCGAGGCGAATTTTAATCAATATAACCGCGACGTTCGTCGGATTTTCTAAATAAAGAAAAAGTAGATAAAATGGTAATCTGGAACTTTTTATGTTCTATCATGTTCTTTTGAATATGCAATGAATTATATAATTTTTTTTATATTTCCTAACCTTTAAGACCCTCATTCTATAGAGATCATTGAATAATTCTCTTTGGACAGTGAAACGAATTCTGAAATAATGAAATGTGTTTTTGAACTGCATTATACTTCTAAAGCAGTGATTCTGTAAGAGTATAAAAAATCCTTCTTGTTATTTGTAATTTAAACAATTATGAAATTTCCTTTCAACTGCATATTCTTGAAGCATCATAGAAATTGAAAAGCGGTAGAAAAGAAATCGACCTTTACAAAGTTCTAAACTGGAACCTCATATTAATAGAAAGGAAAGGTTGACTAATTGCCTTAGCCTGGTTGATGTAATTATTGATGCGACTCTTGCAAAAGTCTCGCGAGCCTTCTGCGCACCTGATAACTATTACACGCCTGCAGTTGATGATCTAGTTCCATTCGGGTTAGTACACTTCAAATATGTCACACGGAAGTTTTCCGAGAGTTCGTTCGCGTTCAGACAGTTGACGGACACTAGTGTCTACGGTAATTCCCGTGATATCGTGGACTTCTTTTAGATAGGGGCGAACGAGTTAACTGGATAGATCTCAGTAACTAACTTATCCTGCTTTTATTAAATTCGACGCCGTAGCACTATAGGATTTGAATTTTCATTTCGATCCACTGCGATGTCTTTGTTCACTCTAGTTTAATATTTTTTGAAATGCAGCTATACTTATAACATTGTAATATCGCAAAGCTGTTTTACATCTAAGTCATTTTCATCGTTTTACATTGATCTACCTCTGCAGCATTAACAATACATCTTTTTAGATGCAAAATCAGCTTTGTTACATTTTTAAAGTTTTGTAAAAGATATTTGGATATAAACCTCGTAGCATTATCGTCCGATTTACAACTTAAAAATAAGAAATTGATTTTCACACTAAATCGTGTAAAGACTGAAATAAGGAAAAGATTTCTTCCATAGATAAAATAGGAGTATTCTTATTCGTTCACGCCATACGTGTGCAAAGATTTGCAGTTTGCTAAAAAAAAATGCATAAAATTTCATAAATTGTAGACGTTTTTTCACAATTTTTGTTTTCGATCAAGTCGACCTCGACGAGTCGGTCCTAAAGGAGCATCGTAACTTTTTTGGTATAATCAATAACACGCTAGAAACTCGTTTTGTATCTGCATCCGTGGCGTTGGTTCGTGTTATCGCGAAGCGATCGCCCACGTAAGCGGTCTAATGTTAGCCGGCGCAAAAATTAGCCATTTCTTTGAGACGCTTACGCGTTCCTTAACGACGCCGCGGGAGAAGATTATGATGGGTCGAGCTCGGAAGAGGCGCGGGAATTAATATTTATAGAGCACCTCGTCAGCCGATCCTCTTGGTCTCTCCTCCGTTTGTCCCCCTTTCTTTCGAGAAACCGAACGCGACAATGTGTGCCACGTTGTGGGAATATAAATCCCTCGTCGGTCATTTCTTTATACTGGAACGTATCGGACGACCTGGCGGATCTATTAAAACTGAATGTGCGAAAAATCGATCGCCCCGCGTTCACCATCTCGACCCGAGACGATCGCGCGCATGTTTCGCAGTCTCTCCACGATGTTCAGCGAACTGAAGAAATGCGTTGCCGAGCTATGCGTTCGGAATCTTCTACATGCTTAGTTCGTATGATCCGTTTGCCTTCTTATAGTTCAAGGAAAAATACAATTTCGTTCTATGGTTCTTACAGTGTCTCCGAAACGAGTCTCGTCGTTTATTTCTGTAGGCGATGTATTTCAGGCAAACGTATCATAAAAACGATATTCCTACCATATACATCACATATGAATATAATTTTCTTTTTAACATATTAACAAAAGAACAGACTAAATGTGTCAATGCTAATGAAATTGCTTTACTCCGTACTCACGGAAATGAAGTATGTATATAATTTAATATGTAATATCACATATTATTATTAAATGTAGCATTTTCTCATAGAATTATATTTAATATATTCCGTACCAATGCTGATTTTGTACTTCACACAAAGAAAGTCGAAGTATTAAAAAATTATTCTGCGTTTGCATGGTGGTGAGAAAATTCGTAACTTTCTCTTGCCAATATCGTTTTTCACATTTTAGAAAGTCTACATTATATTTATGAAAGTCTTACAATTTTGCTGAAACACAATCTGCTAGCAAATGTTAAGCATCTTTAAAAAAGTTGTAATTCATAGCTAAAAATTTTATAGTAGATTTTACAATAGGTGTATTGATTTGTCTCGCGTATCAACAAGTTTTCGTGATCATTGCTTAAAGGAAGTTATAAACCTCGGATAGAGGAGATCTTAGCACAGAATTTCAAACATTTTGTGCAAGCTCAAATGATTCAGGTTGATTGATTGAAAAATATGTAATAAAAAATTTATACATAGGAATTAGATTCGACCTAGCTATGGCTAGCAAAAGATCACTGAGAAAGACGAGAAGCCAAGACCATTGAAATGGAGAAAAGTGTCCGGAACGCGAAAGCCACCAGCGAAATTCTACGTGTTCGCGATGTTTTTTGTAACGAACGTAAATCGCGTGGCCGGTGAATCACGGAATTCCACGGTGTCGCTGACAAATTAAATGCCCGCGAAGACCAAGGGCGTGGAGCATATTTTCTTGCGCAGCTACGCGTAAATCGCCGGCGTCTCAACACGTTGTTACAAACAGTTCCACACGGTGCGCATTGCTGAATTACTGAAATGCCGGCGAGTTGTTGACAAATTACCGCGCGCGCACGCCTAAATAGCCGGTCGCCGCCTGAATTGAGAAGCTTCGAAGCTCCCGGGGAACTTCTTCCTGAAGCGATGAGAACTTCCCGAGCTTACCGAGCGCCTAAACGCTTGATATATAGCTGTTCCCGTCACACAAAGATGACAACTCGGACGTATTTAATTAATGACCACCTTCGAGTCAACGGAGGGAGGCTCGTCGCCGCGGATGGGGCAAGTTTCGAGGGGTTGGCCTCCGCAGTCGCGTGACTCGAACCTCTATTTTGCGGCCATCTAGGCGACTATTTTACGTGTCCTCGCGTCACGTGACAACCACCCTTCCCCGGTATCGTCGGGAAATCGCAACCAGTTTAAATTTCTTTCCTTTCGTCGCGTCGTCGGCTCCCTTAGCGCTGATCTCTTTATGGATCGCCGGTCGCGCCAATGGCTTTGCAACTCCTGCTTGTTAGCCGTACGAGCACAAACTAGGTAGGATCGAAACTCCATTCTTTCGGCAGGCTACTTTATCTTGGAGCTACGATAAATGATAAACGATAAAACGGTGCAAGCGTATACCCCATATTGTTGGACTTGAAAAAAATAATTCTTCGAAATCATTAATCTCTCAGGGGACTTTTCATGACTGAAATCGTACTATTTAACTTAACTTTGTTTGTTTAGTTGACGGAAAACAATTTTTTCTATCGCAAGTATAATTATAAAGATTATACACAACAATAACAATGTTTGTTACACAAACAAAAAGACGTTTCACAGTGTCTGAAAGTATAAAATGTGTGTGAATTTTTATACTAAGCTATGCATGAGGATTATTCATTTGAAGTATAGTATTACAAAACTTGTTAGATCAGTTTATGCTTTTAGTATAGAAACATGGTCATCCTAGACTAGAAAGAATATTCGCCCAATATTCCTAAAGAATAAGTAATATTCTCGACTTGCTATACTTCTGTTGGACATCCAACTTATTTGAGTTCCGAAATTTGAAATAATTGCTGGATTGGAGCAAGGTGGAGGCACGCGGCGGCTGGAATTAACTAATTAGAAATTACAAATTAGGTTCAATCCGGATCTCTCAATTAAACTACTTTTCCCTCCTCGCACCCGACTCCCGTGCTCGAGCATCTGCGAAGGATACGAGGAATTCCAATAAATTCCAAACTCTTACCATACGCGGATATAGTTTGCTTCATTGAAATGTCTGTCGCGAGGTTGTCGAGTTACAATACTGTGTTCCAATATGAATTCGAGTTTAATCGGATTTCCCGATTAAAAAACTGTCAGCGGTCGTTACCGCTCCCCGCGAGGTATAATTATCATCACCGTACGCAGATCGCGGAGCTATTACAGTCGTATAATTACGTTCGCCGGCTTAATTAAAACAGAATTACAATACGAGTGTCCGGTGTGTCTTAATTCCCCTCCTGCTGGTGGAATATTGAAACCGGCGAGGCTTGTACGTACGTATGTCTCGGGCGCCGTTTCTCCTGGTCGTGGTAACGCGAAGTTAAACGTCTCGAAAGAAATCTCCCCCGAAACCCCTCATTGCAGATTGTTTATCGATACTTAAGTTGTACCTTGCGGATCCTATTCCGTGCGAGGGAACAGGCCTCTCGGCAGAGATAAGAGCTATTGCTGAAATTTAGCAATATTCCTGGACGTGGATAGTGGTTGCAGCGATGGTGGCGATGGGTGGTGATGGCGGGTAGTGGTAGTGGTAGTGGTGAATCCGCGTGTTCCGATGAGCAACCGATATGGTCGCTATTAGTCTGATGCTCAGAAGCACTACGGCCCATCTTCTGTCCAAGTGAAACAGAGGATGAGGCGAATGAACCGTGGGGGAGGGGTAGCATGGCTTTTCGGAGCGTAGATAATAGCGAGAGAGTGGCCATTAAGGGCGAATCCCGTAGCAGGAAGAAGGCATCCCGAAATTTCGCACCTGCCTTTCCTTGCTTCGGATACATATTCATGAATGAATGACGAGGACAGCGTTTAAAGTAGTATCTCCTCCTCTGCCCGCCCTTTTTCTTCCTGCTGGTCCGTCGATATTATATTATCCTGGTGCTTTTTATTAGCTTGATTTAATAATAACGGGCAGAAGGATCCGGCGACCTAGGTGTATTTACATATTTCGTATCGAAAGGATCCTGCATTCGTCCTTAATTCGAATGTAATGCCACGCCTATGGAGCCGAGTCCTCGCGGTGCCTTCTCCCAGAGTCGGAGGCGCCCGCGAGTGGTCGAGAATAATGATATTATTGCGGATCCGCTTACGGCTTACGGCAATTAAAACTTTGGTAATTGCTGTGGCAATTACGTAATTATGTAATTACTACGTACTGAACTCGCCGCTGTGCAGTTACAATGCTGTATAATATCTCGGTTTTTGCTCCGCGACTTCGGCTCGCGTCTGCCGATGTCGTTCTTGATTACCGGCAACGGTCAACGATGCCTCTAATTAAGACCGGCAGCAGGCAGTTTTACAGTTCTGACAAAACGAGATTCCGTCCTCTTTCGCGACACGGGGTATGGTTTTACTTGATCGGCCACGCAACGCCGTAACCGGCTGCCACTTCGCCCGTCGTTTATTCCCTTGCCGCTCCATTTGGCCTGGATTCACGGGATCTCTTTGTCAAACGTACCGTTTACGCCGATCTCATTTGTTTGCAACCACCGGTTCATAACCAGCAACGAAACCAGCACTGAAATTTTCGACATCTGCATACGCGTTCGGATCATAAATTATGCTCGACTGCGAAACTAATAAACAGCAGACTGGTTTCTTTTGGCTACATCGACGTTTCAAACTCCGTATCGACACGTTTCTTTTACATTTTACGATACAGTGTCGGTACAACTGCACGAAACAAATAGCAACGGCGATACGTTTTATTTTTATTAATTTATACGATAAATTGGTTTAAAATGATCATGTTGTGATGTTATTCGTTTTCTACAAATTATTGGATTTTTAGTTGGTGCTCCAATTAACTGTGTATCCTGGTTCCAACTAACTTCATTTTAATCACAAAATATGAGTAAAATAGATACTTTTAATGTACATTAATTACATCGTGCAGCCTTCTGAAAGATAATCCACGTCCAGCAATGAAAAATGCTAAAAATGAGAAAAGAATTGCAAATTCTATGTCGACAATTGGAAGCTGTATCCTGTATGCTTTTACAATAACATCATTCCTCAAACTTGTTACCTAGAAATTGTTGATAGCTCACCTTTATTTTTTTTGTGAGAAGTGACCCCAGTTGTTAAATTATCCACAAGAGTTCAGAGCTGGTGAAGTGCTACCTTGATGTTGTATTCATGTATGAACTCGAATTGCTTTTACGACTCTACTATCGACTAGTTACTATGAAATGTCTACTTATTGATTCTTGTGGTTCCATCGAACCGGAAACTAATCGGCAAAGTAATTCGTTGTAATTTGTTGGCTCAGTTTTTCCGTCTACCTTGAGCGTCTTGCTCATAGGAACGGCTATTACGTGGTCGTGTACTCCTAGTTTACTAGGGATCACCTGGTTCTCGCTCAATTTCCATCTAAATTCAACGATAAGCGTGTGCAGCTCGGCTAGAATTTCTCGCCTGGTTGCCGACAATGCCGAGCGAAGACAGCAGTATCATTGTTATCAGAAACGTAGGACGTGTGCCCTCTGGCCGGTACGTCATGGTCGCCCACAGCTTTAAATCGCTTCGGCTGGACGAGAGTCTGTTAAGCCCTTCATGGTTAACCGAGGCTCGCCCTATACAGTTGCCTCTTTGTCGATTAGCGCGGCAACTCGCGCCGGGATATCGAGACCAGATTTCTGTCCAGTTTCGAGATAGCTGGCTCATGTTCTTCTTTTTTAATTACGAGGAAACCGTTTCGCAGTCGTCGCGATTTTTTCTCTCTCTCTCTCTCTCTCTCTCTCTCTCTCTCTACAGGCTATCCTGGCCAAGGTGTCGGGGCATTAATTTTTCATTGCATTCCTCGAAGCCCGAACACTTCGTTGGAATCTCATCGAGTTGCTCGATTCGCTCGGGATTATTGCAGGAAATTTAATCGTCGCGTAAATGCGTTTATCGTAGGAAAAACGAGTTTCTTTCGAACCACTCGAGTAACATTCTAATCCCTCTAGTCGTCGTAACGTTTCTGGCGAATTGATTACTTTAGTATATTAAAAATACTACACAGTTATTATTTATATATATATATGACAATTTTTATTTTTCTTATAGTAGTCACAGCGATAATAGAATAAAATGAATTACGCGATAAGAATTCCATTTAAGAAAAGAAAATTAACCTTCAAATCTCCTGAACGGCTTCCGCTATAAAAAATAAATGCATTGCATATTATGTCACTTTAAACTTGCGCAACTTTTGTATTCAACAATTTGCTAGCTAATGCATATTTTAGAAGTTACAGGAGATGGATTGACCACCTTGTACATGTTGTAACACGCATGCGTAGGTTACCGGCATTTAATGTACAGTGTGTAAAGCCCTAATTATAACTATATTTTTATATCTTCGGGCGGTAATGTATTCGAAAATTGTATTCTAAAAACAGTCACGTGCACACGGAATATTGTCAGTCACGGCAATAGCAAAAATACTAATATTAAATTTTCTGATCTCTTTGAAGCGATTAACTCGCCGTGCCTCGAACAGCCGGCCATCACTTACAGAGTCTTCCTGAACTTTTGTTCAAAACTGTCTCGCATCTAACTTTGGCTTACAGTAGTTATCGGTGAGCGAAAGGAAGACAGATTCGTAATTCGGCCGATTTCGAGAAAAATTCGTCTCGCGATTCGGGACAAGATTGTTCTCGTCTACTCGCCTCCCAGAATAGATCTCCACGTACGACTTTCGACCTTCGATTCGCGTACGCAAACGGTCTACCTATACCCTAAGGTAACAGCCGTACAAAATCGTCAAGAGGCACACGCACGCGTGCATGATGCGTGTGCACGGGGCGACGGAGCACACGGAGGTCTGTTTATATCGGCGCCCAGCGAACTTCCCGGCCACGGCTTTATCATTATCGGATGTGACTAATGTGGCGTTTAACGCAACCTCATGTTAGTTATTATTATAGCCCTTGGCAACCGGGCCCTGATCCTCTGCCTCCCTCTATCGCCCAGTATCCCTCTCTCTCTCTCTCTCTCTCATTCTCTCTTGCCCTCGCTCTCTCTCTCTCTCTTCTCCCCCTCCACCTGCCAGGTCGCCCTTTTCCGTTCCATCGCGCGCGGACGAAACGCCCTTTCGACCAAGAGTCCACAAGGGCCCCCAGGCACCGACCGAACTCTCTCGGACCCTGGACACGCTGGTTTATTCATTCAGTGAACTAGGGACCGACCGACCGACCGACCGACCGATCCACAGGTTTCGGTTATTGTTTCTCGGGTTCCACCGCGGGGACCGAAAAAAGAACGTCCTCCACGGCCCAGGCATCCACGAACCATCGGGCTCGGGGGGTCCGTGTTGGTTTTCGACGAAATCCACCGAGACTTTATTGTTTTTTTTCCTCTATTGGCCGTGGATCGTTCCTTCAACGACGGTCCTCGGGGCCCCGCGGAAACTGAAACGAATCCGAAACGGACTAGCGAGACCATTGCGTGTGGATTTTCATTCGTGGAATATTTTTTGGAAAATTATCTCATCGGGAAACGAACTCGGAATGCAGATTCTGATTGGGGGAATCGATTTTTCGGTTCGATACAGATTGGGAATTTACAGATAAATAACGTAAATTCATAGCTTTATAAATGCGTTTTTCATTGATTATTAAGAAAATTAAATAATTATATTTTAGTATAAAATATGTACAAATATTTGATTTTGATTCCAGACGAATGTTCCTTTAATCTTTGAAATTATATGAGATTTCTCTAGCTAATGTTTCTAATCTTTCCTTTTTTAATGTATTGAAATGTTTCTTTATTGTACGAATCAATTTATATCTACGTAAATGTTCGTTATCTTTAAATACTTTATTGAAATCGAATTGAAGATTCAGTTGCGATTCTGAAGATTCGGAAAGCATGTTCATTATTTTTGTTGTCGTAACATTACTGAAATAGTCAAAGTTGAAGCTCGATTCTATTCTTTGTTGAAAGAATCGATACACGATAGAATCGATCTTTCGACAAATCAATTTATAGCTTTACAATTTTTTCTTGCCGCGGCAAACATGAAAATTAAGATTACATAATATTAATTACTTAAAATATTAAAATTACTAAAACTATTAATCTATCGCAAGTGTTTAACTGATAATTTTATTCATGATTATCACTATTTTCTTTAATTTATGTAAAGAATAAATTAATTTCAGTGGCACGAGATTTTAATTTATAGTTTAATTTGTAACCTTGTATTTCAACATATATAAATTCTTTTTAAATCTTGACGTACGATTTTAAAGGAACAGTGACTTAAATCTTCTTGAAAAATATTCGATGGTACTTCTATAGTAATTTTAAGAAGAGACCAACTGTTGAAGCATCCTTGTGCTATTCTGATCTGTTCTGCTTCCACTATCGCAGACCTTCGAGCGATAGAGAAAAAGGGATAATGAGTGAAAGTAAAGCATTGTTACAAGTACCTGTTCTTATCTTTAATATTCGACAAAACGTGTGCTCCGACTCTAGATCCGAAACTCATAAGATATGGATTAGGTGTCGTCGGGAACCAGATTAATGATCATATTTGACCCATGGTAACAAACATGAAACCATCTGTCCTAATGATCAGCAAGCATTTCGCGGTGGTTGCATGGCGCGCGCAAATCTCAAGAAGACGACATTTCACGTGCGACGAGCAAATAATTGAATATCCAGGAAACACCTGGTGGGTTGTCTGACGTCGGGCGACCCGGTTCCCACTGCATTGAGCGATCACCGTCGACGAACGCTGTTTATTCGAAAGCCCAGACGTCGAGACGCTGTCTCTGACACTGCGTTATCGAATACTAGCGCTACTGTTTACGAATATCTTCCGTGTTATCGTCGGCACGGGTACGAAACTGTGACTGCGCTTATCTCGCGAGACGGGGTTCTTCGAAGTTCTCGCTCGTTCTTTTACCCGGTATCTCTGTATCCTCTGGTTTTCATCGGAGCACCCGGTAGATGATCGCTAGAAGAACGAGTCGAGGCAGCGTGAAGAATCCTCACGCTACCGTGACTGCTAACACGGGTTAATCTTGCTTAATAACACTCGCAGCACCGTGTGTGCCTCGCCCTTTGGCATTGTTCATTATCGTCCGCATATTTTTTTACGGTTCTGCCTCGAATAAACGATATTAATAATACCGGTAATTAGACCAAGATAATCAGCCGGGGAGTATTTGTTAATCATCGATTGGCGTCGTGTGATAACGGAGAAGGAACAACGAAGGAAAAGCGTAAGGCAATACGGCCACCTTTTTACGGTAGAGTCCGGCCCTAGGTGCACGGTTTTTTTTTGTCACCCCCTGTCTGTTTGCCCCTCTCCAACTTGCGGATCGCGTTACATTGTAAATGAATATTAATTATCTAGAATAGCCGACCATCCGCTCGTTATCTTTTACAATTAACCTCGTTGGCAACGCGCCCGGTTTGCTTCAGTTCGCAATAATTTATTGTAACACCAGGATGTTACGTCGTATGCAACTCATTAACAACTGTCGAATCAGAATACAAGTTGTACTTTGTTGTTGCATCTCTTACGCTAAAACTGTCGAGCCTCGAAACGCGACAAATACATACGTATGATTTCGTAATGATGAAAAAAATCAGATTTGTCCAAACTGTGTACGATCTCTATAACAAGAAAATAAAGAAATTTTGCAACATATTTCTCATAGAAAGATTTGTATAATTTCATTAACTATCGAAGAAATACTCAGAAACCATTTTGATCAGTTTGGCTGTTCTGGTGATAATTAGCTTTCAACACTTATTCTTTTAGAAAGAAATGTTGATATTACGTTCATAGATTTCACATGGCAGGGTTTAAATTCCATAAAATTTTAAATAAAAGTTCGATGCGTTTCGCGCAACGTTTTCACACAACGGTAAGCAAACGCATCGTTTACGCATTGTCTTTCAAATAGCGAAACAATTTACTGCGAGATTGTCGGCGACAGTGTACAACGTCGATTAGTTGAAATTACTACAAATAAGAGCCTGCAGTTACTGATGCGCTACACCGCGATTATTCTATTGCACGTGAGGCGCTAACGACAGGCGGCAGTGGAACTATTAAATAGAAATCCTGAGAGATGTAAGCGAGACGTTTAAGAACTTGTTATTGAAGATGGAGCTTTCATCTTGACAGTAGGCAGAAGATTCGGTAGATATTAATTCACGGAAATGAACAAATTCTATCACGCACACGATCGATAAAGTAGATCTCCGAAAACAGGATTGTCCAGGTCGGAAAAAAACTGAAGAGAAATTGAAAGAAAAAAGGAGACATATTTGTTTACGAGAATGAAATTTAGCGGCGCTGTTATATGAGTATTTTTAATAGGACGACTTCATTGCAGCAGCATCGATCGCACTCGAGCGTCGACCATAATTAGAATTACAGTAAGCCAGGTATAATTACAATTATGAGAACGGTGGATTGGTCACCCGAATACATTAATTTTCATTGTTTAAATACACCCGTGTCCGTTCCGGTCATCTCTGAAACGTTGTCGCGATTCACAGTGCGAGTTCACAATGAAAAATAAATTGATTGGTCAACGCGTAGCCAGCAGGAAATCGAGTTCGATAAAAACAACAAAAATACTGCGACCGGGAGAGAGAGAGAGAGAGAGAGAGAGAAAATGAAGAGAGTCGGAGACAGATAAAGAGAAAAGAGTCTCCCGAATAAATAATAAATCCTCGACGGTTTATTACGGATACGTAACCGCGGCCTTACGCGGTTTATCGAACTGATTTATTCATAACCAAAAGCCAGTTCGTTTTAGCATCTCGTTAATCTTCCGTGCCGTTGATTACCGCGCACCGTTCGTTCGCCGGTCTGCGAAAACGTTGCCCTCCTACACGGGGCTTCGCCTTAAATCACCACCGTCCGATAATTGAGGGGGTCCTTGCGCTGCAACGGCACCTCGTTTTAGGCGCACCCCGCGAAATTGGGAGAACGACCGGTGGCCGCGCCCTTGTCCCGCCCTTCGTGCGTCGGCGCCAAGCTTCCGTGATTCCGGACCCTCGCCATCGCTAAATCGCTCCTTCGCTGTCCTATTTCTCCAGACGTTTTACTCTTTTCTCGGACAATAACATCTTCGGCGGACCCATCTAGTGCACTCAACAATATTTTCCACATTCTGTTCAATTCCGTATATCCGCTAATCTTTCTCTGCGCTTCTCTGTTCTGTGAAAATCTTTCTATCCGCTTCGGTATTCCTACAAAATTTTCTTTCCGTTTCTATATTTTTGCAAATATTTCTTTCCATTCTTTCAAGATAGTGGAGATAGTGGGTTAATCATTGGACGTTTGGATTGTTTTCGTGCATAATTAATTTCATATTTACCGAATAAATATTTTTAAACAAACAAATTAAAAAAAATAGAGAAAACTTTATAACCTTCCGTCTAATAATTATTTCACAAATGATTATAACATTAAATTGTTCCAAATAATATCACAATATTATATAATAATTATTATATAATTATAAATGTAAGTTAGTATTATAGACGTATAGGCTATCTTATTTTTAAATATTCTCACCATCACGGTTGGAAGTTCGCTGGAAAGTTTTAAGAACATTAGCATAATGATTACAATATATTAAATTAGGAAAGCGATATCAAATAATTGATCCAGAAGCGTCCCTATCCAATGTTTTACAGAAAAGAAACGAACTGTCGTGAAAAGAACGCGTTTAAACGATTCCACGATCTGCTGTACTTCCACCGATTTAATATCCGTCGTAATTGTAGCACCAGAATATTCCCGCTAACGCACAAAATCGTTATAAGAAAATGAAACGCCTGGTATCACGAATGGATCAAGATTTCCGTGACGAAGCGACGCCGGTGCGTCTCATTTGGAGAAGCTTCACTGCCACTGACAATTAATGCACGCGTCTCCGCGAGTGTATCGTCCTTATTTGCGCCCCGTTCTTCAGAACTGCCTGTATTACTCCGGTTACATGTCGCTAAACGCTGGCTGAATTGGATATCATCCCGATAACGATCACCACTCGTCCCTGTTCTTCTCCTTCTTTTTCGACTACGCGTTCTCCCTCTCTCTCTCTCTCTCTCCCGCCCCCCCTTTTCTCGCGACACTGTGAACGGATAATGCAACGTAGAGACGACGACGCGGGATTGTGTACCGGTGAATTTCACGTGTCATTACCTGGCGATGTGTTTCTTCGGCTGGTGTCGCGTCGCAGCCGTCGCTGTCGGCAGGACGAGGCGGAAACAAATTGTGAAAGGAGGGTTCAGTCGAGAGGGAGCGTTACGCGACGAGAACGGAGGATAGGACGAGAGACGGGGAGTGAAGGAGAGAGAAAGAGAGAGAGGGAGAGAGAGAGAGAGAGAGAGAGAACCGCGTGGCAGACATTTTTGCCGCTTTCGCTCCTTTAATGGCATCGGTGCCCCTTGCAATTTGTTCGTATCGTTGGTCTCCCGGTGCTCTTCTTCCTTGCGAGCATTTCCCTCGTCGCTTTTTGCCGATCCCATCGGCACGTGGTCGCGAGCAAGCGAGCGAACGAACCGAGCATACGAGCGTACCCGCTTCGAAAACCCTGCGTTAACTACAGACGGATGACTCGGACGCAGAAAAAGCTTCATTTACCGCAGGCCCGTATTAAATGCTAATGCGAGAGCGAAGAAGCGCACCGGAACCACTGCCTTCGGCCTTCCGACCATCGTAATTATGTCGCGACCTTCCGATTCCCCGTTTCCTTTGCTTGCTTCAATTTTGCACAGTTCTATCCCCAGAAACTACCTAGAGAAAAACAATAACTGCTATTACGATTATTGCTGTCAGCTATCGCTCATCCACGGTCATTTTTACTCCTCTATCTGATTCAGATCGTTACACTTCGATAACAGTATGTGTTCTAGACAAACAGAATTTTATTTCACTTTCATTTAGATTTTTAGCATGAAGCGAAATTAAAGACAATTTTTTATTAATGCCGATATATCGTCGTCGGCTACACTCTATAAAATATTTTTTAAATATTTTTATTAAATAACGATCTTATTTCTTATTCTTTCTTCCTTGTTGCATTTTCTAATTATCTAATTACAATTTTATAATTATAAACACCGTATAGGATCAAAATCTTCTATTTTTATAGTAAATACTCATAATATATATATACACATGACACTTAAATTTATAAGATGATCGGTAATGCTTTCCGTTTTGCCTCGATCGTGACTTTATTAGAACGATCCGGTAAGCGAGTCGATGATTCCGATAAAATCTGATCGATTAGCCGCGAAGTATTGCTGGCTAGGAGGCCCACTCGGCGTTGAACGAGTCAATTCAGAACACCGGGTAGGGTACGATGCGAAGTTTAAAATCTGGCCGGGTCGACCGCTATAGCCGCGCGATAGATACTCGCCACGACGGTGAACCTTTAATGCGTTAATGACAGGAAACGAGTTGACTATGCGAGCGGGCTCCGGCGTCCGTTTATGGATGCGACCGGCAAATTGTCTAAGGAGGGGCAGGAATCCTAAAGAGTTCACTGGTTACAAAGGAACTGGGGACTTCCAGCAGAACTTTTTTGCGAGTCGTAACGCATACAAATGGTGGACGCTGGACGAGTTCCGCGGCTGGACGATCGCTGAAATCTAAACTCGACATCTTTGTTCCTACCGTTCTCACATTTTTGTCCCGCGATAGTGATCAATTTGTGGAATTCATGCAGGGATCGCCGTATAATTCGTGCAAATACATTTCAGTCCGCGCTCGATGATTCGGGCTGATAGACACGGTTCCCCGAGCCTATCTCGCTAGATCAACGGATTAGGTAACGCTAATTGTTAAGCGAAATTATGCATCGGACAAATTCTAATTTACTTCTTGCTCTAATTAAGAAGTTAACACGTACTCTTCGGAATTTTACATACAATTCTTTTGCCGTAGGATTTTCTTGTACGTTCGTACGAATCCGCGAGAATTACTTTCATCGGTTTACAACTTCCTGCTGTTGCCATTGTATTTTATCAGTTAAAAGTGGAAGACCAGTGGAAGACAGTATCGGTATAACTGTTCACAAATATACCCAGTAATGTTGCTTAAATCCATCGCGAACAGTATGCAACAATAATTTTGCGTGTTAAGATGACGCTAATTCACCCACATATGTATACGACAGCTATTTAGATGTGTCAGATATGTTAGAAACATCCTCGTCCTAGTCGACAACTCCGGTACGTGTTCACGAGTCCAGTCTTGACATTCGATACACCTAATTTGTCCTTTTGTGGACCCAACAAGATTTCTTTCCAGCATCCTTTCTTGATGAAGGACACTTTCCTTTTGTTTCTTCTTGATCTGCTTGACTGCCACTTACCTTTTTTTGCAAGATACTCCACGCTTTCTTGTTCGAGATGCGAGAGTAATTTCCATCACGTTTAACATCAACATCACGCAACTGAAAAATATCCAATTCCCGAGTTATCACTATAGAAATGTTGCCAGGGAACACTTCGACCAAATATGAACCAGTTATGCAGCACCATGTTCTATCCTGAATAATACAGATCCTTGTTGTTGACGAAACCGATTAATGCTTTGACTTACCTACGTCGGTAATATTTTATGATACGTCTACACTAATTTTAATCAAGATTTATTAAGAGTTTTTTTTATCAAGAGTTTCACAATAAATCTGGTCTACGAAATGCAGGAACGAAACAGAAGTAATTGCTGAAACGTTTTGACTGTCTATACGACTGTTATGAGTAATTATTAATGTGTTAACGGAGAAAAATTCCATCAAGGTTCAAAAGTATCTGTTCAAATAGAAAATATATGTTTCGAGTTACTTCTCCTTTGTAACAAGGATGCGAAATGTAGTAAACAATTCTTAAATTTAAAAACATATCTTATTTATTAAATCCTCCCTCTTATTTGAAAATTTAATAAATAAAATTATGCAGTTGGTATTATTCATAAATACAATCTGTGTCGTATCTGGTAATAATATTTTAAGTAACGAAGCTTCAGATGTTGGTTCTACTGACGTATAAATGGGTTAGAATCATAGTGGCGTCAGTCAAATTTTCAAATATTATCTATGCCTCTCAATGTAATCTAGACATGCGAAATTCTTAAAAAGGTAAGTGAAATAAATGATTAAGTAAATATAAATTAACTAAACTGTAAATTATTTTGAAAATGAAATTTGGTCAGTAAACAATACAGATGTTAGTAAATAGTAAGACTCATGCTCCTTGCAATGATAAAGACTTTTACTTAAGTCACTATGATTCTAACCCACTTGTACGAGAAACACATAATGGGGGAAACATCCATTCACTAGTGGGTGTACATATATTCGTTGTACAAATGAACCGCCCTTGAAAGGACCAAAGGATTAATGTTCAAAACAATCACGTCCGGCCCTAAATCACAATACCAAAATTGGTTTGACATATCGAGGAAATCCTGTAACGATACAACGCGCGAGTAGATAGATGGGAGAGTCGTGGCGTGGCACGCTCGGGTAGCTTTTCGGCGTTAGAAAAGCAACTAATTAATTAGTTTGCATGGCGTGGCGGTATCGCGCGCACCGTGTATCACAGCGGTGGCGGCGGCGGCGGTGGCGTCGCGTCGCGTCGCGTCGGAGGTGGCGGCAGTACGCCCAGTGGGGTGGAGGAGACGGTGCTGGCGGTGGTGGCGGTGCCGGCGGTGCGCGGCGTTGATGTAGGATCAGATGGAGGCCGTCGGAGTGCGCGGCGTTGCCATACCTCGCGCACGCACCAAATATTTGACGCTAACCATCGGTGAAACACGCTTTCGGTCCCCCGACCCGACCCGGCTTACTATCCCGCACGAAAACATCGCCGCCTTCTGTTATTTGCATTCCTATAGCTGGCCGGGCCGCGCTCTCTCGCGCTATGCGTGTCATTGTCTCTCGGCTCGGACCGTCTTCGGCCCTCTTCGTCGCGACCCTCTTCCATGCTTCGTCCTTAACTGGCCTCTCTTCCCAAGCCGGGTCTGTGGAGCACACCAGAAGGTTTACCCATGAATCAGCTACCTCCCGGAGACAATCAGCGCGCGAGCGAGCGAGCGTTCCCCAAGAAAGTTCGCTGTCTGCGAAAATTTGTTGCCGCGACCGACTAACAAGGGACATCACTTAAGGGAGCATTCCCGTTCGGAGCCGTCGATTTTTCGTGATTTATGGGATAAACGATTTTTCGATCATTCGTTTACTTTTATCGAGGCACTTGAGATTTCCGCACGTGCTTACAATATGGCGGGAATTATTTCGGATCGTACCGTGTAAATATACTATAAATTATCTAATCGGGAAGACATAAATTAAATTACCTAATTATATTGAATCTATAAAAGTAATATACGCGAGGATCGTAGTACAATTTATTTTCAACGATCTGCTAGATGAAAGATCGCATAAAGTGTGGCATATAATTAATAATTGTTTCAACTATAACGGTATTGAATAACGTGAATTGACGAAAATTACCATGCGAAAAAATTAGGGGGTTAATAAAATGCGGAATGAGAAGCTTCTGAGAGAAATAATGATAGCAAGTACTAACGATGAGAGAGTAATGGTTGGTCAAGAGCCAGGTCGTTGTATACGTCGAGAAAATTGAAAGGAATCTTAATCTATATAAGTGTGATCATTCAGAGAACTAGAACGAAGAAAAGCAAAATGTTTTAGTGATAAGAACCAAACTATGTATACGCATACTGTTTTCTTTTTGTATTTATTAAAGGATGTGATTCGGAAGATGTGTCTTCGTCTTTATATCTTGAAGTTGTCAAAACTGATGTTGTTATGCACGAGGTCTGAATGAAGACGATATCGAGAACCTTAATCACGTTTCTCCCGAAATTATGTTTTTAAAATTGGCTGTCATGATATGTCGAGATCTCCCTGTCTGATTGACTTCAAATTTGGCGTATGTTCTCAGTAAGTACACCTGTCGCTGAAATCGCTACCACAATTAAGACAGAGGTATCTGCAGCAAATGTTGAGTTATGAAACACGTTCTGCTTCGGGCGAAAAAATTTCCATACACAAATGCGTTGATTTTTTTTTCTCAAAAATTAACGCACTATAATGCCAGATCTTACTAGAACTGGGAGAACCCTATTTAAACATTTAATTAAAAATTGAACTCGTGGAAGGTAGAAAATTTGAATCAAATGAATTACGCGTACATTATAAAAAATTAATCTCTGAATTATCCTCGTATTTTCGGCGCGTCTTGTTTATAATTTTTATTAAAATAGACCTGCTACGCTCGAAACAAAGCGCCTGTCCAGCGCTTTTATTAAAATTATCGAATAAACAAGAGAGACCAGTAAATGGAATTATTTTACGGAAACTTTCTAGAGCATGAACTTTTTAGATGTGAAGTGGCAGTCCGTGATTCGTGAATACAGTATGCAGACTGAGTTCCTTTGAGTCTTCTGTGCTGGTAAAAAAACGTGTTACGGCTTAATCGTTATCTGTCTGTTTAGCGAAACTGGTGTAAATAAAGGATTATGATAACGGAGATAATCTCCTTGGTGGAGCGGTGATCTGCGCGTTGATCGTTCGGGCTGGTATCGGTAAACAAAGACCGTGATCCAACTGTTTCATTTGCAAGGTCCACAGCAGACCGAGTCTTATCAAGCTAGCCTACTTAGTAGCCACGGCAACGAATATTGTCAACATTAACTAACTATGTCCTAGGTAGATAAGGTAGCAGAACTTGTAGAGTTCTCCAACGTCTGAATTACGAAGACGAGAGGGTTCTTTATTGATTCCCCTCGATATCCCGGGCTCCGCGAACGGTACCATCGCGCCCCACTTTAAGCTCATCATCTCAAAGATCGGGGAACCAATATCCCGTCTAACGATCAACGTGAGTGGCCTGAAGCAATTGTTTCCAGCCAGGTGGCGGATCAATCAATAATCGTCACGCGCGTTTTCCCTGGTTTCCGACCGCAAAGACCAGGTCCCCGATACAGGTTTTTGATTTCCGTTCGATTGCGCCGGGGCTGCGTTTGATTCAGCGGCTGTCGACGCGTTCTTGAGTCGAGTGCTGGCTCAATTAAGTATATTCGCGTGGATATTCGCTAGCAGATAAGCGAATCGATCCCCATCACTCGTGTGTGCCGGCCGGTGTCGTTTCGCGTCAATTGCTCTCCCGGGCTCGTCGAAACAGCCCAATTAGTCGTCGAACGAAGTTGTTACGTCATTATCGCGAAAACGTCAAGTAGTCATTTACGACTGTTCGGTCGGTGTACCGCCGCCGCGGGCACATCCGCGGCTCTCACTCCCTCCCCGTCCCTCCTTTGCTCCGCGTTCGCGCTCGCGTACCCGTCGCACCGATCGTACCCACCGCCCACCACTCATCCCTCAACCCCCGTGTGCCCCTCTCAACGCGTCAGATCCGGCCATGTTCAAAGAAGAGAAGAGCGAAGGTGCGAGCCCGGCTGCGCGTATGCGAGAGTGTCTGTCGATGCACCTCAAGGATTCATGGGCTGCGTTTTTCGGCGCCGTGGCACGGAACGAGAGGAACGAGAGGAACGGGAGGAACGGGAGGAACGGGAGGAACGGGAGGAACGGAGCGGGAAGATCCGGCGCGAGCACACACACCCAGGCCCGGCCCTGGCTACAGTAATTTATGAGCGATCGTTCGTCGAATTCTCCGATGATATTTTGCCTCGCGGGGCAAGCTCGGGCCGGCCGAGAGGCGCAGCTGCATCGTCGTATATCGCCGCGCTCGCCGATTTCGACACCTTTCGGCGATCTTCGACGAGCTTCCTCGCCTCGGCTGTTCCCCGTAAAACACCGGGGAACCTGGCCACGGCTCGCGATCGGAATGATACCGGCGCGCCCGATATCATCCTCCGCGTTCCGTAAATTCTGTTAACCGTGTCCGCGGACCGCGATCGTCTAACGAAATCGATATCCAGCTTCATACCTGGCCGGGAGAGGTATCGGTGATGCCGATTACATTGTAAAGTATAGTATCAATAGCTGGTATAATGCTGTCCATTTGAAGCGACTGCGTTTGATACAGTTTCATGGGAGTGCGTGCAAATAGGGAACTCTCTTGAAACCGTACACACCGATGAATTTTGCGCGTTTCTGCTTTGTGATCGGCACAATTCGATGTCTCCCTTAGATTACGTGACAGTCACCATGGGGTTGCAATATTTTCCCGAATATCACGCATCAGCCGCTATGTCTACTCAAGCGTAACACGATGCAATGCTTCAAGAAAGTATAATCATTTTTGGAATATTTTACAAAAGTTGCAAGATTGTTTGAATTACGAATGAAATGGTTTCGATGTTGATTATAAAAACAGGAGCCAAGTCGAAAGATTCTTCCTTGATAATTTGAATGAGTTATATCTTTGTACTGTCTTATTGCCTAAGTATGTCTATTTGTCAAGAGGGTGCACGACGATGAGATTTCATCACAAAATAATTGAGAATATATTTACCAATATTTCTGAATTACTTAACAACTTTTTACGAAATGAGATAATATCTTAAAAAACCTTGTGGAATGCTTCCTAAAGTACATCGCATTAACAATTAAAACGCTCCGTTTAGGAAAACAAGCTTGATCGTGACTCGCCATTACTATTTTCTTCTTTACAAAAACAATTTGCAGTACACATCAGAAAATATAGCTAATATTCCATGAAATAGAAAAATTTAATTCATATATGTTTTCACCTTTCATAAAAGAGGTTCTAATAGTTTTTCAATGCTAAGTGGAAACTATATGCAGTTTCAATTTACATTTGACCGTGCTTCTCACTTTCATATTCGGCTGAAATACATAAAATTTAACAGCTCCATTAGAACGATTTCAAACGATAATAGTGTTTCCCTTCCGAACAGTCATTGCCATGGGTGAGGAATACTGAACGACTGTGTCGATCGTAATCGCTCCGAGAGCTATCATTACCTAAAATTAGTAGCAAACCTCCTTTTGGCACTCTATTCAGTTCCGACCGATTATCGAAACACTGAATCATTTAAACGGTATTCATGTGACGTCGGAGCGGTCGCGAGCTTTCGCTTCAAATGTTCGTGACAATTCCGGGCATCGCTAGAACGACTTCCGACAAAAATATAATGTCGCTGATGAAGACATTTGTCCGTCCGAGCAGATGTCGCTAATTTATCGGCGTGCCTAATTCTGACTCCTCTGAAAACAGTTTCCATGTCTCCGCCCAGGGCCATCAGATTCGAATCTGGTAATCCTGATTTTTGGCGCTGGGTTCGACAGGTGTACCACCACACCTGGGACTCCGCTCCGAGGGCAGATATTCAGGCGATTAACGTGCGTTACGTAGATTACATTATATAGATTGATATAATCTATCTATAGACAGATAAATTAGATCGCGTCGCAACGGATCATATCGTTGGACGAAAATGTGTTTGATCATGCTCTAGCCGGCTTCATGGGAAGAAGTTAATTAGGCTACTCTCTTAATAAAAATACTTTCTCCATTAATCCTTTTCATATGTTTTCAATATTCTTCCAACAATATTTGCAAATTTTTAGATAAAAAGATAATAAAAATTAATGACAACATATAGTCTCATACATAAACGCGTATCATAAACATGCTCTCGCGGCTTCAACGATTGCAGTTGCTCTCTTTGTTAGAAACACAAAAACCTGGAAACAGTTTTAATTAGGATGCTTTCAGCTATAGCAGTTATCATAAGAGGAACAAAAATGATAATTTAAAAAATGATGTCACTTTGAAGTTGAAATATCGGTTTTATAATTCTTTTAATTTTAGCAGGCTAAAAATAATTAGAAAACATTGCCTTTAAATAACGAAATCGGTCGAATAAATCTTTGATAGGGATATCATAAAGAATACAATAAAAAATAAATTTTCTGAAAATTCTGCAATGAAATACTGCGGAATTAGTTGAACTTAATACTGGTGCACGGCTTAAAATCGAGAGCATTATGAAGTGATACATTACAAGTGGATACAAGTCCTTGTGCGTGTGGCGAGATGTCGTTCGCTCGATGGCGACCAATCCATCTTCACCGAATCATTCCTGATTTCTTTTATCGCTTCTACGTTTCACGCTCTCATAATTTACTCCTGTTCGTCGTGATAACCGGGATCAATGCAATTGCATCGTGATTTGGTTCGTTAGCGAGATATTTTCGAGATGACAGATGCGTTTGCGTGTTAGCTACGGCTCGACGGAAACAGAAAAGTCCGTTTTCATGGCCTGAAACAATCGTATTCTATAGCAAATCTTTATTGCGAAAACAAAATGGCATCAATCGCGGTGAAAAATTTATACGTGTTAGCGAATATTGATAAGGATCTCTACAAATGTACCTGAATTTCTATAAAAAAAGGAGTTAGTTGCAAAGGAATCCTCTTTTAGTTGTTGCAAAGAATCAGTACTTATTTGTTGTATATAATTTTCCCATAAGGAACTAAAAATTTCTATCCATCGCACGACCGTACTTTTCCCAATGCTTAAATATCGGTGACAAGGAAAGAGGGAGGTACTCGAAAAAATAACTTCTGGCAATAATATTTACAGCGCGGTCTGTCTTAAAATTTGTCACGTTGTTTGCTATTGGTGATACCGAGGAAACAATTTTCGGGTTAAATGTAAATATGACGTTTGGGGAGGCGAACGGTTCCCACGGTCGAAGAGATTTTTCCGCAACGATTCAAGTGTCCTGCGATCGTCGCCGTCGACGGGATCTTGGCACGTGAACAGTGGCTGCTCTGCACAGCTGCATTTTGCTCCGGTGTTTCGGCGCAATTACGTCTGTTAATGGCATCTCGCGGCATTATGGCGTCACACGGTTCCCCGCGAGAGCACACGAACGGCGCGATGCGGATAGGATGGGTGGAAGAGGAGAGCAACGTGAAGAGCCGGAGAGGAGAGAGCAAGAGAGGATGCTGCATAACGAAAAGTGCGAAGGCACCAAAGTTACAAGAGGATAAAAGGATGCATGCCTCGAGCTTTTATCGACGGCCGATGGTGAAGTGTGAACAGAGACGGAACGACGGAGAGAAGAACAACCGTGGATAGCGTCGAGCGACAGAGAGGGGACACACGCATTATCTAAATGCACGACACTCTGTCGTACACGCTGCTCACGGTACCACCTCCTCCTTCGCTGGCAGAAGCTACCAGATTTCTCTCTCTCTCGCTCTCTCTCTCTCTCTCTTTACCGTCCCCTGCACTCGTATCCCCCCGGAACCCCGTCCAACAGAACCGCGGGTTTCGAGTGCTGTCCGACGACCGTCAAGTGGACAATCTTCCGAGTTGTCCTGCGGTTCGGACCGTCAACCAACCCTCGCGTGGGGAAAAAAACCCCTTTTCAACGGGGGTACCGCGATCCTGGTATTTATGGATTCCGAGGATCTCGAGTAGCCCTGGCGCAAACAACCCCATCGGCCTGTCTCGAATATGCGGCAAGATTTCCGACGGTTTAGTGCCACTGGTTTTCCCCAACCCACGAATATTCGTTTGATAATACTGCGGAATATGTATATTGTTCCAAGAAACAATTGACGATTTACTGTTTTCCACCATCTTCGGGCTTTTGGAAAATTTAGTTGGAAAGAGGTAGCAAGATTATTTATTGGAGCTTCCTGTCATAGTGGAACCGGTTACTGTGGACTGACCGAGGGCTGGGCTTTTGGTTTCTTTCTGGGCGTAATTAACTTTATATTTATCGAATAATATATATTCAATCTTTTTATTCTTTTATTTTGTTTATTTTTTAATGCAAATATTATATGTCTCATCCAATAAGTATTCTTTTCATATAAAAGTCTGTTGTTTACAATTATCGATGTAGCCATATAAAGTTTCCCTTTTGTCTAACAAATTATTACCATCGAAAGAGTCCTATTCGTTGTGCAATAACTCTGAAGAAACTCTTCCATAAAGCTCCGAACTCTTATGTAGCTTTATATTTTCGAACCTTTTGTTTTACTTTCTCCTATTGAACATACCGACAGAATTTTGGGCGGAAAACCCTGCGACGTGTACACAATTTTTAAGCCGCAGGTAACAAACTTTCCTACAGGTTTTTCCCTGCGCAATTCTAGGCGCAATTCTAACTGTATTATTTTCTCTGTCGTGATTTACAAATGGATTTTCTTCTAATTATTATGCCGTAGTTCCGTTCAACCCGGAATAATATGCAAACGTCCAATTACCGAGAGATTAGCATGAAAATACAATGCAATGCAATGAAACATTGTGTTCGGCTTATCGCCGAAGGGTAGCGCACGAAATAAAAACGGATCGGATTTAAAAAGTCTCGCGCAGGAACGTCAGCCGCAGCACAAAAGGCTAAAACCAGCCGGCGATACTCGTCTCATTATCTGCAACCCGGTTCCATAAATCGGATCCTTCGCAATGTATCTGTACTGGTTCGACGGGCGAACTTGTCGCCGATTCGGTTTTTGCGATCTTGATTAAACGTATCGGGCAGCGAACACCTGGGCTCTTTGTGCGGCGCCGGCCTCGCGGCTCCGATAAGGCTCGCGGATACGTCGAAAATTTATTCGTGTAGCGCCCCTCGAAGACGAATGCGTCTTCCGATCCCCGGAGCGGCGTTCCCATCGTTGCGCTTCTTATTTCATGTGGCCGACGCGCGCTGGTCACCGCGGCGGCCACACCGCCGCGAGAGTTCAGGCTCCTTCGACGTTGTCTTCAAAGTTGCCCGGCTTGTTACTCGAGAGAGCGACCTCGGTGAACGGCAGGATTTACGATAGGTAATTACCGACGGCAGTAGTCCCTCTACTAGACCGAACCCGGCTTGTATATCAGCTCGACGCGGCTCGCACCGAAACGCCTCGATAGTCGGGCCTGGCCATTGTTTCTGTTCGCTGCTCGTTTCATCGATGCTTCTCCGTCGCTGCTGGTAACCTTGAACCGTCGCCATATTGTTAACGTCCGTTAACATCCGTTAACATCCGCGCGTTCACGTGCATCATCTATGTCACGCGTAAGTGACGATTACGATTCTCCGTTTCGCGAGAAAGAGCATCAAATTCGTTTCGTGAATCTCGCTATATAAAATTTTAACGCGTAACGTGATATTTCCAGCTTCCCTTTGACGAACTTTTATCACATTTCATAAGAGAGTACATTGCGTTCACTGCGACGAGTAAAGTTAATATAATATGCTTTTATTTCTTCAAGCCGTTATGTACACCAAATCGTATGAAATAGTAGTTTCTTTGAAATTTGTTATATTCAATGTAGACCCAGCAACTTTAACAATTGTATAAAATCAATTTGTAATCAATCTTGTTATTATTATACATTATTATATGCAGGTATTCGAGACAAATCAAGTTGCGAAAATGAAGTATCGACTAATATTTCTCACTAATTAATTCGGCGATTGGAAATAACATCTGTTAACTAAACCATTTTCAACAGTTAAAACAGATTTCAAATAACTGAAAGTTCTATCTTCGAAATGACCGCAAAGTAAAACCGATTTGATCCGTTATGAAATGTCGGTAATATTTAAAAACTTTAACATCATTTTGCGAACTATGCGTGCTGCGAGGCTATAATTTCGTCCACGATTTATGCGGGCAAAGAACAACTCCAGCGAGTCGGAAAAAAATCGGCGACTATGCGGTGAATTCCTTGCGATTTGACGTGGAATAACTCTCTCGGTCGATTAACGTACGAGAAGGGGGGAGGAGGAGGGGGGGATTCGCTTCCTCTCTTTCAGTTTCGTTAAATCGGCGGCCAAAGAAAATACGCGTTGTTTCCGCGCACCGATAAATCCCGTTTTAACGAAGTAGTCTCTCGGCTTTCCTCATTATCCGCGATCGAGTGCGGCCTTTCGATGCAGATCGCGCCGGATGAAAAGCGGCCGGTATCTCTAAACATGGAATAAAAACGAGCCAGCCCGGTGAATACGTATCCATTATCGAGGCAAAAGAAAAACGGACGATCTTTTCGTTTCGACAAAGAGCGCTCTCAATTATATCGGCCGTCTACTTGTGGCTCGGGCAATTGCGACCCTCCGTCTCGAGGCCGGAATCGTCGGATTGTTAAACTTCAAGAGGTCCACTTCCCGATCCTAGGAGATTCTTCGGGACGATATTCCGACTCTGTCCGGGGGATCGTAGACTACGAGGATCGACGCGGAATGTTAACCGAGTCGGCGGATTTCTAAATAGTTTCATCGTACCACCCCTACTGTTGCTCCTGATGAAAGTATTCGCTGGAGGACTTCATTAATCCTCTGACTGCGATTATTCAAAAAAATCAACAATTTCACGTTCGTCTACGATCATGCAGAAATTTACAACAAATATTCTTCTTATAATTGTCCTCATATTTCTTGAACTTCCTCTGAACTTTTGGATTTTAGGATATTAATACTAAAACGACACGTTTCTATTTTTCTATTTACTAATTTCGTTAAATAATTACAGGTATGTTTCGTAATATATTATATATATATATATATATATATATATATATATAACATCAATGTTTCAGTATTTATTTACACGTCTATAGACGAATTAAAAATTTGGTGGTGTTGTCGGTGATCTCAGGGGGTTGTTCTAGGGCAAATCGATATTTTTAGAAATATTTTGGTAGATCTTGTGAGGTATTTTTTGAAGAGGTTCAAGATTAAAACAATTCCTCTTTAATCTCATTAACAAGTACATGCAATTTCTTTCTACATGCATCGAGTACAGATTGACATTTAATTGAACAGAGATTGTCGCTAGAAATGTACTCCATCTAAAAATTTCACAGACTCGCAACGAATCTCTAGAAACACAGAAATAAAACAATGGAGCTGGCACGTGATGTAACTATAAAGCGTGCATTCAATACCAGAATCTTTGTCTAAATCGTTAAATTCTCGTTCGCCATCTCCCGAACGAGAATTCGAATGCAAACTATCGCAATATATTCGTCGCCACAAGCTAGACTAAGGATAAGTGTGCCCTGAAAATAGTAGTCTGCCCGAAGCGAGCAGCTAATCGCGACGACATTGTTATTCAGTGAACGTTGATAACCGAGCCTAAAGGATTCCACGGTCAGGACCCAGGATGCAGAGAAGCCGTTGTGTCGTAGCCGGGTACACTTTCGCGTAATTGCATTTCGCCGGCCACACCCCGGTTCTTTCTTCATTCCCTTTAGATCTCTCGACCTCGACTCGCCTAATGGTAATACACGGGGCTGGGGCTGGGGCCGCCGCGATCAGCCTCGTGGATCGGCGCGGCGCGCTCCTAGGCGCGCACACTGGATCGTTCGTGACGCGGGGATTGCGAAATCGGTTCGCGAGCACCGAAACCAAGGTTATCGACGACAGAGCAGCAGAAACAGCACAGCAGCCAGTAGCCGCCGGTGTAAACGGTGCTCTCGAGTCAAGGTTGCGCGATCGAAAGCCGTGAAACGAAAACCCTGCTCTCGGGATCTTTCCGAGATACGCTGGGTTTCGACTTCGTAATGGAAGGGAACGCTTCTGCCTCTTCGTGAAGGTCCAGGTACCATTTTATTCAGACTCCGTAACGGTACCCCAAATGATTTATTGCCCGAGTTGTGCCACGGTTATGGGAATCTACGAAATGTCCCTCGTGGATTGGGGAATGTGTGAGAGATCGGTGGGACGGGAGAAAAAAACGTTCATTTGGAAGTGTAGTTAATTAGGTAGGACAGAGCATACCCGTAGAGAGTTCCTTCACGCTGTTAGGTACTATTACATCGCTAGATTATACGATAACTCAACGTTTTCGGGGATCAGACGGTAAGTCAAGATTTATCATTAGAGAAACTGTCCCTAAATTGTACGGTCGCGTCTTACACGTGCTACCTGCATCGTATAAACATTTGTTGACGAATATTTTCGAATTGTATTTTGGGAAAATATTCAACGAGTTGCATGCGTCAAAGAAAGATCTCTCATTTAAAGTTGATAACATTCGTAAGAAAAGTTTTAGTTTTGATTAGTAGTCGTACCTCGTGTTTTTTTAAAAGTTTTAGTTCTTTTTTAAATGTTTAATATAAAAAACTTCTCACTTGATTCTCATTATGCATGTACTTTTAAATAAATAACCTTCGTTAAATGAATTTAGATTGGAACAGCATAAAAACGTACAACGTAATTTCTCCACATTCGAGTGATAATTTGTTTCTGGTTGCCTAATGCACGAACATTGTAAAATTGATCAAGTGTTCTTACAACTCTAACAAATCGACTTTTCCTAAATGTTTCAATTTTTGATAAAAACTGTGTGTTCAGTTCAAGATATTTTGTACGTTTCGATTACAGTAAATACTCTCTAATTTCAAAAGAGGCTTGTACAATTGTATTTTATCTCTTCGAAAATGATCCATTTTTGTTTACGAGTTGAGGGACAATTAGAGGGAAGCTACTGTATCATTATATGGCATTTATTTCATCAACGGTTTCATACTTTTCCTTCTTTTTTAATTATGTTCGGAACTGTTATTATTAAACAGCGGTTTGATGCATTTGTAACAGAAATAAGCGGGTGACAGTAGCACGATTGAAGACACTGGAGAATACCAACATACCAGAAAGTGTGAAGTCTTTAAGCGACTCTTGGCTCTTGCAACAGATGCGTGCAATTTGTATTTTTTCTAAAGCTCCGCAGTCTGATTGTGACATTTCACTTGTGGTCTCCGATCACTGTACATTCCGTTGGACCGTCTACCTGTTTTCTATTCTATCCATGGAAGATAGTAACGCATCGAACACGCGCGCAATGTTATGACAAATCGTGATCGCGTCGATCTTTCCACTCCGATCACCCGTGCCTGAATGAAAGCATCGCTCGTCACGACCGGGCTGTCCTAATTTTCTACCAACCGGCTCCTTCGTTCTCCGGATGAGTGACGTCGACCTTGTCTAGGAATGGCACCTGCCTCCTCCCTCGATTTCCTATTGCGTAACACGGAAACTGGAGTAGTCGAGTGTACAGGTGGAGGAAGGAGGGTGGTGGCAGGGAGCTATAAAAGGGGGAATAGCGGTGACGAGAGTCGAAGAGGAGAGGAGCGTAGGTGTCTCGTTTCAATGTGGGCCCCACCGGTCGAACACTATTATTTGGGCCGAGGGTCGACGGATTCGCGTTATAAGCGAGAAAGAAGCGAGGAAGGGTCCCGTTAGCGAAGGGTCAAAACTCCTCCGCCCTCTTTTTTCGAGGATACCTTACGTTCCTCCTACTTCTATCGTTCCCTCTCGTTCCCGAGGAGTCCTGCGCCGGTAGAGAGCCGATGCTTTCTCATCTCGTTCTCGAAGGCGAAGACTGAGGGCCCCAAGGCAGGTATAATATAACCTCCGACGGTCGTTCTTCTCCACTTCCCCACCCGTTTCCATCGCGCTTCTGCCCTTCTTTCTCCGCCTCGCTCACCGACACCAACGCGTCCCTTCTCTCCGACCGTGAGTCCTCCCTTGGTCGACCAGCCGAGAGGTTATTTATTACAGGTTTGGCGTTTATATTGGATTTACACAACTTAAATACCGAGCCCCATCGGCGCGCGGCATCAACATAAATATTGTATTTCCTTCCTTCATCATCGAGCGAGGCCCCGGACCCGGCTATCGCGCGCCGACCGTAACGATTTTCACGACTGACCCTCTCTCCGAGGACCCCTCGTCGCAACTTCCGCTCCGCCAAATTACCGTGAAAGCGTTTTCTCTTCTAGCCGGAGACGCCCAGCCAGAAAAAAAGAAGGAACCCATTCATACCGTTCGGCTCGAGGCCGTTGACAGGGTTAACACGATCGCACAATCGATTCTTTATACGCCTCTGATTTCACGATTATGCAACAGCGAGTCGAAATTTCTGGTGTCGTTTAACTCTTTGGATTGGCAAAGTGTACACATCGAGTTCCACGGTCACTCAAAGTCAGTGTATAATTTCGAGCATTATTAGATCAATAAAAACATTTCTACCAAAAGGTTCTAGGCCACGCACCCGTTGGGATACTAATATCTCGTCTAGAGCAAGTCACTAAATATGTATTGAACCACCAAGTCACTGGGCGACACGATGCCGCCATGTGGCTACATGTAATTCTATCCGTCTTCATTACGTTAGATCATTAAGTATGAAATGCATAGGTTTTATAATGAAATTATAAGTAAGGTACGCATTTCATACTTAATGGCCTAATATATGTGCATCTATGTTTGTTATATCAAGATACTCGCGTCATTATTCTAGCACTGTTACAGGATTTTATGCTTTTTATTACAATCTGAGACGCACGTGTTTATAGTTTAAGATATTTTAGCGATTAAATATTGTCAGAGCAAGGAAGGAGATCGTCTTTGATCGAAAACCGTCGATACGCTAATTTTTTTCCATCGAAATAAAAGGTTAATTAATTATAGTGATAAAAATTATTATGCTTACGATGCTTCGTATCACAAATTAGTTGCATATAAATTTATTATTCCGTAGATATTAATAACACATGTTAGCTACTGTATATTTCAATGTGCACCCGTGTACACTTTATTATCCGTGCAAGACGAGTGATCCGTTGCCTAGAAGTATAATACCGCATCGCCCAGCGCAAACAAGACCTTGGCGTGACCACACGCGTTTGTTTTCAGTTAGTCTTTCGATTTAATCTGGAACCGACGAACTTTGCCACCGCAAAAGTGTTCGAAACACCGAAAAAGCAGCTTAGTCGCGAGGGTTGGCACAGTCTCGCACCCCTATACACGATCGTAGGAGTTGAATCGCGTGAGACCGGCGATGTCCGACAAAGGCACCCGCGAGAATCCTCACCCGGAGATTGTCTGGAGAGGATTCTGATCCCCGAGGCGGTCAGCCGGGTATCCCTTAAACGGCTCCTCTAACATATTCCACGGGCCAACTCGCGTGGCTCGGGGCCGCGTCGGATCAGTTTTTGCGATAAGTGGTAACAACGACACCGGCTACCACTGCTAGGAGACATCGGTCGCACGGAGGCAGGAGGAAGAACACGCGGCGTTGTCGTCGTTGTCGTTGTCGTCGTCTGGTTTGTCGCGCGGCATGGCACGTCCTCGTAGCGAGCAAACCAGCCTGCCAGCCGGCTGCAGCTGCAACTGCGACTGCAACTGCAACTGCAACGACCGGCCGAGCGGATACGAGCGCGCGCCGAGAGGGCAGCAATTCCCCCGGCGCGCGTTTAGAGCAAACCAGCCGCGTATAGCAATCATTCGTCTCCTTATCTAGCGACGGAGGCAAACGTGTAGGCATTCATCCATCATCCAGTAGCGTGGAAAGCACTCATTTAGCTGCTCCGCTTTCAGTGCCCCGGCAAGCCTCGAGTCCCGCGAGGGTATCCGGCACGAGGCGAGCGCGCGCGCTTGCATTCAACGCATTTCTACGGCCCGCCGATGCGATATGCGCGCTCCTCTCGTGTCCCGAGACGAACCTACGGGAGAAGAAACACTCTCCTACCAACGGAGAGCCGCCCACGTAAACGATCCACCGTACCGTTGTGTCGAGGTTCCCCGTGCGATTACTCGCTGCGAGCTCGCTGGAGCTGCAAAAGTACCGCCGCGAAACTCCGGCACAGTTCCCGATCGCGTCCGAGGATAGCCGAGATTTTCCTAGACGCTGCGCGGGGGTTTCAGCCCCCGGATTCGTTCCATGTCTTCTTGTTCGTTCGTTATTAGGCTCAAGGTTACCGACAGCTCATTTGAAAAAGATACTTCATTTCAAAGGAAACTCGCTTGCTTCTTCTAATGGAACCTACGCAAGGAAACAAAGAAAATTTTCTCTTTGAGGTCCCCAGCAAGGGGGCTAAAAATGGTGAAAATCTGGTAATAAATAACGAAATTTGATAACAGTTAGATAAAAATATATTTCTTATTTCGACGATTTTAATATTTCGAGAAGTATTCATTTCATTCATCTACCAAACAAATTTGCGATTGGATTAGAGATTCGTGTGTCGAAAACATCCTTTCCGAGCTTTTAATCAATGTTACAGTGAAATGTTTTTAGCAGTACATCTACTGAATTGGTAAATAATCGGTTTCGCATTCTTCATTACAAGGTTGTCGAAATCGTAAGGTCCCTTCCAAAGGAAAAGATTGTATAAGTTTCATGATCCAAGCTTACATTATAATAAAAATTCCCATGCGCCGATCCTAATGGCCTGCAGAGATATGAATTTGCGCAATGACCCACACTCTAGCGGACTTAGTAGACGTTTATGCTTACAGCTAACAAAACCACATCAATGTATTCTGTGATCAAAAAATTTGACCACTCGCAGCAAGTCTAGCTTCGTGCAGCTTCGCGTGAAGCGACGCGGCATCGGTCGATGAAAGTTAGATCACCGTCCTCGGTGTATCGGCGACGGACGTTTCGCCGTCATTCGGATGTTTCGTTTATTGGTAACGTAACAGGACAATGTATACGAGCGTCGTTTGCCCAACATTCGTCGTTACATCGGTTGTCCATTGTTTCCTGAGCGCAAGCGGCAAAGAGACGTCGCAACGATGCAAGGTGCGCCAGTCGGTCGCGTTTTCGAGCCGGCTTTATCGACGCGGCCAAATAAACCTTGGATTTATTTATCGAGTCGAGTAACGTGGTTTCGTGTTCCGATAAACTGTTACGAAGTGGTGACGCCCACGTAGAGGCCGGCCACGCAGCATCTGACGCTCCAGAAACGTTCGATGCACGCTGCCAACTACTGTTGTCCTCCGTTTCGTCTCTCGTTCCTACTGGCTCGGTCTCGCGACCCTGCCAAGACCGAGCGCATTTTCGCCAGAAAATGTAAATGAACTTTAACCGTTACTCACTCGCCCACGAGGCTGGCCAGAGTTCCGCCTCGGAAAACGATCATACGCTGCTGGACCGCTCGCACAAAGGATTGTATAGTAACACGGAAAGAACTCGGACACGTGTATCTAATGATAACGTCCCTTCGATCCAAGACAACGTGGGCGTCGCTGACTTTTTAATGTGAACCTTATTGGATATCTGGATCATTCAATTGGCGGAACGACGTTCGTTAGGAGACAGATTCCTTGTTTTTTTTTTGTTTTATTTTTTTCTAATTAAGTAGACGGAGGAGCGTTTGGCATTCCATACGATCTCCATGCGCATCAGCGATGTAGCAACATGCGAGCATTTATATCGGTGATGAGAGTATTAGATTATTGGCAGATTTTGTACTTTAAAGATGGCCTGATAGGTGGCCTTACAAGCTTCTCCAATTTTTTCTAGTTATTTTACACTACTGTTATCTTTGAATGTCCAGAACGAAACAAATTTTCCTTTGAAGGTTCAAACTAAAAAGGAAGAATCTATCACGGTACGGATATCAATCCTATCAAATAATCTTCAATCGAACGTAATTGTTTATTCAAACTGGAACGTTGCTCATAACGTAGCTTATTGATCTGAATCGTGATTTCTAGCATGAACCCTTGGATAACCAAATTTGGGCCCAACTAATCCTAAGCAGAGCCAATTCATCCCACCTAAATTCTTACCTCCTAGTAGCTAGTTCAAATTATTATCTATTTGCATCGTATCCAGGAAGAATATCAATGAGATCAATAAAATTGGAAAATCTAGCCCCGTCAACCATGAAATGAAAAGCTTCTCGTGGCTCTCTAACGAGTATCACGTTACGAAGTGTATTAAATAAATCATGAACCCATCCGATCGGCTTTCCAGGCGTGAAATAATAAGACTCCCAGCCTGCGCTCCTCCCTCGTTTACTAATTTTAATCATACGAGACTGGTACAGATCTCGCGATAGGATCAAGCCGCCAAGCCGATTCCAACGATCCATCCAAGACGACACGTCGCGTCGGAACAAGAGACCGGTCCGTGTACGGAGCGGTCGAGACTTGACGGAAGAAACTCGCCTCGGTCTCTCTGCTGCCTCTCCGGCTCCCTCTCTCTTTCTCTCTCGCACCGCCGGCGGAGCGATTCAATTAGCCGCGCGAGCGCAGGCGTTACAAATCGTGAAGCACGCGACGAATCCGTGAAGTGGCTCTAACGGGCTGCATACGCCCCTGGGCTCGCGACGGTGCCGCGCGTCCAGACGCGGCAACATTGTAAACGGGTAGAGTATCGGCCGGTCTCGCGCGCCCAAGCGAGCGAGAGCAAGATAGGGCGCGCGAGACGGGCGTAGAGCATAGAGAAAAAAGAGGGAGGGAGAGAGGAGAGAGAAAAGCAAGGAGAAGGAAGGAGCAAAAGGGAGAGAGAGAGAGAAAGGCTGCGGAGAGAGGCTTCCGGAGAGGAGCAAGCGAGCGAGCGGGACGAGTCGGAGCGGCGGGCCATGCGCGAAAAAGAGAGACGAACAGATTTCGCGAACGGAGAGTACAAACGAAACGAGATAAATGGTAACGTACGAAGAAATATGGCTAGACCGCGCGGAAGATGCTCGACGAGCGAAAGAAGGGAACGAAAAAGGAGAATATATCGGAACGGACGGAGCAGGGTCCGTGGTGTGTGGGACTATGTGTGCGCGCGTGTGTGTGCACACGCAGTGAGTGTCGCTTCTACTGCCGCCGACGTCGCTGCCGACGTGCCGACGTCGCTGCCGTTCCTCGTTACCGACGCGGTTGCCGGACGCCCTCCGCCAACCCTCGCGACATGATCTATCAGCCTTTTCTACAACTACTCCGCTCTCCCTCCTCGCCACGTTCTCTTTGTCCTCCTTCTTGCGCACTCGTGCGCCGCTCCAGGCGGGGGCAGCGTGCTTCTCGCCATCCTCTTTTCTGCACGCTCTCTAAAGCAGCTACACTCTACGGCTCCTCCGCCTGAGAATAGGGAGAGCTTGATAAGCTCCCTCCACTTCGAGATTTTTTCGGATCTTGGGAACGCCCGGGGAATCCAGGGGAGAGGCCGTAATTGGAGTCGAGGACCGCAGGGAGATCCAGGGATTATGAAATTAGTTCGATTTCGGTTGTGACTGTCGCGCCATCTTGTTCCCCAGCCGCCCTTCAGCCAGCATGGGACACCTGTACGTCTCGCGTTCTTTTCGCTGTTTTAGGCAGTTCTATGGTGACGACTAGAAATTGTATAATCCAACGAAAAGAGCCGGGTAAACGTCAATTTTGGGACATTAAACCTTTGCAGACGATTATTGATTTTCAGTCACCACTAATAACTATAAAAAATATTGTTATTACGTTCCAAAATAATATATGCACTATTTAATCTGTCAATATTTTTTAGAAACTGTTGAAACTGTTGCGTGAGTGGTGATACTCAGTTGGAATACTTGGAATAGTTTATACTATATCTTTTAAGTATATCTTTAACTCAATTGGAGCTCAGTTGTAGTAGCTTCTTGGAGTAGAGGGTTAATTTGCGTAAATGTTGATTGAGTGTTACTCGAGAGAATTTCGAAGCTAGGCGTCCATCGCGTTTCAGTTAGTTGATGTACATTCTTGTCTGCGGAGCACGTGTTTTCCTCTGGAAAAATGGATAAGATTGAAATTGCGTGCGCTTGGTTTTCACAGAAAAAGAATAATGCAAAACTAAGAGGGTGAAGAAATTATTGGGTCTATATTATTTAATGAACTCCGAGACGATTCTCGCAAGGTATTTAAGTATCTCACGAATAAATTCTCCCAATAAAATTTTCTTTGTTATTCGTTATTTGAATGCGATATGCCCAGATATGTTTCTCAATATGATATCTCGCTTCTTTCGCAATGATTTCTTCGACGAAACTGGAACTGCGGATAAAACGGAAAGATGGACGTAAATGATTAATTCGTGGAACTGTTTGACACTGTAACCCAATATGAATTTCCTGGTATCTTCTCCACTCTATTCGAATCCACTGCACTGGGCTAATTGCGAACACTGAAATACCAATTTACGAAATAAGAATCATTTTGTTCTCCTTAAATCGGACGCGCTCGCGAACGATCATGATCATCGTGGAGAAGACCAATGATGTTAACCGTTGTCTTCAGTCAGCCGGTCGAACAGGAAGTTCGAGTTCTAGGAACGATCGCCCGTTTCGATTTCACGAGACCGGTAGACGAAACCGCATTATCCCTCCCAGTGCACAGTCAACGAAAATTAACCCTCCGAAACAAAAAATTGCGTACGCCCGATACGCCAACCTTGGGTCGCGGTCTCTCGTTCTTCAGAAAAACGAAGTTCTAGATGCTGAAGATTTTAAATCGGCTGAGGAAACTTGACTCCTTAGTCACCGGCGATTATTTGTGCTCAAGTACCACCACGGTGTCTCCTATACAGTCGAGGATCTCATGGATGTGAATACACCTAACGTTGAATCTCGATTATCGGATCTGCCCGTTTATGGAACAATTAAACCTTCTGCAATTTTTAGTTTAATTTCACCGATTAGAACTTGTTTATTGAGTATAAATATAAAGGCGACACTTTTCCTAATGGTCAAACATCAACATATACGTAATTACAATTATTAAATTCTTTTCGAAATTATCATTAGTCGATTAATGAGAAGTTCGGTTATGTGATCTTCCGAGCGCTCAGAACGAATTTATTTTCGATGCATCAATGATCTGTTTTCTTTTCATCTATACTTTTTCTACCAGTTCGATGATCTGATTTTCTACTTGTTTAACCCCTTGTTGTACTTTAACGAGTCGGACTCGTGACGGAGATTTATAACAATAAGTTGTTAGGTACAAATGTCATCCGTTCCTTCAAGTAGGAATCAAATTGTATTCTCTCGTCATTAATATTTAAACATTCTAGTAGATGTAAGCAAACGATAAATATAAAATTCCTTTTTCTTCTAACAAATTAGTGCGATGGAGAAATTCGAATCATAGTAATTGTAAAGAAAATCGTACGGCAAAGGGTTAAGGAGTAAGCGTCACGTTTTCACATCACACGCAATTCCCTTTTTCGTCGATTATTATCCTTTGTATACATATATCATGTTTCTGTGTTATTAAAACATTAATATGACTAAAATACTAATATGACTAGTGAATTAGCAAAGTGAGATAGATTCTTCTACTTTAAATACAATGTGTTCATTTCGCTCAAAAAGCTTTGTGTTTACTTAATATTACGACACGTCTATATGATATTCCTAATGTTAAGCAATAAACAATAACGAACTGTCTGTCGCTAAAGCTATAGGATAGCAGAGTTGAGCAACATTCGGATGACGGATAAGAGATAAGGATTAACGAATCAAATTTTATCCGACATTATCAAATAAATTCCAATAGAAATTTAATTTAATAGAAATTTATTTAGATAACAATTTATCCGAGTAAGACATAATACGAAAAAAGATTTCTTTGCATAAGAAGTTGTTTGTTATCAATATTAATAAGAATTTATTTGTACATAAATTAATTTGGAAAGAAATTTATTTGAATAAAAATTACAGAATATATTGCTTTCCCTATGTTTTTCTATTACTATCACTATATTCAATTATTATAACTAGATAATCTTTCTTCGGCTGCAAAGAAAAGTACTGTACATTTCAGAATTCATACTTGGAACACATATTACAAACAATTATACATATTACAACAATTATTGGAATTGTTATTCGAATAATTCTAGAATCAATTGCGAATTAATTGTCATTCTATAAAGGGGAATTCGTTTGAATAATTATTTTACAGTAATATTTATACGGAACAATTCATATAATATCCAAGTCTGTGCGAAGGTAATGCACAGATTCTCCGCGCGGATATTGTACGCTGGAAATTCGCGTTTCATCGTTCCCAATACTTCGTACATTTCGAGTTACGGTAAATATTTCCGATTGCTTGCTCGAGAGAGAGAGTGGGCAAAGGGAGGAAGATGATGGCTCGCAAAAATCCGTGCACGGCCCTGTGCGCTCTTCCTCCCGCGTTGCCCTTCCCCTTATCCGACGCCCCTCGCCCCCTCCTCGGTCTTGCCTCCCTTTTCCCGAGCCCTCTCTTCGTCTCTGCAAACGTCTCCTCCGTCCCTGCTTCGTCGATCTCGTCCCCACCGGACGAGCCTTTCAGTGGTTCCCAACTGGGATGTCCCGCGAGTCCCTTAGAGATTCAGGAGGACTGCGCGCGTTTAAGGTCTCGTGCGTCAAAGAGATCTCGAGCGCAACGAGGCCGATCGTGTCACGTGCCGGCGAACTCGTTAACTACCCTAACGACCAGGAATCTCCACGTGGCCGGCGTGGTCTCGTCGATAATTGGCGGTGGGCCGGTAGATTGCCGCCTTTTCGATATGTTATATGAACGCTGGGCTAGTACCTCGCGACACGCGAATTCGGCCCCGCGAATGTACAGTCGCCCTCGAAAGTCGTTCGCAATTGTAATTTCCGAACAGGTAAAAAATAATGAAATATATATTGGTGCGCTATGTTCGTACCGGTAAAAATACCAAAATATTTATTGAAATGTTTAATCGATCGTGCCGCGACAGCACGACGGATGATCGCGGAGCTCCCACGGTCATCTTTTATTTTACCGGTACGAGTCGTTGAACGCAGGTAAAAATAATATCGGTATTTTCATTTATCGGTACTCCGATTTCCATAAACGTAAAACCGAAAAATGTTGGTATAATAGCGGTGTTTTTTAAATACCGGTATCAATCTTTGTTAACAGCAACAATATTCAGCAAGAAAATTATACAAATTATATAAGAAAAATACAACAAGAAAATTTGTCTCATTTCACAGCCAAAATGAGACTTGAATCAACATCGATTCGATTTCGTTATAATTTGAAAAGCATAGTTCTCAGTTTTTATTTAATATTAGCGTTGCTTTATCGATCTATTCTATAACGAATGAAACAGTATCCACAATTTATATAAATATATCGGAAAAGAACTATTTTAGTTTTATTCTGAGAGAATTCTTCGCATCGATTTGCAGCAAATAAAATAATCTGCACCCCCGCGTTACTTTGAAAATATACCGCAAGGCAGAGGGTTGACTAAATTATTTGCCAAGAAAGTAAGATTTCAAGCATTACTGATTTTTGTCCGACTATTTAGAAATCTCGACCACTGTGCGTCGCTCCGCTCGTTTATCGTTACACGCGTTCTTAGCCGACATCCCGATTAGTTCTATCCGGCGTGTCGGCGAACCGAAAACGAATTGGCCGTTTTTCGAGCAACCAGCGTGAACGGCGCCGATAGTGCGTCTCCAGGCAACGGCGCGTATCGGGGCGAATGTATCCGCGCGAGGTCGCGCATATTACATATGCGAGACACATAAATCTTGCAGCGAGGTAATACCGACGACGCGGCGCGCGGCTATGTCGGTGAGCTCTCTCGTTGCAGCGCGCAGCCACCGACGGAGCAAAATCTATGGCGCAGGCCAGTTAATTCTTAATGCTTAATCAGTGCACCTTATCGCGAACGAGCGGGCGAGAGCGAGAGCGAGAGCGAGAGCGAGAGCTCGCTACCATGTGGCCGCGCGCGCCTCGGTACCCTCTATCTTCACGGACTGGCAAGTCTGGCTGGTAAATAGAGGAAACGCGTTTGCCGCCTATCTGGCATCAAAGGGGCCGACGCCGCGACTGTTTTATACACTTAATTTATGAACAATATACACCGATGTCGACCCACCTCGATTCTGGCACCTCTCCTTCACCGCCCACCCCCCGCCCCCCCCCCCCCCGTCTCCCCATTTTGTTCTCGTTGTCAAACACTTTAAACCCCGGGAGAAACCCGTGGCAGCCGATAAGGAATTCTATCCTTTATCATTTAGCGTACCTGGTCGGCGTTACCATGCGCCGCCTGTTATCTCGCTGTCTGCCGCGTTCCTTCGTTCGAGCGTGGCCAATCAGATTGCCATCGCGCGAGGCCACGTGTCCCCCCGGGTTCTTTGGGTGCCCGCATTTGCGGACGTTATTGCGTTATTTCTGCGTTTGACCCATATGCAGCCGCCGGGAGACTGGCCGGGAGACCAATTAACCGCGCCGTTAATACCTTTACGATGATCGCTTTCGGGTCATTTCGGCTTCGGCATCCTGGAGTTTTACGCAATCGCCTCGGAAGTTGACTTCGACGGCTAACGAACCTGTCTCATCTTCTTGCGGAGACCTAAGGCGGTCGACAATGGCTAAACTCGTTTCGATTAATTAGACGAAATGAAGAATTTCTTCTCGATCGTGTTTTCTAGACTGTCGCTCAATCTCGAGAAAGTCGAGCATGGAAGAGCGCGACAAGGGTTTGTAGGTACGCGATTTTTCGATTTCGAATTCGAATTCGACTAAAGTGGTTGGCAATGGACGAATTAATTTGGTTTGATCGAGGGAAATAAATGTTCAATTATGCGTCAAACGGTCCTGGATATCGAATCACCGATTTTATGGAAAAAAGTACTCTCGACCGGATACTGACCCGTCGTCCCAAAACAGCAGCGGACGCGCACACCTGTTTCGTTTCTGAAACTCAGTTAGCTTTGCGATAGACAACAATTGGGCTTAATTGGAAGGAAAAAAGTTTTTTTCACGGTGAAAAAAGGGTCGGCGGGACACGCGAGCCGCTGCGGCATTTAACCCTTTTAGCACCGAACGACGATATATCGTTGCACTCGCCAAAAATACCAACGACGATATATCGTTGCGCCTCCGTTAGAGCCTTATTATACTCATCACAAGAGATCTGTGTTTAAGTATAACTTTATAAAATGTTAAAATGGTTCATATTCGATGCAACGTAAGTGAAAAAATGTTTATTAGATCAACTTGTTGTTATATCTTATGTTGTTTCGTGCCGGGGGTCTGTATATGTCAGAGTGATAAGGTAGAAACGGGACACGGGACACGCGCACAATTTGCAATCCTTGCAGTAAAGGGTTGCATGGCGTATGCATGAGTAAGCATCAATGAGAATAAATTTGTAAGGCTTGTGTAAGTAAAAATAAAGAAATATTACACATTTTTAGTGGACAGAGAACTAACTATAAATATTTATAATAACACTTATATTTTTTTAGTGACGCATTACCAGTTGCACGATCCTCTTGGGTATTAGATTTGTCTGACACTTGCCGTGCCTCATATCCGATGATAACGAGGATAACGCGTTGCGTTATCCTTTCGTTTTGATATCCAACACCAGCTATTTCATTGCAAATGATTGCGAAATGCAATGTCTATACACCATACTACCAGATATATATAAAGCGATGACCAAACAATGATTTTTTCTATGTACAATTACGTTTCGAATAAGAGAAATTAATTTGTACGATTTTCATTATGTCTTATATTTATGTTATTCTTATGATTTTTAACAAATATCGAAACTCTATTGGTATTGATTTATTCTCCATTCCTTTCGCAATAGGCTGCTTTTTGAATTTTCTAAATATCACGCCTACTTTGGTTTTTACGAGCATTTTCGCAGACCTCTACAAATCCGTCGATTCGGCCCGGTATTCTTCGCCTAGGTACACTCTCTTTTCGCTCGGTGCTAAAAGGGTTAAATCTGTACCGCGGGATAATTAATTAATCTCGTATCGTCATTTCAATCGGTGCGCGTAAAGCGCGGCAGTACATTATTTTAAAATTCTGTTTGCATAATTTTTCAAACGTGAATAAACGAATTCCACGCTAGACTCGTTTCCTGGGTAAAAAGCTCGCGTTTGCCCCGGCGATGCATGGCCGACGCGCTCTCTGCGCCGCTCAACTCCGTTCCACGCCTCGCGCCGCGCCGCGCCGCGCCGGGCCATTGCGATTCCCTCTGCCTACGCCATTGGCTTTTATCAAGGGGCCGTCGACTAACTGGCTTTTTGGCGCATTTTATTATATCGTGTAATGAGTCCCTGCGCCTCATCACGTTGGTGCCCCGCATCTCAAAGGGACGCTCCATTCAGCTCACAAAACGAGGAGCCGAGGAAGGGGTCCGGTAATGACGACGATAAAATATGACGTGTCTTGTACAGTTTCTCGGCTTCTAGCCTCACCTGAAGCGCACCGGTCACATCCTGATCTTTCACGGAGCTAACACGGAGCTAACCAAAAGCTCTACGGCTTCAGGGAATCCCTTTTCCCTTCGTCCCCTTTTACTTCACTTCCGAGCAACTTCCCACTCGGTACTGATCGTCGGACTCATTTTTTAGAAATCTCGAAAGCTGCCTTAAAATCTATTTGATGCGCTTGGGAACCAAACTTGGGAACCAGTCGACTGTAACTGTCATAAATAATTGCAATTCAACCCAGAATATCTGCTCGGGGTCGCTGCGTACCGAACAACATTTTTAATTTGTCTACAGACGTGTAAATAAATATAAAGAATATTAAGATTATTTAGGTAATAATATAATATAATATAATATAGAATATTTTATATTATAATAATATTACGATGATTATATGCATTTACTTTAGTTACAACGTTTAATACCTTATCAAAAGAAAAATAAGATTGTTATTTATTTTTTTTCCACTAGTATTTTACGTCCCATTAAATACATTATTGCTTGCCTAAATTTACTCGAATGAGTGGTGACAAGAGAGTAACATTTTATTACGACTTAAAGGTATAAAATAATATTCATACTTAACGGGTTCTCCCTAGAAATCTCAATTACAGAAATAATAAGCTTTCAGTATTTCATAAAAATCTGTCTAATAATTTGTAAAGAAATCCTTTCGCTAACCACAAAATTTTGGTACAGAAGATATAAAAAGCATTAGTCATTTCCGATACGTTTTCCTCTAAATTCCCACTTCGTCATTTTCTACGCATTCTGCCAACTGTGTGTATCTGTGACAGCTCGAACCAGGAACGTGTCGAATAGCTCATCCCACAAAAATGTAACTTCATCGCAGCTGGAGAGATTAATCGATCAACTATGCTTGAAGTACCAATGGATCCGTTTACTATTCGAGCTCTTTTTTCAAAGAGATAATCCACGACGATGAGCGAGATGATAAATGCACCCCTGTCCACTAGACACCGAAAGCTTTGAACAACAAACTACGATATATTATTCTATTTCGAATAGAATTTATAACGTTCAGCAAAGGGAAACGTTCGGAATACCATTGAACCCATGCAGAACATTGTTCTTCACGCCATTGTTGCAGCATTGATGCGTTATTATACAATATTATTCAAAAAGTCACGTTTCTCTCATTTCTGTAAACAAATGATTTCGTCTTTGAAAGAACTTTTGCAAAGATTTATGTACTGAACTAGTTTTGTATACCTTTCATCGTTTACAAGCACTTGCGTTGAAGATCCGGTTCGAATAAAGCTATTGATTTTCTCGTAAAGTAAAAAACAGACGCTAACGAAATACGGCTAAATTGTTAAATGAGTCTAATGAACACTCGTGGAAAGTTTCATAAAAATCGGTTTGTATCGTAAATAACCTGTTGCGCAGGTTCCTTTGTTAGAGCTGGTATCTCGTGCGAAGAGAGTATAGTAACGCGTGCGATTGCTCCGTTTATCCGCGGCCATATAAAAATTTATAGTTTCTTCGGAATAATCGAGCATCGGGGGACCGGTGGACGGGAGTGTAGACACACCGTTTATAATTTACATCCAGTGTTGCGCAACGGCAGTCGTTCGAATCTCGGTCTCAAATGTTTACCTACGTATCGTGCGCGTAACGAGTCGCTCTCGACGCAGCGCAGCGCAGCAAATAGAGTCGACGGAACGCGACGGGAAGAGCGTCGTTACCGTGGCTTCCAGATGATCATGACGAGAGAGGAGAGAGAGCGAGTGAGAGAGAGAGAGAGAGAGAGAGAGAGAGAGATTCGGGTATCCCACGGCGTGGGGAGGGGTATTAAAACTATAACTGGGCTGTCGGTCCGGTAATACAACTGTGGGGGCCTTTGTCCAAGAGTCGATGGACTCTTACTTAGCCTCGATATAGGTTCGTCAGACCATAATAGAATGAGAGGCCACGAGAGTGTTGGTCGAAGCACGGGTTGTGGGAAGGGTGCATTAGCCTAATCCGACGATCCTCGTCGACTGTGAGAAGTATCGTATTCACCCTACCGAATCAATCAGCATCTATCCGTAACGTCTACCTTCGTGGGTGGCCAGAACGGGTAGTTTTCTCTGGCTCGCTGTAACGGCCGTTAAGTGTAACCTATTGCAGTTACGAGCCTGTTCCGTTTCTGCAGAGGCTCTGCTTCTCTTGCGCCACGGTCCGATTTGCATTCACCGGTCGGCTCGTATCTTCGGCGAACACGAGAAACTCACGGCCGTTCTGGTCGCTTCCGGCACGCGGATTTGTTAATCGATTCGGTAAATGAAAACGCGGCGGCATCTTCCGATATTTATTGTCACGGTGGCTACCCGCTGCTTGGCAATTTATCGTCAACGCCTAAATAAATTATGCTGTACTTTTAAATAAGTAATAAAACGATTACGTTATTGTCACGCGTACTAGGCCGCAATTGATAATATAATGCGATGGAAACATTGGTAGAATTTACGGATGTCCCCTTGCGTTATTTTCAATTTACGAAAATCATTAAACATAGAAAAACATTATGATTAATACTTAACGCTCTTGTCTTATGATGCATTTTAAATAAAACTCACGCGGGAATTTAGCACAGTTTTATGCTAGCAGTTATCGCAGAATAAATCTGTAATGTTTCTATTTTTATTTAGTACATTTATATAAATGTGGACACTATTTCCTTTGTAAGAGGACAATTGTTAAGTTAATATAACATTAATAAATAAGTGAAATTATCGTGAACAAAATTTACAAACTATTTAAATTACCTTTTAACCCATTCGCTGCCAAGCCTAAATTATATGAAGCCATTCCCATTGCCATTTATATTTTGAGTGCTATTGTTCACCAAAACCCTGTTATTTCTTGGTAAGAGCACATATATTATCATACAAAATCATTTAGAAGCAGTAAACCAAAGACGAGTATACTCGTCGTTGGCAATGGGGGAAGGGGGGATATTTATGTTTGTGGCCACAACAAATTTGCTAATTCAAAAGCCTGCATGTTATAATATATTTAAAGTAGGACGAGTATACTCGTCCTGGCAATGCGTGACACCCTGCCAAAGACGAGTATACTCGTCCTTGGCAGCGAATGGGTTAATATTATTTAATTTGGAATACTTCATTGTAACTATAAGGATACGTTTTTAGATATGAGAAAAGGGTATGAAAATGTGTAAATATTGTAATAATATCTTTTAACAGTTAGAAGAAATTCATGTTTGTTATTACTTTGAGCGTGTCGATATAACTTTTAAGTGCAAAGAAAAAAGTTCTATTGTGAAGCGTGTTGAACGAAAGATTTTTCTCCGGTTAATAGGTTAAGGAAAAGATCAGAATGATACGAGGAAATCTATCCCTGAGTATCATCGAAAGATATATCAATTCGAGGCGTATTAACCTCTAGCATAGTGTCCAACCCTCATCCTTGCTAACGACTGGCCATGTCGGGGCCACCCCCATAACGAGCGTTAAATTGAAGAAGCTTGGCAACAATCGGCAGATTCAGTCGTCAATCCCGACCCACGTTTCCACGGATGCTCGGTCCGCCGGCGGTTTGTCCTAATCTGAACAAATCGTTTCGATCCCCCATGTGTATCGTTTCCCGTTCGACCGACTGTGAGAAGTATCGTGTTCGCCCCAGCGGGCGTGAAAACGGCCCACTTCGCCATGGCACAATGGGGCCGCATCTCGGAGCCGTGCCGGGGCTTGGGGAAGAACGCGCCCCCTCGCCACCAGCAGAAATAATAACTCGTGTAATACTCGCGGCCACGGAACCCCCTCGACCTCGGTACGTGTATTAAATAAATATAACGCGGGTAATACGGCAGTTAGGAAAGGCCGTGAAGCGCGGTCGACCCTGTTTACACCCCATCAATTCCACGCTGTCTATCATCCCCTCCTTTATGCTTTAGCCACAATATAAAACCACTGTCCGCGCCGGGTGGCTGCGATGGGGAAGGGTGCACGCGCGCTACGATCGCCGCTTCTGCACGATTTCGTACAAAAATCCGAAGAAAACCGCGCAGGTTCCATGGAAATTTCTGTCGCTGCGATGAAACGTATGCAATCAAATCATCTTAAATTGTTATTTATGTGTTATGTGTTTGAATAGTTAGTCGTGAACTATGAACCGTCGTTAATAGATTAGGAGCTCTATGTATTTATGATAACGTGTGGTAGGGGTGGACGGGTACCCAAGCCTCGGATCAGATCGGTATCCGATAGCTTTTGATATTTGGGTAGCTAAACTCTGGTACCGCAAACTTTTGGAACTCGACCCGAAAAAAATACCCGACTTAAACCCGAAATAGGGGCAATGTTTAAATATCACAGAAAGATCGAAAGGATTTCAAAAATTCTCGAAGAAGGAAAGAAATTTGTAATTATTATTTAAACATTGTCGCGCGCGTATATCCAGCAGATTTTAGTGAACATGATACTGGACAAGCGCATGGAGAAGCATCTTCCCCACCTATTATACCTGCGTATCATCTCTCAAGTCTATGGGAATTCCGTAATTTCGAGTAGCATCGTTGTGGCTGTATATTGAGGCTCGCGTGATTAGAGCTGTGGTATCGACCGGGTCGTTGACATGTCGCTTGTGATGTATGTCGTGGGTGATACGAAAGGTCGATACGTGTATAGGTCGCCGTTCTTATTTCGTCATTCACGCGGTGGACGCTTTATGAATATTGCATTATTTATGATAAATCTCCTCAGCTATCGATGCAGAATGTACGCACAACCCAATATAGCCTCACTTATTTCCAGAGAAGATATATACAAAGTGTTCCTTTTACGTGGAAGTCAAGAATATCCGGAAACTGTGAAAGATGATGATTATGAAGAAATGGTTTAAAAATATTTATGCGATATCAAGAGAAGCATAACATGATATGGACAGTTCTTTTGTCGGCTATAGATGACAGAGATTTTGAGGTTACGTTAGTGGTTTTAATTAGAATGCTGTATTTTTGTATACAGTCATATTTTCATTATTTTTAACAAAATCTTTATAAAATACTGATTCAAAATTTAATTATTCAACTAAAAATATTCTAACAACTATTTTTAAAAACCTTTATAAATATTAATTCTTAACATTTCAATTCTAAGCTAAAATTGTAATTATAAAAATCAACATTCATTTAAAAGAATAAATAATAAATTTGTATTTAATCTTCTTAAACAAAATTAAATATATCCTCATTTCATTCGATCTATATCCATAACAATTATATCTTTATAAATTAAAATTTATTATTTTTCAACTTATATAGACTATTCATTATATATTTGTATATATTATACACTGTATTGCAGTATAATTTAATAAGAATTGAATGAGGCACAGTCGAAGTGCTCTCAACAGAAGTGCGGAAAATCGCGGTTCTCTAGCCGAAAAAAATCATCAAAATTCTCTGACCAGTTACACTGTGTGTGATTTGTGATTATGACTGCGTAATTTTATTTATGGAGACGGATGCTGGTTCCAATAGTAGCATTATCTGTCTTTTAAATTGTGAAATTTTTATTTCACATAAAATGAATAGAAGAATCAGGAAACGCAGCAGCTAATAATTCTTTTGTGTACCTATCTATGAATGAATAAGACACAACGATTCTATATACGGATACATACTGATAATCGTAACATTGATTAAACCTGTAAGCCATGAGGTGGACCGGAAATCGTAGTTCAACCGAGGAGGGGATAATTCTACGTGAAAAAATAAGAAAAACATTTGGTACAACATTTTTTTATCCAGAGCATCGTTTTAGAAACAATCGATTTTGAAGTTCGTTGATTTTTGTAAACGACTTAGTTGTCGCCTATTTGTGTACCTCAGTTGTCACTGTCCGAACTATTGTTTACAAACCTTGACATTGACGGAATAGTTCGCAACGATTAACATGTGGCTTAATGTCTTGGAGCTTGTTACGTCACTAGCTTGAACTAGGTGTTCACAGGTTTCTTATTTGCAAGAATCGAATACAGAAGTCAAAGACCGTAGTGAATTACTTCCGCGTCGCGTAGATGTCGCGGTTTTGTCCCACGAAGGGGAACGGAACGAAACACGAAGATCATCGAGGCGCAAAATGGTCGTTGTATGTTGTTGCTGGCCCATTCGACGCCCGTCACGATTATTCGCGGTGATCCGTGATCCATGATCCGTGAATGGGAGTCTCGGTAAATATGGCGTGTCGGGGTGATCCACCGGTTCGCCACGACGACGCCCGGTCCCCCTCTCTCTCTCGCCGAGTATGAATATGATATCGCACCCCGCCACTTACGAAATGATTTATCAATTGAGCACCGGCAACCCCGGGGTACTGGTGTTGAAATATTATAACATCATTCCCCCCGCAGCTCACCCTAATATTATCCCCCCGGCCGTCCGCCATTAACATAACAATGGTCGACCTAATTGCGGTCTAATCGGCGCCAGGGGCAAAACCCTGATCGGCTACACCGAATCCTCTTAGTTCTTTTCTCCCTCTTCCCTCAGTTTTCTAATATTATTTTCTCCTGTCCTATCGCGCTTCTCGTCTCGCGCTTTATCTTTCTCTACTACCGCTGCAAGTGTTTACTTCGGCGAGTTCTCGCCTCAGCTACTCAAGGCGCGCGTCGTTTCCAATTATGATTACACATGCTCGACTCGGGCTACCAGTCGCTAGTGACAAAACTGCGTACCGACTATTTACTACCGGTTTGATAACAGGAGCTAATAGACACGAGATTTATGCAGTCGCAGGAGCATTTTTCCCTGTGCAAACTACTTTGCCGAAGTAACTGCGGCAGTTCGTTCCTGCCTGTGATCTGATAATTCTTAGAGCAGATTTATTGGAAAATTAGGCGATCTTTCTGTTACGTAAGTGTGTAACTTATACTTCTGAAATTTGTTGGGCAATGTATTAAAACGATTGAAAAGGAGAAATATTTGTATAATATAAGAACATGTTATTTAGTGTTTATACTTACTATGGGTTTATCTAGTATACAAAACTATTTTTGGTGAAAATCATATACAATGGTAATAGTCGTAACCTTTATAAGAAAACAAGTTTGAAACGTGAACATAACCAAATTGAAAAAAATTATAATATGCATTAGCCGATAAGTTTTTTTCGTAGAATAATCTTCAATTTTTAATATACATGCTACTTATGTTATCGAAAAAAGTAGGTATGTATGTACTAAATAACATACTGTAGTCATGTACTGACTGAAAGTAATCCATCGAGCAACAGATTATGTTAATGAAAATCAGCATATAAATTTTTATTCAATAATATGTAACTAGAATTCTTTTTATGAAATTATATAATGTTTTTATGTAAATCAATGTGTGTTTGTAATCTATCTGAACAATTATTAATGTATTTAGGTTGAAAATGAATTAGTTTCGATTGAGTAATTTACGATTTCTGTTCGGAACGTTCATATAAGCAACGCAGCATGCACCGTCTCGAAATTCATAATCGAAGGGAGTTATCGGATCAAAGACTCGCCAGGATTTTTGCCAATCATTCGTTTAAATCCTTGCATGAATTATTTGTCACATAATTTGACGCAAGCATAAAGGACACTCTTTCGCTGGACGCCGCGACATAGCACGTTTTGCAGCCCATACCCGATCGTTAAGAGCGCTCTGCGCGAGCTTTACTTTACAGATTAACGTTTAAATTGATTATTTATTGGACACCGTTGACAATAGCCGCAATGATTACATGGCCACAGCCCGCTCATTTGTCTGTATGCATATAGTATCTCTGTCCATCGTGTCCACTCTGTTCAGCGGACGCGGATCGCGTCGCGCGACTGTTTTTATTTGCTCGTTCTTTGTGCAAGCGAAACGGTCAATGAACAAAAAAAAATGGGGGCGGGGGAAGAATCAGAAAAAATAAGAAAAAAATCAGCGAGAGGCGAAACACACTGGTGATCACTGGACAATAATTAACTTAATGACGCTGCTTTGCCCGCTGCACTGCGCTGTTCTGCTCTGCTCTGCTCTGCTCTGCTCTGCTCTGCTCTGCTCTGCTCTGCTCTGCACTGCTCTATTCGGCTTCGCTCTGCACCGCGCATCGCCGACTACGGTCCGAAATTTTCTACACTGAATTATTCAAGTGTTTACAACATAAACGCGTTCCGTCGGATATGCGCGTACCCGTTTCCGCCCAGTATGAATTTTACAGCGATTTATCGAGCGTAAAGTATGCCGCACCGATATGCTTTGTCTTCCCTAATGAGCTTTTCGTTCGAAAGGTATCGCGAAATCGCTGAAAAATTCAGCATTGTTCTCTTGGATCACCTAATACTGCCACTTAAAAATTTTAGAGAAGAAGTCAGCAGGTTTTATACTTTCTCTTGGTATTATATGAATGCCATACAGATTAGATTACCTACAATTACATTGCGTTTATATCACAAATCGTATAAAAATCATGGCAGATCTTCACAAGTACAATGAGATTATAAAGAACGTTTGTTCCTTTTGTATTCTCAGTTATCATCTATCGAAAAAGCTTGAAAATATTCGGCATACTTTAGCTCATGGGCAAGGAAAATATGTGTTTAAGAAACCAGCTTTAATCATCAAAGAATTCCGCATAGAATTTTATTTGAAAATCGCAGCTCCGTCGAAGAGGCTCCGCAATATTTTCCGAACGTTAAAGGTATTTTAATAAAACTCGGAAACGGATGTCGCGTTGGGTACGCAAGGATCGCGGCTTATTTATCGGAGTCCACGGATATTGGCCGCGATTAAGCCAAACGAAGTTCAACGGCCATCTGGGAAATAGGATCACGATCAGCTCGGAGGAGGCGGATCGGTATCGACGTTCCCGTGATTCAACGAAATCGTACGATCTTGTACGATCGGAAAGCGCGCTTACCGCAGTTACGCTCCGGAGCGAGGCAAAGCGAAACAAAAAAAGCGGCAGTACCTGGCTAGAATTATTACCGTGGCCAGATATCTATCCGGCGGTGGGCAAACCGAGAAAAATCCCAAGTACTGATTGTCGACCGGGGAGGGAAAAAGGTTCGCGGCGATGCTAGCTGGAATTGCGGTAAGTGGTCTCCGAGGAGCGAATAAATGAAGAAGAAACGCGCGGCAGAGAGGATGAAGAAAAGGGCTGCGAAAAGATTCTTAGTCGGCCTGGCCACACCGCTGATTCCCCGCGAGTACGCGCGACCGCAAACTCGTGCCGATCCTCGCCGTCGATCGTTACTGCGTTCCATTTGTTACCGTTTCATCGCTCGACTTTGTGAAATACTCCATATTCTCCCTACAGTCCATTAATAGCAATAATAACGCATTCGCATCAGGTGCCTTATCAGAACTTATATTCGTTTCGTTTGATTCCTTTGCCGGAATCACGCATACGCGAGTCTTTCGATCCATCCTACTTTTCCACTGAAATTAACGCGTTGTCTGCCGAAGGTATTTTTTGCTTGGTTCACCTCCAGCGAACCAGATCGTCGCGAACAGATCCCCGTATTCGAACCATATGACAAAGTTACAACAATGTTCGGTACATATTTACCACACCCATAATATACCAAAATTTTTACATGTTTGTATATGCATTTGATCTTGTATGTGATCAACCATTATTCCAATATCATTTGCATGTATTATACAATATATTATGTACGCTTTATGCATTTTTACTGCCTGCCGGTTATTAATGAGTACAGCGACGATTGTCACGTATCCGATAAGATCTCATTAATTATTGGAAGAGAAGAATGTTTAACTCTCCGTTTACTATACCAGAGTTGCGACGAGAAAAAGTAGGAGGGCGGGAAATATGTCTAGTAGAATATCAGTGCGAGTCAGAAATGACTGCAGCATGTAAAGCCGCGCTCCAGTAGTCGGAGAGTTAATATGTACACTATTTCTATTATTCCGTGAATTCGTCTTGGAATGACGTATTCGGCTGTGAATCGATATGAATGTGTCAATTCCTTGCGCCGCAGCAACGAGCCGGACTCGTAAATTATCGCGATCTACTAAATACGAATGTTATACTTTTCTTCTACATCGACGCAAAGATTGTCAGAGGAACGTTTCAAAGATAGAAATGTTACTCAACATAGTTATGAATACGGCAAGATAGAATCATAATGGCGAAGACTAGGAACAGTGGCAATCGTTCCAATCAAATTGTTACGAATTCTGCAGCTGTATCTGGTTAGTTACAGAATTATTAAGCTCTATAGTTCAATGTAACTTTGAAGTTACTTGGTTCATATGATCCAACTTAATTTTTAGCAACATTGCGGCAAACGTGTTTTGCTCTGTTACTCATATGTTACTTCTTCTTAGCAATCAAGGACCTAATGCGTCAGAATTTTCCACTTTCCCTTCACATATCGGAGTAATTTCAGTTTTTAATTTGTAAAGTCGTCATTAATTTCCATCTCGAGTCTTTTATAAATTCCATTGCGATTTCTGTGGAATGAGATAGACGGTTTACGAAGTCATTGGCATATTGCTCCCAAAGATCATGGAATGAACTGGAAAGCTGTTCCACAAGTAGTTACCGCTTTTTTCATCGAATGGTCACGGCAAACGGTTCCGAGATGAGAAGGGTCTCCAAACTGAAACGGATTTACATCCCCGGGATTATTCTCTCTTTCATCTTCGACCGCCTTGGTCCAATTACGAAATGTATTCGCGATGCGCGGGAAAACTCGTCCAGTTATTTTTACAAGATAGGAGCGTCTTATCCGCCTGTACTCTTGCTTTTAAACGCGTGCCTTTGAGCTGGATCAGCGCGAAGAACCAGCGAGCCAGAGCTCACACAATTCTATAAGACAACTTTTACTTTTTCTTTTCTATCATGTTATATTGTCACGAGTCTTGAATACTGCTCAATGAACGGTACTGTAACAATGTTAAATAATTGTTCCAGTTAAATCGATTATATTTACATAGGTACTTTACAGTTCGAGCCGGCTGTGTTTCTACAATAATTTTCCGTTGTGAAATTTTCATTAAATGATTCCCAAATGTCTAAATTTTGGAAAGATTCCTGATAGCAACACTTCCCGACATCAAATTCTACAGAGAAAGATATTTTAAAAATAAAATGAAGCCGTTTATTTTCACCTCGAGAAAGACAGTATTCACTTATATACAAATGTTCAGCTGCTAATTGCAGTAGTAACCGCGCAAACTATTTCTGTGGATGCACAAGACCCCGTAGTCACCACGCTGAAATGTCCCGTAAAATTCGAAACTCGTTGTTCTTTGTGGCTGAAGTGCCGACGCACCGGCATCGGGTGGTCCGGTGAGGGGTAAATAATGAACTGGGGCCGGGTAGAATTTATAGAACACCGTTCGCCCCATCGTCATTAAATCACATACACCTAGGAGCGGTCTTGCAACTATTACTCCCCATTCCGTATTAATCACTGCATCATTCTCATCAGTATCCGAGCGGGCACGCCCTGTTTCTCGGGACGAACGAGCCCACCGTCGCGTTTAATCTCACTTAGCGGACTCTGCATCCCCATAGTCTCGCGGCGGCGAGTACTCACGGCCATCATCATCGTGCATAAGTCGATGGCAGCGAGAGGGAGAGGGAGAGGGAGTGAGAGCGAGAGCGAGAGAAAGAGAGAGTGCCGGTCCCGTCGGTTCCAGTTTGGTACCAATGGCGAATAATCCGCGATCGTCGATAACTCGATTAATCCGGCGTTAAGCAGTCTGGTTTGCGCAACAATCCGGCTCCTTGAGCCTCCTACGAGCACGGCTCCGTAATTCATTATTTCCGCGCGGATGCGCAGCCCGCGTCTACAACCGGCAGCAAAGCTTACCAGCGGGCCGACATTTACGATGACCATTGGACGGTCGATCCTAGAAAGAGGGCAGTCCCCGCGAGCGAGCGAAAGAGAGGAGAGACAAGGCGAGGCCGCGAGCACGTTACGCTCGCATGATGTATCCCCGGTATGTATGCAGATAATGGATGTGGGGGAATACAGTTGGACGTATGAAGACCCCACGCAGAAGATACGACGGACTGGAGGCCATCTCTTCACCCTCCATCTCCTCCTACGCGTTCTATACTTTCCCTCTCTCTCTCTCTCTCTCTCTCTCTCTCTCTCTCTCTCTCACTCTCCCCATTTCTCTCTTCTGCCCATGGTAGTTTGTTTGCTCTCTTTCTCGTGTTTTCCCTACGTTTCTCCTCTCTCTCTCTCTCTCTCTTTCTCTCACGTATACACCACCACACACACTCTCTCTCTCTCTCTCTTCCTCCCTCTCCCTTATGCTCGTTCTCGCTCTCACTAGCTCCTGTACACTCGTGTTTATATATAGGAAGCAGAAGATCAAAGAGCGAACCTTCGCTTAGCTTAGCATCAACGCCGCTCCGCTTGGGGATCCGGTCCATCGTCACCGAGATAGCTCGGGTGCTGCGAATGATGACGATGGGTGGTAGCAGCGACGGCGGTAGCGCTCTGCCTTCTTCCGAGGGTTCCAAGAGAGGGACTGAGTTACCGATATAAATGTTATGCCGGCAGAGTGCAACTCTGGGAGCGACCGAGAGAAACACGGCCGGCAGGCGGACGGGGACGAGAAAGCCAAAGAAGAACGAGTAAATGGACGGCGAACCCATTGATCTAACGAGTTGCATACATCCGTCGGACAGATCTTGGAATTGAAGCAGGCATCGTGCTCCCGAGATCCTGGAAGACCCGGCTACTTCGCCGTTTCTAATTTTCTTCCGCGAGCTCGGCACGGATTCCTCGCGGCCTGGCAACTTTTAGGCGCGGAACTGCTCCCTCCCGCGAACGCTGCCTATCAACCGAACCTTCCGATTCTTCTGATCTACGTTCCAACGACTTGATCTCGCCGATTCCCTCGATACTTCTTTCGTTGCCCTTCGCTCTTTCCCTTGCCTAGGTACTCCGTCCGTATCGAAACGGTTAGCAAAAACTATTTCCAAATACTTTCTCGCGAGGAGAGTCTTTGTCCGATAGCTTCTGAGCTTGTGGTGCGCGCTATCCGATCTTAAGGGCCATTCGACAAGATCTATGTACTTCTTTTTTAAATAAAACACATTTCAATTGAAAAAATCGAGCACATTTTGACTGTAACTTTTGGTACGATCTCTTACATTTACGTACGAGATACAATATCAGCCAAATGGCCTCAATTGCACTCGATCACCCTTTTTCCTAAATTTGTTACGACGTCGCTGCACATTGGCTGTTCAATCTCTTCAATGACCTGCAGGATGTTATCGTTCGGTTCATCAGTAGTTTGTGGGTTACGCTAAATTCTCTCCAATTGCCCTTGGCGATACAATTAATTGAACCTTGGGTTTCGTTTTTATGGTTGTTGATAATCGGCAAATATTGCTATACACTTTTGTCTTTTGCGCAACCTTACAGAGTGTACTGCAATAATCTACAAACCACCGACGAATCCAATGTGTGAGAAGCATCGTATATAAATGTGAATATCTAGATTAATCAAGCACGTATGAGAGATTTCATATTTTGCATGGATATAATAATTAGACTTCGGTTCGTTAGGCAAAATAAAAATTATTTGTATCTATTAGAAAAAGTTTGATAAAAATGTATTTCTTCTCTTAATTTCATTAGCTTGAAATAATATGACGCCAATTCTTTTAATATCTTCCACTGTTTAATAAAATCCGTAGTCTAATAATAATTGCATTACACTTATAACGACAGCAATCTCCGGTATTAAAGATATGTATCGAACGTAAAAAGAAATTGCAAATAATTATAAAGACCACTACGAGAACGGTAAATGGTAACGGGAATAAAATACCTGTAGATTAGTGTAAAAAGTTAATTTAAAAGTGAGGCATGATCTCGAAATTTGCCTATAATTATTCTTCGGAACGTAATAATGGAGATCATGCGCGCGGCTTGAAGGCTCCGATTGTTCTTCTTTGTGATCGGGACGGTAATACACACAGTGATTATTATGCCGTCGATGCGGTTTAATCATGTGTGAATTTCAGCGGGGAATTAGCTTCCCATCGCAGTTGGATTAACGGATAATAGGGTTGTAATGCACGCATTCCTGCCCTTCCATTGTTTATGCAGATTGTCCGGAACGGTGTCGGTTACATAAGTTGGAAATTAGCGTAAACTTGCCGGGCATAATCGGCCTTCGTCGACTCATCGTAATTCGACATCATCGAATTGTCGAACGCACGAGTTTTTCGCGTTATCGCCGGGCAGAGAGGCGGTGGAGGGAGTAAATCAGTAATTTGATTCGTCAATCCAAGAGAAAAATTCATTTACACCTGCGCCCGCAAAAATGATTAAACCAGCTGGACGGACCGTGCTCGCGAAAGCAAAAACTACAAAAACGGCCGGCCGGCCATGAAATTGAAAATCAACGTTTTAAATCACTCTGCAGAGATCCGGCTTTTTGTCCGTTAATCTCTTCACGCCGGAAAACATTGACGTTTCCCGATTTGGACAGCGGGAACGGCTTTTTTTCTTTTTCAACGATTTCGCTGTTCCCTCGTTTCGCTGTCTTTTACGGATTGAAGTCGTTGTTATCTCGATGGATGATTACAGCGCTATTACCTTTTTTTCTGTTTTCTCTTTTAGAAAAATATGGTATTTTGATTACGGGCTTAACGTGTAAGGGTGATTTTGTTCTAAGTGATACGAACGATTCGCGAAGGTTATACAAACATTTTAAACAGATTTAAACGAAATCTAACAATTTTTTTCCATTTTTCCATTTTGTTTTATCTCAAAGTTACACAAATCCAAATAAATCGGATGTTTGATTCTTTGATATATCAATAATATAGTTTCATTTCTCACAGAATTACTAATTTGATAAATACGTCTTGAATACTTTGGGACTGCATTTAATTCCCTTAATATTCGGACACCTTTTAAAATGTTATGACTTTTTTAAAATTGTGCTAAACGATTTGAATTTCTTTTTTAAACGATAGGGAGACTAATATAGTGGACAATGACTAAATTACTTGATTACAATTTTGCTATTATTTGGAGTGACGAAACAAGATAAAGCGTTCTAGTTTTTATACTCATTGTTTTTAACTTTAGATTTCGGTAAGTAATGCGATGTTATTTTCAACACGCATATAAATTAGCAAGATCTACAAAATACATTTCGTTATAGGCTGAGATGAAAAGAATGAATTTTTTCTTTTCTTTTGACATTCCAAGGCAACAGCAAAAGCATTCTAGTTATGCTTGATTAGTTCTGCTCTGAAAAAGTTGTTGCATTTTAAAAGGTGATTGAATATCAACGCGTGTCGCTGTATTCGAAAAGATCAACTTTTCCAATCTTCTGCACTCTGTCAAAATCATAGCTTGCTGCTCGATAATAACAATAGCAATTTGATTTTTATTTACGTTCGAATGAAGCGAGCCGTCGGAAGTCGAAAAGACTTGAAACTTTTTAAATATTTTCTTTTGATAACACTTCATGGTAATGCAGGATTTTATTGACGGCCTGGTAGTAATTTAATGCCAACGCTACTGCATCAAGATGGCAATCGCAGTTTCGCGAATCCGAAACATGTGGATCGAAATTTACTGACACGAATGTTCTAAAATTAAATACTGGTAAACAAAAAAAAAACAAAAAACGCTGGAGATCGCTATGTTCGTTGGTCGACACAACATCAAAGGATTCAATTATACCGCAGTTCCGATCGAACCGCAGATCAAGTTGCCTTCGGTGAACCTTCGGTCGGCGGGGGTGCGCAACGCCTAGCTGACCAAGGAAAACTGCATCGGCGCAGCGCGGTGCAGCGGATTCACGAGACGCGCGGCTGGTAATCGCGTTAAAACGTCAAAAGTAGAAAAAAACCATGTCCGGGATGGCTCTCGCAGCCGTGGAACGATGTTATACCGATCGCGCCTGCGTCGTCAGCTAATTAATGTAATCACGCTGAAAAACAACTCGGTATTGAATTTGACGCAGCGCACAGAGGGAAACGCGGCGTGCTGCAAAGGGGCGGACTGCGGGGACAGCGGAGTGGCGTCGGAAGCGTTGCAGCGACGGAGGGCGGAGGTGGAGTTGGATGATCGCGCGCGAACGCCGCGCCAGCTACAAACTACGAAAAGTTTGATCGGGTCACGCACACACAGGGACCCGCGTACGTCGTTCGGTGTAATTCGATATCGTTAAACAATGACTATCGAAATCCGTTTGCCTGCGTGTCGTTCGCGCGAACATTGCAGTTGTTGCGTTCATCTCGGTGGTTGCGGTTTCCAGACAGGAAAGAATTCAGCGGCGAATTGAAACCAGTCCGGGATCGCTTGGATCGTTGGCCTAGACATTTCTCGCCCTTTGCGATCTTTCGTAGATCGATTGGAAGATTCGCGTGATCTAGATTTAACGTTGGACAAATCGCGTTTTCCGGAGTCATCCACTGTAATCGCCGGATTAATTTCGGATAAAACTCCTGGCACTCGTGGAACTCGTTAGAAAGCTCTGCGCGTCGCGGTGGTACGCGGCGCGAAGCGGAGGCTGGAAAACGGACCGGTTGCGCGCGAGCGGTAGGAGGTCGCGGGATAGCAGCGGCGGCGTGGGTGGAGGGGTCGCGGTGGGGCGACCGGGGGGATGGGAAATAAAGCGGGCGCCGTTGGGCTCGTTTAGAGTAGCGCACTCTGAAGAGGCTGAATTTTAAAGATAAATGATTACGAAGGAATCCCAACGGCAGCCGGGGCGTGCAGGCCATTTTCCTACAAAATCGAGAATAAAATAGTTACGGGTTTGTATTTATTCATCCCCCAGCACGCGGCGGATTCTATTCCGTCGATTCTCTAGTTGATGTATTCACCGAGTTCCGCCGCCGGAATGAATGGCCGTACACATTCTGCCGCATGAATCGGCCCTTTTACCGACCGCTGAAACTTTTCTCGCTTTCACGGGGCCGCGAGTACTTTTTCGCACGCATCTACGAGCCCAACCGCCCGCGCCAGTCCGCTCCAGCCCGCTGCAGCCCGCTGCAGCCCGCTCGGGCTCGCTCGCCCAGCCAACCCGCTCGGCCGGGCCCGCCGGCACGTCGTTAAAAATACCGTTCCAAGCGGTATTCATTTAAAGACCTCCTACCCCGACCCTCTGTCAATTGTTCGATCCCGTCGTACGTTAATAATTCTTGACTAATGAGTACGAGAATGGGTCGCCGTGGTTCGCGAGCAAGCTGAGCGGAGCTCAGCCAAACGCGCCGCGCCGCTCCGCCTGGCCTCCGCGCGATCCCCTGAATAGACGAACGAGTTGAAAAATGTCAGCGGTGAAACGATGGCGTGGCGCGCCGTATCGTTGGACATATCCGAGTTTCTATGAGCCGCGGCGCGGGTGCAACGACGCCGCCGTCGCCGCCGCCGCCGCCGTCGCGTCGCACCGCGCCGCGCCGCGGGGACGAATTAGTCGCGCCGCGATTCATAATTCGCGCCATTAACCGGCGCGGCCCGCGAGGCTGGAAATCTCGTCGCGACCGGAAGCGTTCAATTTCTACGCTTTACCCGGTGAAGGTCGTCGAGGTATTCTCTGCTCTGCACGTTTATACCCATTCGTTAGTCTCGCCTTCGCCGATCTTTCTTTCTTCTGCTTTTAATTGCACCACCGTCGATCCGCCGTCGTACATATTCTTGCCGAGATTATTTCCTTCGCGGACTTCTGCTTCCTATTTCCTACAAAACTTCAAAGATAGTATCCGTCATTTTCCGCCGCTGCGATATTTGTAATACAAATTTTACGAAATTGTAGCGAAACTGTTCCTCCGTCACCAAGACCAAATTCTCCTCTCCATCTTTATCTTTAATAAATTCTCCTTTCGGCAGGATGTGCACTCTTATCGTTTTATAATAAACTATCTTTTCAACAACATTATCTTACAATCTTGTTTTACAAGTTTTACATGGATGGAGTGAATAAATAATGAGAGCGTCTCAGATTAAAAAGACATTCACGCATATTTTTACACTCTTTTATCCACATTTACCAAACATTTATCAATTATTCTCACAACCTATGACAAAGAGTGATGTAATTACCACCTCTGTGTACACAAATCTTGTACATTACAAAAAGATGAAAATCTAATCTTATGATAACTGTCGGTAGATTATACATGTTCGTAGAAGTTATCAAATAATCGGAATCGATCCGCAATACATACACGTACACACGTGCACCGCCGCGCTAGGAAAGTGCACGCGCACACGCGTGCGCGGGCGGACGCCTCGTCTAAAGTCCCTGGATCGCAACGACGTGCTAATTACACGATGTTCCGCGTAACGAGATGCGGGTCCCGAGGGGGTTGCCCTTTTCGAATTAGATGCCTGGCAGACGGAAGGAGGAAGGCCAGTCAGCAGCTCTAACAGTTCCCGGTATACGTATCCCTCCTTCTCCTCGGCCAATGGAGCCGAGGACGCCTCCTACGTCTTTCTTCGGTGAGCCACTTAGCCGATATCCTTTTCCCGGCCGGTTCTCGCCGTGTGTTTTTCGACGGTGCTGCCGTGCCGCCAAAAATTCACAATTTCGGATCACCGAAATCACAGGCTGGCTGGCTGCGGCTCTCCGGCACCGATGAAGAAACGCGTCGACCGGGTCGACCCGGCCCACGGGTCGGATCCTACTCGTAGTCGTGTAATTTATAGCGGAAGAGCTCACCCCCTCTCTCCCCACTACCTTCCTCGTGCAGCTCGACCAGCTCGTGTCTACATCCTCGATCCCTAAAATGCACAATTAATGCTGCCTGTCACGGCTGCTTTCGGGACCTGCCAGAACTGCTGTAGATCTATCCGATTCATTGGCTCCGGTAGAATCTCTAGGCCGTTTCCTTCGACTGTGGTCCTTCTCCTTCTCCTCCTGCAACCGCCCGCGACTGCGTCACCCGCGTGCTTTTTCTCGTGGATTGTAAATAAAATATGGTCTGCCGTCGAGAAAGATTGTTGCCTTCGAGATAGTGTGAAACAATAGAACGTGTCGAATCGTTTTTCGAAGAAGGTTTCCCAATAACGTCGTTTATGGTTGTCAGGTATTCTGTAGCATCCTAGTCTTTCGTCGCGAGGTACATATGTTGCAATTGGAGAATCAGATAGGAGTTGACATATTTATTTGATCAAAGGTATGAACAATTCCTTTCTTCTATAAACATTTATCAAGGAAACTTACCTAGTGCAGTTTATATCGTTTCTTAAACATTTTATCAAATTGAAAGGAATACAACACTATGTTTAAATCCATTAAACGCCTTTACTGTTTTGTATTTGATTTAATTATTCTTGAAATAAATGCATAAAATCCGCAGTCTCGGATTTGTGCCCGTTAATAATTGAAAGCGAGTAAACAAGAGATATAAATAGAATAAAATATAAGAAACGATCGATGAAAATGGAGGAAATGAAGAGAGAACCTTCGGTGCAGTCTAGAGCACAGTTAGACCGAGCTGAATGAATACCGAGAAAACATCAAGTTTTAGCGAGGGATGACGAGTCTTAAGCGCGAAGAAGCCGTACGAGGGAAGATGCCCCTTTGTCAACGTTCGGAAGAATTCTTCGACCCGATTAATCGGCGATACCTATCCGAGACACCGGGAAGCTTCCGTTCAAAGCACCCTCGGCGTGGGAGAATATCCAGCGAATCGGTTCAATTAAAAACGGCCCCGTCTCGTCTGCAACGCGGTGCTCAAAGGAAACCCGCAACGGTAAAGGACGCGATTCGATCGGCGGCATGCAATTTCCCGTCGCAACGAGATTGCTTTTCCCGTTGGATCCCGGACGTTGGGTAGCGAAAGGGGAAAGGTAGGGATAGCAGCGAGCGATTCAGCGGGAAGAGAGGAAGTATTTCGGGGGACCCGGAGGAGCCCTAGGGGGGTCCGCTGGATACATCGTACGGCCCTGGCCAGTGGGCTCTTTCTTCCTCTATCCCTTGCATCCCTGGGTGCCGACAAACAACCTGCTGCTACCGACACTGCCGATGGAGGTCGTGTATTACCCTCTATTAATATCATAATATAAACATAACTCGTATGTGCGAGTCAGCGAGCCCAACGAGCCGGCTGCACGATGAAGCGAGACGCCGTTACACCGCAGGGAGACGAGCGTGTACAGCTTGATTTTCTGGGGTCGATCCCAGGGCTGAAGGGGCACACGGGAGGGGAGCAAGTGGCGCGTGATGAGTAGGGTGTGTTACACGCACATTATGCGAGGTCCTGGCTGTCCCCCACCTTTCCTCTTGCACCCCACCCTGCAGCGGTCCACCCTCCCCGCGCGCAACCCTGATCCTGCATACGCGCTCACTTGCGAGCTAGCCAGCTAGATAGCCCCCTCTGTACACCCAGCCCTACTCGTCCCCGCATTTTATATATCGATGAACTGTCGAGGGTTACAACTATATCGGGTAATCGTTTCTGCGTAGCGCCAACCCTCGAGAAAGCGGTCGTCGACTTCCCGCTTCCGGGATACGAGCAGACACTCCTTCGGTCTCGCCGACCCAGACTCCGAATTCGCTAGGCTCTGACGAGACGATGGTCGGTTTACTCGACCGTTCCGAATGCGTAATCCTTTTACTGCACAGATCTCTGCTCGTGCCAATAGTTGTATGCGGATGAGGGAGGGACAATGAAGGAGGAAATTTGGATGAATGGAGAGCAAGCTGGTCTCTTAGTTCTCTGGATCCTACTGTTCCGGGAAACAATGTTGCCCCGATAGTTTTTCTTCGGATAATGAAACACGATAATCTCTAGTAATACGATATCTAATATACATTAAATACTTTTATGAGCCACTAGAAATAACTTCAATACATGATTAATATTTGAGGTGATTCCACGGTTGTACCAGAGACGTAGGTAGAAAACGACTACAACTTATTTTAGTTTACAATACTAATAATAATTTCTTCATATATACGGGCAAAAGAATGCTTTATTGCAGGAGGAGTAGAAAAAAAAGAAATTTTAGGTATCCGTCACACAAGTACAATAAAAATATATGTATGATGATACAATACAAAAGTGAGAAAAAAAGTAAAAAATATAACAGGGTATATAACGAATGTATAGTAGATGTAGTAAATATGTATAACACAGGAAAATATAGTAGCCGAGAGATTATCAGACAGACAAGTAACGTCGCTACTAAATAAAAGAACAGAAACGAAAGGGTGCAACCACTCCTCCGAGTGGCCCTTAAAAAAGCTAGAATATGTATGAAATGGAAAAACGTCTTGCCATTCACCGCCTGTGCCTAACGCTGCACGACCGCGTGCGTATAGACCACGGATAGGATGATTGGCTCCCAATTGCAGCCGGTCCAGTGTCACGGCTGGTGCCTACAATGTTCACGCCGGTCAATGGTATCGGTTGGATCTCGATAATTACTTAGGCACTTGCGCGCGACCACTTTGCGTTTCCCGCACCTCGACGCAATCAGAAAACACGTTGCAGCGGCGGGGTTCACACGCAATCGCGTGTCGCCTGTCGTTGCTCGCCTTTCCGATTCGATGTCCTTCAAACGCGGCGAATCGAGCGCGAACGAACGCGCCAGTCCAAGATCGCCGAACAATCACAGTCAATTAAAACGCGAGGAGGCGAGCAAGCGAGCGAATACGAGCGCGATCGAGTCACGTGCACGCACGGCCGTAATTCCGCGCGCGGCGCGCGCGGGGATGCACGCGCACGTATGAGCCGTGACACGCACGTGCTAAATTGCGGAGCCGCGCCGTCGCTTTTGAGATAACCGGAAACGTATCTCGACGGTAACGATCGTCTCGTCTCAAGAACCCTGAACGACGGGGGGATTTGCCGACGTTCGCTCGGTACCGAGCGAGCATAATTCATTATAATTAACTTCGCCGCTTCTCTTACGACGCGGATGATGGCGGCTCCTTGGACCGACGCGTTTCGCGCTTTTATTTTCATCCATTGCTGAAACGGCGGTTGTTCCTTCCACTTCGGTAATCTTATTCGTTGAATTTTAATAACTGTGTAGGGCAGTGAGGCCAGTTACCGCGGGTGACCAGTTTCTGTGCCTACTCTGTTATTTTGTTTGCTTTTGGATAAGGGAACGCAGTACGACGCATTCGATAAGTATGGAGTTAATTATGCCTGAAAATAAATCAAAGCCATAGCAATCGGTCCCTCAGGAGTAATCGGATCCACTACACTCTACCTTTCGGAGACGATGGGAAATTGACATCGTTGTGTGTTCTGTCGCAAATTCAATTCAATTCAATTCAAATGCTGTTTCGATATCGGTACCTAAGGTATCACTTGTACGTCTTTTACCTATATAAACCATAGTAAATAATTACTATTGTCTTAACCAGTGAAAGCCGATAATCCAATGCAACATGGCGCATGGTTGTGAACGTGCTAAGTTATATATTTACTAAAACGCGACAGTAGAAATACAAATAAATAGAAGGGAACGATTCTTATCATTGATCAATGTAGGTGATAAAAAGGTAGGGAGAAGAAGTTTAATAGTTAAGAAATGTCAACTGCTGTTATGAAAGATTTATCATTCGCTTTCGTTAAAGTTAGTACAAAACGTTCCTTACGAATCCACAAAAATTCCGACTCGATGTCAGTACCAACTCAATATTTTACGTTTTACTATTCTACATTAACCCCTTAGCTTACAATGACGTATGAGAGACGTGATAGTTTTTCGGGGCCAAACATAAACAAAACGTCTCAAAGACGTGGTAAGTCTACCGGACCAAACATAAACAAGACTTTGGGCCCGCACAGTTGGAAATCAAATCGTAAGGCAAGGGGTTAAAGCACAGACTCGTGCCAGAATTTAGTACATCGAATTTTCTGGGCAATGGGGTAATTACTATGACAATTCGGTAAGTGGAGGCTCTAGTTAGGCGACGGGTGGCTTGAAAACGTGGGTCCGTCCCACCGCGAAAAACGTGGCCATTCGTTTGGCGATACGTTCGACTCTTCGTCACGTTTCACAGCGACGAGCCGACTATTTGAACGGCATCCCGATGATCCGCTGTTGCGAATGGAACAGATCGCGTCGCAAGTAATGCAACCTCGCGTTGTAACTGCGAGAAGTATCATCGAGAGCCGGCGTTCCCGCAACGCGCGTTGCACACGCTCGAAAAATCTGGATGATCCCCCGTCACTCTGTCCGCGCATTGTTTTAACGATCCTTTAGAGTCACCCGGTACATGAGCTCGCGCAGTGGCGCACTTGACTGTAGCACGCTCTTCATGCACGCAGGGGTTGAGGGTTGCATACGTTGCGGTATGGATTAGTTAGGCGGACACAATAATTTTGCCAGCACCCACCGGCGATATTCTCTCTCTCTCTCGCTCTCTCTCTCTCTCTCGCGCGCGCGCTCGCTCTCCCTCTCTCGCTCTTGCTCTCCTCCTCCCGTCCCTCTCTATCTTCTCTATCACTCTGTGTCCCTCCGCCCTTCACCGCTTGGGCGGTCTCTTCGCGTAGCAAAGCCACAACGTTTCGAAAGGGTGTTGCGAATCTCCTACCCCTGCATCAGCTTGTAACACGGTCTGCGCCAGGCCTGGTCACCGACAATCCCAATGAATATAAACGTGGTTGTTCGCGGAAATTTGCGCATTATTGTCGTTGGCTATTAAAATCGTCGTGGAATAGTGCAACCGGGGGTTCCAGCAATCCCTTTTGCCCCTGCAACCTGTTATGGAATAGAAATTCTTGGTAATCCCTGGAAAATAGCTGACATCGCTGTTCTGAAAATGATAGTATCTACGATGTACGTATACGACAAAGTAGCATTTTAGTTTGCGGCTCGATCGATCTTTTTCTATATTTCGTTACTGTCTTTGGAATGGTCTATTTTTTGAATCATTATTACTCGTAACATCCAAGGAGCTAAAATGGCCATAGACGTATTTTGTTTGTCCTCCTGAGATGTTTAATACGATCACATGAGAAATAGATACGTCTGAAAATACAATCAATCTAAATTATGTCGATAATATATATATCGATAATACTCATCTATATGTATACTTAATAAAGACAAGATATGCGGGGTTCGCATTAAAACTATAATTTCATTGGGAACATCCAAATGTGGAAACCATCTCATGTTAAGGAACTCGATATTTAAAATTTAGTATTTACAGAGACATTTTGAAATTAACAAGAAATATAGCGGTGGCTATTTGGCTAGGCTTTTCAAGTTTTACGAGACGTAACGCTTTCGAATATGATTACACGTATGCCGCTGTGATGACTCACAACTCCGTTCTCGTTAGATATACATAATCCGATCTGCGTAACGTTACTCTTATCACGTGCTATATCTGTTTGCATATTGTGATTCCATATAATAAATCTGATATCTACGATTACGTGATTTTAAAACATAGTAATCCGAGTTACATATACCTCATTAAACCTAAAACTTATTGGTACCGTAAAACGTGTACAAAACCTACCATACAATTGGCAGAATAAATTACGCTAATTACAAAATTATTTTTTCCCTATTAGTAAAGTTCTGTTAGCTGTCCGAACACGAAAATATACACTATGCATTCTGAGAATCCATTTCGTACATCATAAATGAATCGACAGACAGTGTCGATTAAACAGAATAATGAGATTCGAGTATCGATAGAAATCCGCGAGGAACTCGTCGATCTAATCCCCTAATTCGGACCTTGCACGGAACCATGGGCTACGTAGACTTAAGATCCTCTGGATGGATGTCGTCCGCGGTTCTCTGGACCAGCGGTGGTCGAGCCAAAAATAACGCCCGCAGAGACAGCAGCTGCGGACATTTGGTCATATACGAGACAAAACTTCCGCTTGATAATCTTCATCTGGCTGGACGTGTTCGCGGGGAGAAAGGGAAAAAGGACGACGAAGGTAGTTTGGAAGGGCGACAGTAGTCCCCAACGATACGAGACTCGAAAAGAAGGGAGTCTAAGGACATGGGTAGTAAAAGAGACCCGGAGAGAAGCGAGAGAGAAGCGAGAGAGAAGCGAAGGAGAGAGAAAGAGAAATAGGCGAAAGAAGAAGCGGGGGAGAACCCCTGGCCACCCTTATTAAGATTCCAGCTGTGGAATTCTACCTGCGCCGAGCTCGCTACTGGTCTTAAGTAAATAAAACACGACCGAGCCACGTCGCCTCCGCAACGGCTCCGCTCTCGCTCGACCGGGTTTGCGTAGCTGCTCTTCGTCGTCGCTGTTCCTTCGGGTGGTTCTCCGTCTTTCTTTCGCCTTCCGCTTCTCGTGCTCTCCTCCGGGGTCCCTGGGTCCTCGGCTCGCCTCGCCTCGCCTCGCCTCGTTCCTGTTGCTCTTGCCTTGGCTTGCCTCGACTCGTCCACGTCTCGTTTTCTCGTCCATTATTACGGCTGCTTTGCCTACGTTTCGCTCCCTTCCTCCTTCTCCTTCCTTCTCGTCCGCCATCCCCGTCCTCTTCCTACTTCGCTCCTCCATCGATCCTCCGTCTCGTTCTCTGCCTTTCTACGCGTCTCTCGTTCCCGTTCCCGTTCCCGTTCCCGTTTCCGTTCATGTTCCGCGCCCCTCGCGCGCGACCAGAGAACGCGTAAGCTCGACTCCGACTGGGAATTCGGGACTTCGATTCGACTCGATCGGCCCTCAAGGACATACCAGGATTCCACGGGATCGACCTCGGTACACGCCCAACGATCGGAAGCATTTTCGGCGACGGAACAGCCCTTTGAACCTCTGACGCGCTCAAATTCTTCCGTGAATATTAGAGCATCCCCTCCGATCGCGTTTTCTGGCACGTACCAAAAAAATCTGTGAATCTGTCGACTGTTTAGTTAGCTTCATAGATTTTTCGATTCGAATTTCTTGAAACGTATTCCACACCTATATCGAATTCATACGAAGTTCAAACGCCGACAACAGAAGAACAAAGTATGACATATTGCTAAGCAAAGGGTGAAAAACAAACTCAGATCTTGTTAATGGATAATATTGTAGACGATTTTAATCTTTCAAGTTTCTGTAATATTGTTGATTCCTTATTTACCCGAACATGAAATTCACAGACGACTCGTCTTAGGTTTCATTTTCTGTTAAGCAAACCGATTCGTCTATTCGCGCTGCATCTATTGGAAGTAGGACGTATTTATATTAAAAATAAAATATTCCCTGGTATTTTATAGTATAGAAACATGGCACGTAAGGAGGATCTTTATTGAATGAACTTTCGCAACAACTGACTTTGAAATTCCGAAAGAATAAGTTGCGTTCTTGTCTCTCGAAACATCCTTTACATTCCATCAAATAGAGCGTATGGAGTACTAATTCCCCGAACATTGAGGTAATCGTCGAACTTTGATGTGCCCAGCCGAAATCGGAAACATTTTGAAACGCAAACTCGATGGAACCGTTTAACTCGTCAAACCGAAACAAGTGTGGCGCGTAGCTGAGCGACCGCGAACACGTGTCGGCGACTTGGACTCCTCGTGTATCGAGATCGGCGTCCATTTATCGGTCCCCGGGGATCCGTCGCGAGCGGTGACTCTAACTGGGAAGTCCGCGTGAACGCGTCAGGTAGGTTCGTTAGTATTGGTGGTGACGGTGATGACGATGGTGCGCGCGTGTCGCCGCGCGTTACTCGTCCGCCGCGCGAGTGCTTGTTGCGAACCGATGGGCGATGACACAGAACCTGGGGGCTTGTTATTCGTCATGCTTACGGTGGCGCGCGGATGCCAGCGGATCCCTTCTGCCTCATACTTCTTCCACGGCCGACAGTGTCCCACGGAACGTTTTTAATATTCCCCGGGGCGGTGTTTGCGCCGTTGTCATTCAAGGTTTCCCCGTGCGAGCGAGAATGACGGGCGGCGGCGGCGGCGGCGGCGGCGGGAACGGGGGCAGAAAGAGAGAGGGATAGGCGCGAGCAACAGACACGTCCTCCGCGCACAATGCATCGGTCCGTGACGGTGACGAGGCGGACGGTGACGACGGAGGCTGTTGCTGCTGCCGTTGCCGCCGCTACTGGTGGTGATGGTGCTGATGCTGATGCTGATGCTGCTGGTGGTGAGGCTGGCGAGGCTGGCGGAGTCTGCGGCTGCTGATGCCATGGTCGGTGGTGCGCCCGCCACCGCCGCCTTTAGTAATGCCGGTTGCTGCTGGGCTCTTCTGCTCGGTGATGTGCGTGAGGATCGGTGTGCCGCGCGTCCCGATCGCTCCAGGCTGCGTGATAACCACGCCGCGCCGCACCACGTCGCACCACGTCGCACCACGTCGCACCACGCCGCACCACGCCGCGCGCCGCGCGCTCGTCGCCGTTTCGCTTCGTGTCGTCCTCCTTACACAAGTCGGCCGCTAGCTCTCGCGTCCCTTCTCGCGGAATCAGACACGGAGGACACACGAATACCCGGCAGAGATAAAGAGAAGACTTCCGGGCATAATCCGAAGCGTCGCGCGGCGAGCCCAGGCGCTAGAACAATCAAGCCGCTTCATTGTTCCCAGCCCCGGAGCCAGCTTCTTCCTTTTTTCCTTCCTCTTTTTTTCTTCCCTTTTTTTTTTCAACGACGATTGGCGCGAACGGGGCTGCTCCCAACCCTCGCTCATCCCCGCCGCTCTTTCCGATGTTCGTCAACGACGAGAAATTTCGCACTACCGTTGTCTTCGCCGGCCGACTCGAAACGCTTGACACCTGATTTCGTTCATCGATTCTTTGCCGCTTTGCGGGGAAACGAGCCGGGCCTCGATCTCGCCTCTGTTCGTGCCGAAGTCAGAATTCTTAATCGATTAACCGTGTTTTGTTGGCGAACTTCGGAGCATTTCACGGTAGTCTGTTCTACAAATGGGGAACACTGTGCGTCGGAAACAGGGCTGTATTCTTATTAACCGAATGATTAATCGAGTTTGGGTATATATTGCAGATGGTAGAGCTGCAAAGGATTGCATGGAATCGTTTGAATATTCGATATTTTCTTGACAATCGTGTTGTTTCAGGTACAAAAGTACCAACAAATAATTTGGTTATTTCATTGTTCATTGAAATTAACCCTTTGCAGCAGGATTTCTTTGTGCAAACTGCATTGATTAGAATTTCCTTAACCTCAATGATTTCCCTCGTGTGTGAATGAAACAATTTTTGTTTTTTGCATATCTTTATTTATTTCCGAATCAAGACTATGACAACGAATGATTCAAATTTTGTTTCGATTTAGGAGAGACGAAGTTAAAATTTTTTATTGTAGCCGGAGCTGCGGAAATTTATTTTACGATTGCTACAATCATTTATTCCACATACATTTTAAAGCATCAATAATGTTTCAAAGAAAGTCGAAACATCCGATACGTTTCGTCTTGTATCTTTGTAGGATCACGTTACCTAAATGTAAATTTTGAATAAGAAATATATTCTGAACATTCCTATTAACATTTTAAGCATTTTAAGCATTTTAAGCGGAAGCGGTCTATTTATAAACTTCTGCTGTTTCGATTCCGAGTACGATCTATTTTTAATAGAGAAAAACTTGGTTGCACCAACTGTACTATTTATAGGCTGGACTCGTCCGTCCAATGGTTTTTGCGAAATCATTGTACCGACCAGAAGAAATGTCGTATTTAGGAAAACGCGTTCAACGTTTTTCAGGTCATTAGTCTTCAGAGGAGACGCGACACAATGATATTTGCAGCTCCGTTCACGTTACGGTTTTCGTTCCACTGTTTAGCAGATGCATTTCTAGTCTCAGAAATAACGAGACAATGCCAAAAATTTCGATCTTTTGTCCCGTCGATACATAAATAAATAGGTGTGCGAATTTGTGTCTAGAATCTGTAAGAAAAAAAAAATGAAGAACTGTTGCACGAAGTAAACGACGTGGCCCCTAACGACCAGTTGGATTCGTCACGGTGTACGTTTGCGTGGTGGATTATAAAATCTTCGAATGCGATAAAAGACGTTGCAGTCTCCGGTTCAGAAGCAGCGGCGACTTCGCCGGATGCGAAATTTCCTCCAGCCGACGTTATTATCCCATTAAATCCAGCTAGGGAAATATGCGATGCAGATTAGAAGGATTTATTTAAAATTCCCCCGTGTTCTCCCTCTCTCCCTCTCTCCCTCGCCGGTTCGACCGTGCTTTTCCTTTTTGTTTCCCTTTCGCATGCCGGATAATAGCCGAGCGAGGGGTAGAGCGAGAGAGGTGAAAGAGATGAGAAATTTCCGGAGATTTATTATAGGGAGCAGAGCGGATTGAAGCCACGCAAGGTGATGCCCAATCAGTCTCCGGCGCTGCTCCATCACGATCGAGGGTGATCCCGCTCTCTCCTCTCTCACCCATACAGGCCCGAGGACAATAAAAGTCTTGCCTGGCCCGACGTATCGTGATTCCTTGTCGTACGAGCGGCACCCTTGCTAGACCATCTCGAGCCCCGCCTGTCTACTTTTCTGTTTGTCGCGATTCATCCTTAATTCATAATTGCACGGTCTACCGTCCTGCTCGTCGTTGATTGAAGATTACAGCCGTCTTCTTCAACGTTTCGTTCCCCGCGTAGTTCTTATTAATCACCGGTTCTCCTCGTAGAACGGATCGACAGAAAAAAAAAGAAGAAACGCGCCAAACGATATCAAACGACATTCGACGGCAGAAACGAGAACAGTATTCGCTTCGTTTTGCTTCATTTCTGCGCTTGTTCACGCGTCTCCACGCCATCTTCCCGAGAGACAGTTCGGCGTCGATCCCTTCTGTCGGTTTTGTAGAAATGCAAAATCACTTTCTACGTTGAACTCGTCTTATTTTCCTATCGAGATCTCATCTCCGTTTTAACCCTTTTCCCGATAATCGGGTACTTGGGTTTCGTCTCGCACATTCTCTTCAAGACAGTTCAATATTTGGTATCAATAGGTCAATATGCGGCTAGATCGCCGATATTTGGTATCTTTCTTGTCGATATCTGTTTCGAGGCTACAACTTTCTCATCAGAAAAGTGCTGAAGTGGGACGATAAAGTTTAATATAAATTTGTTTAATAACCGCGGCATTCGGGTACGTTTCTATAGAAAGGCTGTGAGGTAGCAAGTATAAATTCTTCAGACATTTAATGGAAATAATATTCTATTGCGGTAAATAATAATAAATATAAATATGAATATTAAAATATAAAGATATAAAATTATCGCGAGAGTACAACACACTTTGCGTATACTATTTTTTTCTCCCTACTTTGTTCTCTCAACACAGAGGAAAGATACATTGCGGAAATACGATGTACGGTTTCTTGAACAGACACAATCTTTTCTACAAGCATGCGTATCCCTTTGTTACAATACTTCCCAATCACTGGAAAGCCCCATGTGGTAGCTTTACGAGGAATTACCAATGTCCAACTTGAACCGTGTTGCTGTTTCGAGTCCGAGTATTACGTTGCGATTCCTAGAAACCCCAGCCTTTGGTCTTCTTCTCGGCCCCACTGCCAAGACACAATGCATACCGGTCCCTCCCCCTGTGGCTACTCCCCGACTGTTTGCCAAAGTCCTTCGTCCTACGCATTTTTTACGACCTAGTTAGGCAAAGCTGGCTTTCTCCTGGCCGAAAAGTTCGTCGAGGCCGTTTCTGACCTTCGATAGAGTTCTACTCGATTTTTCTCGACTCCTTTCTACCAGCTCGTCCGATCCGAGATTCAAAGAAACGTTAACCATAAACTTGTTTACTCGTGCGGAGATTCCAATGGCAGATAATATTTGCGATCATAATTTTATCGCGTATGCGTTCTTCAAAATCGCCAGAGTGAATTTACGTTTATATTTATATTCTTTGTTGGAGTTGCGTGGGTGGGTGGCGCTGAATAAATAAATGTTTAACATCGTTTTTAGAAAGCTCCTGTATTATACTTCACAATATAGGTGTGTAATTTACGGCTGTTCTCACAACGCGAAGAAAGTATAAAACAGATTCGTGCAATTGCACGTCGTGTTATGGTAATCGTTCAGTTTTTACATTCTTAATCATTTAGGGACTGCATCTATGCGTTCTACAGGCTTTGGTAAACGTTTCAAGAATTTATTCCGTTAAAACACGCGTAATGTAAATGTAGCTGTGACAAATGCCGAAAGTTCAACTTACTGTCCGATTATAGTAACATTTGTAAAATTGTACAACGTCGACAGTGTAGGAAATAGATAATTAGGTGTTCTCGTATATTCGATCTATTTGGAAATCCAGAAGAAACTGCGGTTTATAAAGTGATAATATCGAACGAGTATGTTTCCATTTGCTTGCATTAGCGGTTGGGAATGCCGGGGCTTAGCTTGGTGCTGCCTTATACAGCTTGGACGCACAGAAAAGCCTTCGGAGACTTGTCGCGGGATTCTAGACAGAATGGCAATTAGCTCCTGAGAAGAGACACACATTACGGAGGCTTGCTCGTTTCTATCGCTTTGCGCTGTCAAGCCGTGCAGCGGACAACGCGAGGAGGACAGGTCCGATTGACACTGACGAACAGTCCCTGATGAGCTAGTCGCGGACGACTAACTCGAGTTTGTTCTACGGGGGGAACGGCGATCGTCTGTAAAAGGTTCATCGGCTGTTGCTCGGGAAACATCCCAAGGAACACGATTAACCCTTGTCCGATGAAGTCGGAGTCTTTTCTGAATTCTGTGTTGGCCTTCAATCTTTGTCACGCGAGCTTTCGTTCGACGTTTCCGTTCGGACAGCGAAAGAACAATCGAGACCCGAACAACGGATTCCATTGTTCGCTCCCAGAATTCAAATGCGGAGTAAAAATATCGCAGCGCACACGGTTTTATATATTCATCGATTAGAAAATCTTAGCGAAGCATTAACAGATTTCTATCGAAGTCTCCGAGTATGACTTTCAAAATTCGTTTCTGACATGTTTGAAAATCTTACGCGCATCTTCCATTCAGAAATATTGGTCGATACTTTCAATTATTTTGTTCTATCTTTCTGGCAATTCTTGAACATGTTTTCTGAAAAAAATGGTGATCTAAATGTGATAAAGTAGATTCTAGTACAATTCCAAGAGATTCCAGAGCAATGTTTTTAATCGTTGTTCTTTAATTGAAATGCGAAAAAGTTGTTGGAGAAATCTGTCTATTCGATGATAAAATATTTGGTTTAATTTAGTATCCATAAATTTAAGTTTGAAAAAAATTGATTAGATTAGAAGCTTGCTCAACACGACTTCACACGTTGAACGATGTATCATCGACGGTATCAGGTTTAAGACGCCTTTGTCACTGAAATAGTTGATACAAAATGAACTTTACTCAATTGAATCTTCACGAAGGCGATCGATGACGCCTGCGAGCCTTCTAATATTCCGTTTAGGTCAGATTGCCATGTAAATGATGTGGCGCGGCAGCAAAACCGCAAAAAACCGTGCCAATCGTATTTTGGCAAACTAACGGGCGAGCGTCGCCTCCAGTTTGAAAATCAATTCCGCCCTCCGCCTCCGATATTGTGTAACGAGCGCATACAAGGGTGGAATAACGTAGGAAAAGAAAGGTTGACGCGGGAGGCGGTCGGGGAATGGTCGGTATCGGTCGGGGTACTCGAACGAGAATGTGCACCAATGGCGGGAGGCTGGGTCAGGAGGGACGAGAAGAAGAAGGGGTGGCAGGTCGTTGAACATAAAAGTGGGCACGGAACGAGTCACGTGTACCGGGCGCATTCAGACGGATCGACAGGAAAACCGTGCGCGACGTTGGCAGCGGTAACAGAAGCTCCTGCATCGGTAGCTATGAACGAACCTAGGCTAAGCTGGTTGACTGGTTGGTTGACTGACTGGCTTGCTTGCTTGCTTGCTTGCTTGCTTGCTTGCTTGCTTGCTTGCTTACTTGCTTGCCGTTAACTTCTCTCTCGCTCCCACCCTTGCCAGCCTCCTCCTCCTCCTCCTCCTCCTCCTCCTTCTCCGTCTCTTTCTCCTTTCCTCTCCCCAATCCCCCATCGCCCCTCGGCCCCGCGCACCCCTTGTACCCCTTCTGTAGCGATGTTTCGCTCTTTCCCTCGCGAGACTCACGAGTCTCCCTCCGGGTTGCGCCACCAGTAATTGCTTCCTTTGAGTAGCTCCGGAGGTGTAATTTAGTCCCCGACCAACAACCTTAACTAATTAACACACCGAGTAGCGAACGAGTGACGGAGAACGAGCCGCGACGGCTTGACTGACGGACTGGCTGGTTGACTGGCGGGTTGGTTGCCTGACTGATTCCTTCTTCTTTTCCATCCTCCTTTCCCCGCCGAATCGATCTTTCTCTCTCGATTTTCATCTCTGTTTAACGTTCGAACGATGCTTTCTCTCCTCCCCCCCTCTCTCTCTCTCTCTCTCGTTTTCTTTCTCCCCCTTTTTTTCTTTCTCCCTTCAACGAGTTGTTGCGCCTCGATAATCGAACCCAGACGAAACGCCGCGAGGTCTCTGTGTGAACCACAGCTTCGCGACCCCCGCCCAAGTCTTGTTTCGACCAGGCGCCTTCGGGTCCGCTACTCGTCACCACCACCACCACCACCACCACTTTTTCTTTCATAAGCATACCTCGTGACCTCGCGAGTCGCGTAACCGTGCCACTTGAGGCTAATCAGTCACTCGTCGGCCTCCGATCGAACCGACCGTGCCACCAACGCCGTTTGTGGCCCACGATAATTACGGGTGTTTGCCGGGTAGCTGCACCATCGCTCTGCTTTTCATTCCGACCCCTTTTTTTGAACGATTCTGACCAATTTTTTCCCCTTCTTTTCAAACTTTTTGTTCATCCAGTTTGGACAGATTACATGGTTAATTCTTTTTTTCACGTTCAACCTTGAAGTTTCTTGATTCATGCGATTTTGTAAATGGTAACTCAATTCTAAAATATCCGGAGGTTTTGAAAAATTATATTATTCATGGATTTGCGCCGATGTTCGAAGATGGTTGTCAAAGCATGTTATCCATCCGATTTCGATATCAGTGATACTTTCCGTGAAAAAATATTCGACAGTACTTTCGGTTAAAATTGATCTGTTGTACTTTGAGACACTGTTAAGAATTGCTATTCCACGTTTCAGAAGCATTTTGACAGTGTCAGATTTGTTTATATTAAAAAATAAACTATTAAATATGCAGAGGTATTGTGCTTATTAATAGGTTTCAAAATACTGCAGGTGAAAAAACATGTTTCGAATTATGAATTAAAATAGCTTCAAGATTTCGGATCTTTGCGCAAGATGGGAGTAATAACAGTATCCTTCCTTATAATAGTTATTTGAGTTTATTTATAAGTTATATTTATAAGTTTAGCATATTAGTTCAGTAAAAATACAAATATCGATAATGACTGTTCTCTTTGGGTTATGCCGTATTATCTTCGCAATTGATTCCAACGTTGAATCAAATTCATCCTACGATTTTCCGCTATTTAGAATGATGGGACTTGTTCAATAAGAAATAGTCGCACCAAATACTTCACAACGAGACTCTATTCATATCACGTTCTGTTCATCTCCGGGCATTGCTTGAGCCCTTCCACAGTAACACGAGTTTTGTAGCTTTTAAGTTAATAGAATGGATCACTACCTTCGCCAGCATGCATGTAAATGTCCTGGTACGTCTGGTCCAGACAGTGATCTTGGCAGAACACGAAAAACTGCCAAACATCGTCATGCTCAGGGATCTTTTGCTTCAGACAGAGCGGTATACGGGCCACTTATCCGACTGGTGTCCGGTACAAAACAATCTATACGGCACACCTGTCGCCCGGTGTGGGCTCAGCCTAAGTCTCTTCTTCCTCTATTCTTTTCCTACGAGCATCGGTGCCGATGCTCGGCCTCGTAGGAACGGAGGAGTGCGGCAGAAAGTCGAGCGTCCGAAGGATGCCTTATGAGGTGGAAGAGGGGGAAAGAGCGAGGGGATAGAACGGGAGAAGGAGAAGAGAGAGTGAGAGAGAGAGAGAGAGAGAGAGAGAGAGAGAAAACCGTAGACGGAGCTCTGCCCGATACGGCGTGGTGGGAATACTGAAGGTGTGCAACGATGCTCGTATTTAACACCTGATTAAAGTGGGAGAGAGGGGTAGCGTTGGCGTGACCAAAGCGATTGCTACGAGATGAGCCTACCTCCCCACCATTGGCCGGGCCCACCGGCCATTTCGTCTTTTCCCCATCGTCCTCCTCGCGCCTCACCCGTTACCCTCACAGCTCGGGCTCGTCCCTCTTCACGGTTTGAGGACATAAGGTGGTCCAGTCGGTTCATCACGCGATTACAGTATGCGTTCGTACGTGCACGACTGTGTTCGTTTCTACACGGATCCCCGTGGACCCTGTGGCGAGGTGGAAGCAGAAGAAGAAGAAGAAGGCGAAAAAGACGAAGAAGTAGAATCGGAGAGGAGGAGAGAGAGAGAGAGAGAGAGAGAGAGAGAGAGAGAGAGAGAGAGAAAGGGAGCGAGAGACGGGGAGGCGAAAGAGATGGAGGGGGTTGGCAAGGGCCCCCGAGGATGGGAGGACGGGCCCCGAGCGACAGCGTAATCACCTGGACGAACTACCACAAGGCACCGTGGTCGCAGTGGCGTAGCCGGAACGAAACGGGCGTGTGTGTCACCTGAAAATTGTGGCTTGCCGGACCGGGTCCCCGGGTCCCCGGGTCCCGACGATTTACGAGGGGTCCAGGGATTTCGTGGCCGTCGAAAACGCGACGGGGACACGCCGCGCGTGATTCAAATGTAAATTGGACGTTGATCGTGCGGAGACGCGAGTCTGCGAGCCGTTTGGTATGACGTCGGCGCCACGTGGATCGTGTTTCGACCGACGCCTCGCGCAAGAGTTATCGTCCACCGTTCCTGCTTTTCCACTCGTGGGTGCCCGTCCACTCGGAATGGCTGGCCCGTCTCTGACGATCGACGTCGTTCGAATAGCAATCCTCTGACTGATTAAAAACTCGCTTGTTTGGTCCACCGGTTGGCTTTCTTCTTGTCTCGTAGAGAAACTTCGCGCTATCAGATTTCGAGGGTTTGTCGTCACCGATGGTTAGGTCTCTGTTTATGCAGCAAATTCTCTCGCAGCACGTTTCGCTTGAAGCTTGTATTGCCAGGAATATAGCTTCTTTTGCGATGCCTTTTGTCGCAGCAGAATAATACATAACGTTTATTGTTTCGCTCTTAACTGAAATTAAATATCTAGCAAGCATACCGGTTGTTCCAAAAGTCACTAGCAATCACGAACTGAAAGGTTCTTGGGGTCATATGAAGCAACTGAAAAACATTGAACAATGAGAGACAAGTTCTTCTCGACGCAAGGCGACTGAGCCAACAAGCTAACGAAGCCCAGTTCCGTTTATTGGCTCGATCGTCTCGCGCCAGGAAAGCTCATCTTTCATTAGTTACTGTTATCCGTTAATAATTCGTCAACGACGAAGAAAATTTTTATATAGGAAAAAGTTGCTCTAAATGAGTTAAAAAACTCTTCACTTTGTAATTGTTAGACATTTTTCGGATAGCCTGTGTACCCGATCTCTATAAAAGGTACATAATGTTCAGCAAATATTTTGTAAATTTGTCGTCTCGAAATATGCTAGGAAAGTTCTCAATAACATTAGTAGTACCCTGTTTTTTCTACTGATAACGCTCAATGCCTAGAAACTCTATCCTTGTCGTCTCTCTGACTCTGTAGAGCCAAGGCACATTTTTGTTCATGAACTTTTATTTTTTCCGTTGTCAGTAGCGAAAATTTTACGCGTAGGCTAGAAATACCGAAAGGGTTGTCTTCGCGGGGCTGACTGCAGGTTCGAAGGGTTCTCGAAAGAGACTCGTACCTGTCCCATCATTATACTTACTAGGAACTCTCGAATATGAGTAGAGGAAAACCACCCTCGGAATCGTCTTCGTAAACGATTACGATGATGCATCCATCGAGCGAAGGAAGACGAAGCGACGAAGACGGAGGGTGACCCAGCCGTCCTCCCTTCACACCGCCACGCCGTTAATCCACGTTAATGACGTCGTCGACGAAATTCATGATTACAAAACGGAGGCGAGACGCGATAGGACGGGAGGAGGACTGCGAACAAAGTGGCAAACTGTTCGTTCGCTCGAAACCTTTTTCGTCTCCCTTCAGCGGCGGGTCTTCTTTGCGTCCTCTCTCTCTCTCTCTCTCTCGTTTCACTCTCGCTCTATCTCCCTCTCGTTTCACTCTCGCTCTATCTCCCTCTCGTTTTTACTCTCGCTCTAGCTTTCTCTCGTTTTTACTCTCGCTCTATATTTCTCTCCCTCTCATTCTCTCTCTCTCTCTCGCCTCTCTCTCTCTCACTCACTCACTCACTCACTCACTCACTCACTCTTTTTCGCGAGCGAGAGGTCGTACGCGGCGAAGAGCCGAGCTCAGGTCTCGCTCGCACGCTTCTCTACCGATCCTTTGAAAATGAAATATTCCCTCGTTAATTTCCGGCCGCGAGAAAAGCGTCGCGGGGAAAAAATACGTGAAACACAAGGACACGCCGGCAACAGGACCGTGTGTCCTTCCGCGCCTCGTCAAAGCACCCGCCACCCGGGAAATCCGTTTGCTTTCAGCCTTTAATTTTTCACGCGGAAGTACGCCAGCCCGCGCGCGCGGCCACCTTCGTTAACGACGTACTTTCTTCGGTTAACGCCGCTTCTGTGCGACGCTTAACACGAATACCACCGCTATGCCAACGCTCGCTGGATCTCGCGATCGACGGATTATCGCTGACTGTACAGTCGATTGCAGAAGTCTTTCTACAACCGCCGAGTTTAACAAATTTCAGAGAAACAATGTCTTTAAAACCAGGGACAAATCTATTTAGAGCTGAAACGAACTTATTTAAAACTTAACAAATCCCACTTTTTTTTATGAAACTACGAATAATTTTAAGTCGTTAGACAAATTCAAAGACAAAAGTTGAAGCTCCCACTGTCTGTTTGGTGCAACCTTTAATCTGCTTGTAGAGATTAAATGAATAGTGTATAAATTATTTTTGTAATAAAATCGAGGGAAGATTGAAAATCATTGAATAAAATTTCATGTACAGATTGTCAGCTTTATGCATAGTTTGCGCTTGATTCAATGTTCAGTTTCGAGTAACAAATTCAGTATTAATTTTTAACTTAGTCCGGTGTAGAATAATAAATGTCTACGGGTCCATTAATTTACTACAACTATGCAAACTTTAAAAAATGAATCAGAAATAGAAAATTTCTAAGTGTAGGCATTCGTAAGTATATTATAAGCTTATTGCTAAAAGTATCACATAGAGGACTCATCATTCCATGTTCTAAATCATTATACAATTGTTATAGTTTATAAGAAATTAGGAGCTCGTCGTTGTCACGTATGCGTGGCTCTGGCAGCGAACTTGTACGTGACAAGATCGCGTTTCGGCCACAGGCAGAAAAATCAGGTTCAATTTGTCGAGGCAGGCCTTTGTTTTTCTCGATTCGATTCGAGATTCAATTATCGTCGCCGAGGGGGTCGATAATTATCTCGCTGAACGATCGTCCTGTAATCCCGGCGATTTCGAGTTTTTTATAATTTGTTCTTATCATCCGGTGGCCCCCGACCTTCTCCGAGGCTAAACTATTAACGAAACGAGGCAAGAAGACGCATTAATAATATGATCTCGTCGGTCATTCCACCGAGACGGACGGACGGATGGACAGACAGACGGGAGGGACGGTGTTAGGAACCACATTTTTCAAGTCATGCCTGTTAATGCGGTGAACAAGGGGCTGAGTCGAGGCTCTCAATGGCGTACGCATCGAGGGGCCTCCTGTCAGACACGCCGCAACGGTGAAAAAAAATTAATTACGCCCTCCTCTCTGACTCTATAATTCCTGATAATCGATGATTGACACTTCAGCCGAGTAAGATTTCTTACTGCGTCAGTAGTGTTCGTCGGTCTCTCAACGCGAGAACAAGCTGTCCATAGGAACTCTTAATTAAACATAGTCTGAAAGATCACTTTATCTAAATTCTCTTCTAATAATCGTGAAAATTAAAAAGCTTAAATTATTCAATATTACCTACGAAATTCAACGGTTTCGAAGACATTTCTTATTTACTCATAACCAAAAGAAGTTGGACATTTTTCCTTCGTTCTTAACCACTTCGGTACGAGCGTCGACTATAGTCGACGGCCACAGATGAACACGCACAGCCGAGTGTCGACTATAGTCGACGGCCGTGATATGAACGCACACGGCCGAGCATCGACTATAGTCGACTATAGTCGACTGCCAAGAACTTTTGCCTTATCTCTACAATTGCAGTGTTTACGTCCAGAAATACACATAAATAAGCTTTTCTCGTCAAAGATCTGTAAAAGAGCAAAACGGATTCACTGTCGATGCACGAAGTAGCATGCGAATGGTGAGTGCCGGCTGTGGGCACAATTTCGTGGCCGATGCGCGCCGTACCGAAGTGGTTAATCGAAAATGATGACACCGGTTGGAAGAAATTTCTTTGCTTAATTACGTTCTTTGATCTCTATCGATTAGTACTGCAAGGGGAGAGTTTAAATTCCTCAAATTTGACGAATTTCTTTGCTTCTAGTCTAGATTACAGAAGTCGAGGCTAGTTTTTTTTGCCGAGGTGCATAGAAAGGACGAAAACAAGTTCCTAAATATTAATCAGATTGCGCGCGAACATGGTACGGTTCAGCCCCCGATTTGACCTTCTTTCCGAGTATAATGGAAACAAAAGGACAGCACAGAAGCCCAGGTTCTCTTCATTAATTCTTTCACGAGGAACAAAGGCAGATCGATCCAGCCGTCGATCCCCTTATCGAACCAAAAGACCAGCTTCGTTTCAGTACGTCCAGAGACCGAGCGTCCAACAAGGCGGTGCATGGATCCCATTACGTTCCCTCCCGTAATCTTTTCGGGCAACATCTGTCGTGGTTTGCGAACGCCGTCGCCGGTGATTCAAGGTCGTCAGCGATAAAGTCCTGGTAAAAACACGAAAAAGTGAACTCGACATGATTTAGAATATTTCGCACTCTCGGAAACGCTTCGAGGTTTGCGCGTTGCATTCACTCTTCGACGATAAAGTGATTCGATAATTAAGTGGAAGCTTCGAATACGAGCATATATTGCATTTAAATTCATATTTAAACTATTATAACTTGTTCCGTTTGTTTATACTATTTAAATTCTGCGCCGAGTGAAGAAGTAGAGCTCAATTTTCAATTACCTGCATAAGACAAATTGTTTATACTCTTATTTTTATTATACTATTAGGAGCACAAATTAGTTCGATCCCTTTTCAAAAGATAGCTTTTTAAAAGATGTTATGACCGTTTCGTAGTAACAACTGATTTCAATTGTTTCCGAGAGATTAGATATCTGCCAATAACATTCAGTTTATATTGCTTCGAGTTTCATTTCATACACCTGTTTTTTACTCTGTTGAATACGTCAAGTTTTGTGTGAAAGAAAAGTGCAGCTGAAGCCCATCGAATGCTTGTTGAAGTCTATGGTGACAATGCTCCAACTGATAAATCCTGTAGGGAATGGTTTCGACGCTTTAAGAATGGTGATTTTAGCGTTAAAGACAAGCCTCGCTCTGGGCAGCCAAAAAAATTGGAAGACAAACAATTAGAGGCATTACTCGATGAAGATCCGAGTGAAACTCAAGAGGAGCTTGCAGCATCGTTGGGAGTTACCCAACAAGCAGTTTCCGTACGATTGAAATCCATGGGAATGATTGAAAAGCAAGGCAATTGGGTGCCGTATGGCAATTGGGTACGATCGGAGACATGACAAAGTCATTCTTCTCCATGATACCGCTCGAACTCATGTCGCAAAAGTTGTGAAAAATTATTTGGAAACGCTCAAGTGGGATATTTTACCGCACCCGCCGTACTCGCCGGACATTGCTCCTTCTGATTACTCCTTCTGGTTGTTCCGGCAGATGCAGCACGATTTGGCAGCTCACAGATTCACTTCTTTCGCAGAAATCGAAAATTGGCTTGCAACTTGGATCGCCTCAAAAGTCGAGATATTTTTTTGAGATGGAATTCGAAAATTGCCTGAGAGATTGGCTAATTATCTTTAATTTGCGTTGAAATTAGACCTACCTAAATTTTATACCGCTTCAGAGAGCATTTACATATTTCTGTCGCAAATTAATGAACGCAGTCCAGTTATCATAAAGCGAGCAGCTACGGTTGAAAAATTAGACCAGCCATCGGATGAACTTGTTCTTGTTGCAATTTCCTGTATCGTGATCCAAGGAAGATGATTTACGACTCGTACCGCAACGAGGAAGCGGTTAAGTATCTGGGACGAATATTCGAGCGATCGGTATTGTTTCCCGGAGATGCACGATCGATTACTATCCGATGGCAAGAGAGCTGGCCTCTAGCTCCCCGTGGCAGACCTTGTCCGGAGACAATAACCGAGGTCGAGGCAGACGGAAGAACAATCCGGTGCAGCGTAGCGGCGTGATCTCCATTCTGAGGCGCAGGCCAGTGAGGCGAGGCGAGGCGAGGCAAGGTGAGGCGAGGCGGAGCGAGGCGCGGCATCGAAGTTTGAGCGCGCGGCGTGGCGTGGGCCACGCTCGGCCTCAGCTCGCCGGTGAAACAATGCATCGCGTGGGATCTCGTTCCCCGTAGATCATCGCCGTGCCACTTAATACTTCTCATTTGTCTTCGCGGCCGGAGGAGCAACGCTCGACGCGCGCGCTTCTTTGTGCCTCGTCGTTCGCGCTCTTCTGACCTTTCCTCGTAATTAAGGATCGGTCTCGCGCTCGTTAGAGATATTGCCCCTCCAGAAGATACTGGCTCCTAAAGGATGCCAGACTCTTTTGTTTCCAGCCAAATTTTATCGACGAGGAAAGCTTTGTCCAATGTTGGCTTCCATATTTACACTTGCCAAACGAGTAGGTTAGAATCATAATGGCGTAGTCAAGATTTTCCACATTGCGAGGAACAAGCATTATTATTTTTTTATTAACGTGCATCTTTCTTCCTGGCCAAATTTATTGTTAAGATAATTTATGCTAATTTTTAGTATTTTTATAATTTAGTTTACTTGTTTTTTAGCATTTCATTGTGCAGGTTACATGTGTAGATACAAGTCTATGTGTAGATACTTGCCAAATTGCGAAACGTAAGAATACTTTCACAGTAACCTTTTACCAAATCAAATTATACCTTTCCGCAAGAGTTGCCGGACACAATCTCATTAATCAATCAATCAATCAATCAATCAATCAATCAATCAATATTCTCGAATCAGTTGACACATTTCGTCGCTTTTCTCATTCACATCATACATCAGCACGCGCACTTTCATACCATAAATCTCACTACTACACTTTTGTTAACAATATTTAAGCGTCAAAGTAGTTCTATCAGCAAAAAACGGGTACTTTTTACATCGTTCAGCAACTGTAGATTGACTGTGTGCGTTGGTAGACTAGTTCTTCTGCCATCTAAAAATAATTTGAGTCATTTAGTCGAATTTCAGGACAGTAATTGCGTTTTATAAAGCGTTTGAAAACATTTTCCTCGGTCTAGGATCGTTGTCCCTTGATTTAGAGCGGAAGAATTCGCAAAGTTAATAAGCAGGAATAAGCCGAGTTAAGAAAATGAGAGATGGGTGAGAGTTAATAAGACGCCTGAGCCACGGAGGCACCAGTCGTCGGAACAAATGACAACAACAGCGGACACGCTAATGTGACAACTTTCTGGCCCGTTCGGAAGGGTTAATGAGCATCCAGCTGGGAAAGTGTTAAGAGCAACATTTACACAAGAAAGAGAACAGTAATTCGGCTCCTTTGAACCGCGAGCGTAATTCGTAAGTCCACGGGCAAAGGGAAGAGAACGAGCCCCCGCAGTTCGAGTAACAGCGTTAAGCCCGGTCTTCTTTCAACCCCCCCGGTTGAGGCAGTCCCGGAGTGAACGGCACATTTTCAAGAGGTATTGTTACCTGACCTGCCCTTGCTCTCGAGTTCGAGGCTACCGCGGTGGCTCGTGTGCCCCGTGAATTCCTTATCGCCGCGAAAGAACTGCGGAATCGTTCGCCGATGCCTCATCCCCTCCTTGTTCCTCGGACAATTTGCATTACGGCTGAAAGGGGTCGAGCGGGGACGGCGATGCCGTTGGGATGGGGGAACCAGCCGGAGTCTCCCTGCTCTTCCCCATTTATTATGAAACGATCGTCCAGGCTGTAGGAGGGACGTGAAAACGAGTCCACGATTCCGCGACGACTTTTCAACACCGGGGAAAATTCTCCTTGATCGGTCGACTTGAATAATGGATGCCGATCGAAGCGAACCTGTATTCCGTGCCGCGAGCGCGTTTAAACTTTAAGTAGTTCTTACGCGCGAACGTTGCCATTATCGGGGACGCTTTTTCCCATCGCGAGGAAAGCCACGCTCGTCGACCGGAAACCACCGCCTATTCTACCGCGAATCCGATTCACGGATCGAGCCGCTGCAGATGGTTTTCCAGCCTCGGCGAATCGCTCCGAGAACTCGCTTTGGACGGATTTATACCGCCGGAACCGAGCACATAACCTTGGCCGGTGAATTATTCAGCGCGCAATTTGGCACGCTGAAGAACCTCGCATCGCCCCCGGTGCTGTCACCATTCGCCGCTTACTTTTTACGGGGCTGCTGCCTCAGCTCTTTCCGGCGATGTTTCCTTGTAAATGGAAATCGAATCGATCTTCACGGAAGCTGCGTTTAGCACTTCGCGATGCTGCGCTTCTCCATACTTTCTTCGCATGTCGAATCTGTTTCGCTGGCGCCACTTTATTTCGATAAACTCCCTGGGTTTTCACTCTTCTTTCGTAATTACGGGTTATTTTTCAACGCCAGAAGTTTTGCACGAGCGGACCAGTGTAGCAAATGAGTTCAAAGAATATTTTTAGCAATCGTGGGGATATTCTGTTATACAGTTGGGTATTTTTCGATCTGCTTCGAATGAATATTTGCTTAACACAATTCCACGAATTAATAGATAACTATTCGAAGAACGTTTTTGAACTACAAGATAAATTTTTATAACTAACTATGACCTCTATAAAATGAAAAGTAAAATTATAAAATAATTGTTCTAGTTAATTACTTAACTGGACAGTATTTTCAGTCTTCCATACAACTCAGACTATGCGTGTACAATATTATTGCTATAGAACATTTATAGCTCAGAAATGAACTGCATCGCCTATTTATTAATGACGTAACGGAACTAATTTGTTCTTATTCTTTATTGTTTCAGGTAAGTGAGATCACTCTTGTAAAGCAGATTTCGCAGATCATGTTCTACTAATAGAACTACATATTATGTACCTACTTGTGAGTGCTGATTGAAAATTTGACGATGGTAAGTAACCATTTTATTTGACGTATTTCATTTTATCAAGCATATACGACCTTGCAATTGATTATCTATTATCCAAAGCATAGTTCAAAGTTTTCACGCGAAAGCAATTAAGAACGTGTCCTTTAATTATAATCAGATTGATAATACGATTATTCAACAACTTCCTGTTTATGAAAGTACATTAAAACTTCGGAAAGATATGAATCCACGAACGGATAAAAGACAACCAATCTTGTTATAGTAAAATATTGATGTCATTTCAATTTGCAATTCATCTCTATATTGAGAGTATTTTACGCATTTGTAAGAAAAGTATGTGTAATGTGACACAGTGTAAAAGTCACAAGAATAAATTAAAAGAGTATCCATATATTATTATAAACATATTAAAATTATCGAAAGGAAAGGCATTAATTTACTAGGTTCGAGCACCACGCAATTTACGTAGACAATCTTTCTTTTTACAAAATGATCTTCAACCTATTTATCTCCAATGGACTTCAAAGTTTGTAGTAACATCCCCAACCTGGTTCCGTATAAATATTTTAATGTTTACATTCAAAAAGCATCAAACTTATAAGCGACATCCTCAATTGAGTTGTCTCCAGATACACATTCTAATGTTCGTATCCAAAGAGCCGTCAGCTTTAAAAAGACATCCATGATCTAACTGTCCCATCATCTCAGAACACCATTTCATACGGTATCGAATCAGCGACCAATTTTGATTTATTAACGTTTATATGTCCTACTCTGAAGGGCCCCGCAAAATGCAACGTGTCCAGGACAATTCGCTGAACGGTTCGTCACAGCACACCAGGTAGAAAGAAGTTCTGGAAAGTTACTTTCCTTTAAATTACCATTCTCCGAGATAAAATAAATTTCTCGACGAACGACGTCCATTCTTCCTTCGACACGGTGAAATGCGTGTCGCTGGAACACGGTGCAACCGTGATTGATTGTGGCCGTTGGATTACCCGAAGGGATTCCGCGCCGCAGGTGGAGAGTTCGGTTCGCCGCGGACCTTCCGTAGCTTTTATCCGCCGTGTGTGCGTACGCGTACGTGCATACGTGGCTGTGTTTGCTGTCGCGCCACATCCTTGAACGCTGCGTGTAATCCGGAGCGGCGGGAACATTAATGTTGCATCGCTCGCAGGGGATGACTTTGTGTCATGGACAACGTGACAACTAAATGGGCATTATCTTTCGTCTCCGACCGAACCTCGACGCTTCCCTGAAAGCTGACCAAACCTGTAGGACACCCCTCGGTGTTTCCTTTCGTGTGTCACGAGGTCGGTGATTTCTTCCATCTTTTTCCTCTCCACCCTCCACGCTGTGTTCGCTTTGATCGTTGATGTCTCTTTTCACGTGCCATTGTTTCCCTACGACATCGTAATAATATTATTTATACGTCGATGTAACACATGTCACCCTTTTCTTTACTAAATATTGCTCAATCTGTAATTCCTCATTCTCGCGCGTAATCCTTTTGCTATCTTCTTACACTTGTAACTTTTGTCGCTTCTTCATTTTCTTCGCACGCGGTACAGCGTTCCGAGTATTTTTCTTATTAATTTTCTTGCGCAGCAAAAGATCGTCGTTTAACAGATTTCTGTTATGATTAGACTTTGAAGGAAAGTATCGACGTTATTATGTATTATACGCATTATCCTCCATTATGTACAATGACTTATTGACTTTGATCAGGCTAATTCGGATACGGTGAATCATTCTGATGATAAACGCGTCATTACAACTTGTCCCCGTAAGTGGAACTATTATTTATGATTAATAATAATTATGGTCTGTTTTACGAACGAAGAAATCCTATTTCAAGCAATCAAATGCTATTGATTTGGTATAATTGTGATGAGGTGGACAACTATTATGACTAATACGGTATATCAAATCACTTTACGCACAATTAGCTATAAAAGCCCCTCTTTTGTAACAAATGAATGATTACATGTTTTTTGAAATAGGATATAGCCTTGAATTATATGGTAGGCACTGCAGTTATACGAAAATTCTTAATTACTTTAACTGCATGGTTTTTAAGTTAGCCTTTATAACAATTCTAAGAATTATTTTTCACGTTTGGCTAAAATTTTGTAGTTTATATGAATGAACTTTAAGTCTTCTTTTCTATGCCAATGAATCATGTTGTTCGAGAATTGGATAATAAAAAGTCTGTAACGTATGATATTATTCCGTCGTTACTGAAAGCTATTTAAAATATTGTATGATAACCAGAATTGATCACTATAAAATGATATGAAACCGTGAACATTCAAGCTTTTATTAGAAAAATACAATGGAGATACAATGTTGAACTCACCCGTTAAGCGAGTGCAAATTTTATTACCAACTTGTTCATCGTTTGAATGTAATTATTCGACCGTTTCATTTTATAATACCTAATATTTCCGTTGTATATCACATAAACATTTGATTTGTCTTTCATAGAGATTGTTGCGATAGTTAACGCGTTACTTTATTAATTTCTGTCAGGAAGCCGTCGCCCGGTACCGTGCCCTATCCAGATGGGCACTGTAACTGGCGGTTATTATGATTTTTTCAGTTTGACAAGCATAGGTCGCAGCCCGCGAATCGCGCATCCTCCGCGCCGCGTTAGCGTTGTTTGCGTTCATTAGTACACAGGGCATGCACGACGTTAATCGTAACCTAACACGAGCCACGCTTCTGTCAGTAATTAAATCGTCAGCGCGCGGACACTCTGCGCTTTCACATTAATTATGTAACTTGGAAATTGAATCCCGCTCTGCCGCGAGTTTTGTTAATACTGGTTACAAAGTAACCGGCCGTAAAATTATTCCGCGACGCCAGCTGTCATTTGAAATTCGACCGTGCTCGCGTGCGCGAAATTAACGGCGCGCCGTCCGCACGATGATTTTTAATCCGCCGGCCTGCTGGATTTTCCATCGCGTGATCATCCATTCGAAATCCTCGATACAGTTTTACCATCATTTTTTTCTTTTTTTATCTACACCGATGAATCGCGCCCTTCGATGATTTAACGACGCGTCGAATAGGATTAATGTTTACCGAATGAATAGCATTAACGTGGTTTTATACACAGCTTAACTAAGTAATGTAAAAACGAAATTGACAAGAAATTAATTTGGTACATGCCTCGATTGAATTATAACTCAATTTATTGTTCCACGTGCGGAAAACCCCCGAAAAAGCTCTTGTCGATTTTTGCCATGAATGCTTAAAATGCGCGGAGTGCTATTTAGCAACCCTTGCGAAAGTAACGAGAAAACTATTCTACCGAAAAAATAGCGATACTTCTGTCGACAATATGTCCTGAAATAAAAAACAAGGTTACCGAGATCTATAAAACGCATTTTTTAACTCTTCGTTACAATCTCAGATAAAAAGGTTGCTTTTAACTCTCTAACATCATAAAACAGTCTAAATCGCATGACTTAATTATAAAGAAATTGTCTGGTTTTAAACCGCGTTTGAATAATTCTCCCAGTATGTGTGTATAAAAGTCATAACAGGCGTATTATACAAAATGCCACAGTATCGATAGGTGATTGTACACGGGTAAACAAATGGAAAATAAGGAATATATGTTGAATATTCAGTGAGTTTACGTACAAGTATCTCGGCAGAAGTCATAACACTAATACATATGATTAGTATAAACATGAAAATAAGCATGTAATCTAGTTACTAACTTACATTTACTAATAATACTAATTTAATTACATTTACTAATAACCTACTAACAACATTTTTTAAAGATGCTAAATATTCAAAGACGATTTTCACGATAACGAAGCCCTCGACTGAAAACATTTTATTCTTTATTTTCGATTGGATTTTTTATGCAGAATCATCCCTTCGTCGATTCTACCACCAATTAGTAGGAATCCATGTATCGTAATTTTTTATTCAAACCTTTTTTACCGATAATTTATAGCGAATTTAATTCGCTACAAGTGCTACGAACAAAACCGATCAGCGTCCAAAAGATCACGTCAAACGAATAGGGAGCATAATGCACAAGTATAAATTACACGGCACGATTGGCAGGTCGTATGAACGTCGCTGAGGAAAGAAAAAAAAAATGAACACGGAAGAAGCGGGGTGGTAGGAGAAAAAGGAATTACTCGTCACCGGAGGCCGCGACCGGGCAAAAGACAGAGCTCTCCCGCGGAATTAAAGGTGAACGATGGAGGTGTGCCTATGTATGTTTAATCGCGATCGAGTATTCCGTTTGGGGGGGCATGGCAGGCCCTTCGCGGACAAGGGTCGGCGGAGCAAGGATGGAAAAGGGCGGCAGCACGGGGCCCTTGGTGTGTCCTGCGGACTCGATATGTAATTTTCCCTCTTGCACCCTTATCTTTCTCTCTCCCTCTCTTTTCATCGGTCTCTTTCTATGTTCGTTTCTACACCCGTTGGGGTGCAAAACGTTCTCCACACCCCCGGCTGCCAGGATACGTGTTTATCCGCACCGGTCAGCTACTGGATAAGGAGAACCGTGACTGCGGGCCTAACTGGTATCGCTTAACGGAATTAAAGCACCGGATTAGGTTGGAAGTAAGACCGAGGACTAATGGTGACTCAGATGATCTGATTCTTATATTCCATATCAAGATTTTAGATCCTCTAATCACTCGAGACTAAAGTCTGAATTCCAAATATTGCTTACACGTCTGATATTAGATGCACAAATTAAAAAACCCCACGACTTGAAACAGCTTAGATGAAGATACTGAAATTTCATTAACTCCTAACCACTACACATACTAATACTTACGTAAGCGCTATTAGCGACCCCACAGACTGTTAATGTTTATTGCGTTTTATTAACATAAAAGTGGGTCTTACTTTGCACATCAATAATGAGGGACCCTTACAAGTTTATTATCAGTGCAGATGGATAAATAATTAGTAGTGCTGTCAGAGATCGGCAACAGTAGTTAAGAGTTAATGCTATTAATTCTCATTAAGTCTACTCGAATAGAATTCAACACTTGTTTTCTAACTTTAATCATAGAATAGAGTCGCTCTGTCATCGTACAAGAAGGTCATAGGGTCATCTATCTGGTCTCAATTTAATGTATGAAATTTCTATTATTACTAGACTACGAATTACATGAATTTACGACAAAAGTGAACAGATAAAATAACAAATTGTGCAGGTGTTGGAAGTATTTAAGAATGGTATTGCATCGTTGTTGCCGTTTTACAATTAATTAAAGGCACAAATGAGCTTAATTTCATTACTGCTACCCACAGTTGACTTGGAAGTTTGCATTTTCCACAGAGATTCGCTGTCTAATTATTGCATTTTTTAACTTTCTTCAAACACCGCCTCTTGTTGTAAAATAAAGTTAACACTACATTCGTTATGAACATGTGAAAACCACTGGTAAATCGGTCGGTTTTTTGTAGTAAGTCACAAGTCGACCATTACTTGACAATTGACTAATACGATAAAAAAAAAGTGGAAATCTCCCTCGGAAAAACGTTGCACTCAGGCTCCATTTACCAGGTACGGCCCCATGACCACTTTCGATGCTGTAATTTCGTCAGTTACTCGAATTTTGTATGTTCTGCACGCGCAACCTGCGAGAAAGGACAAACAAATTTCGTTAATTTTTTGGAGGTAGCAAACCGATACAAGCGCCGCGTGAAAACGGCGTATTTTATGGGCGCGTAAAATTAAACGAGGAGAAACTTGCAACGGATGCCGAACAAAATCAACTTAGTGCGTTATGTGATCGAGAGCGTAGCTGCTGGCGACAGAAACCAGGACAATTGGGGAGCGAGGCGAAGTGCAGCAGGGTTTGCGACGAGGCAAGAGGACCGTAGTCAAAGAAGCGTAGCGCACAAACGGAATTTTTGATGGAGAACGATCCGTTATTCACGGATCTCTCTTCGTGGCATTGTATACGATCACCATGTCGGGGGCTCTTGGCCGGTGAAGCAACCTGTCCTCTGGGGTTGATCGATGCTACCTCTGGGAAAAAACCATGGAAAGGGAGGACGACGAATCGCTAGCGTGCCCGCTCGCTAGCTTACGCGCTAGAGCCCGCTTGAACTCGCTCGAAGAGGGCTGATCACGGCGCGAGATCGGGGGGCCGCGCGCATCGAGCGGCTCGTTTAGGAATTCTCCGGCCCGCCTCTGTGCAAGAGAGGAATCTTTGTCACCTTTTAACTCGCGATCGTTAGGTTCTGTCACGTTAAAAATCCTTTTTTTCAGCCCCTCCCACGGCCGACGTACCCGCGGCGCCTCTCGGCTTGGAATTCGATCTTCCGCGAGCAGAGCGCCAGCTTGTCAGAGGCGTCGTGTTCGCTAGCCTCCGCTCTGCTCTTGCATCGCTGCTTCGTTCTTTTTCGTCCTTTTCTTCTGTTCGCGTATTATATTTGAAGTTTCGAGTGGCAGCTCGCCGTGTCGCACGGAGTCTACATTCGATGGAAGACAACAAATTTTTACGTGCACTTTGGACTACATAGATATTTAGCGTGGACAATGGCGTGATATATTGATCAATTCAAAAGAAATTCGTTGAATCGTCTTGCTTTCGATAAAGAAATTTTCGATATGTTTTTTCTCGCGGTTCCTCAATCGTATTTTATTTATATAGCTCTGTATACTTGTACAAGGATTGGCGCTTATTCGCGTGCTGCATAAATGGAAGATCATCTCTAAAATAACTATAAAATAAATATAAAAAAATATTTTATAAACTTTTTAAATATTAAATTTTTTCAGAATTAAAGTAGGATTTTTAAAGAATTAAATTATAGATATGAAGTTAAAATTTATTATAATACATCGTGTTTTAGCTTTATTCCTACGCAAACAATCGAATAAAACTCAGCTTGTATAAATGTGTTACAGTAAAAATGAATTCGCAAAACCGATAACAAAGTTCATAGAATACAAACATTTGTTTGTAAATTCGTATTGGATGTGTCGTTGTCAAGAATAGCAAAAAGTCTGTTATAGAATCGAAAAGAATCGAAAATCCTGAAATTGATACTCGAATGATATGCATTCTCGCCGCTAATAATCGTGCGACGAAGAGCCTTTAATTAAGAAAAGAAAAGATATCGTTCGAAGCAGGCGTTCACGTTCCACAGAGCGATTTCGCGTGCGAAGCGCTTCGATAGGGGGGCTGAAAAGTTTTCACGAGCGCGCGCTGCTCCGGCTTCCCCATGCGACACGGGGTCCGTGAACAAAAACAGCGGCGCCCGATGAAATAATTATGCGGCGTGATTACGATCTCCGGGGCCCGGATGGAGGACGATTAGCGTGTGTATGCGAGACCGTGTCCCCGTGGCTCGTAGATACGCGCTCGATCATTATTAATATTCTACGGGCGCCGCTCCCAACGCCATTCCTTCGCGTCCCCGCGCCGCCGCGCTACGCCGAGCCGCGCCGAGCCGCGCCGAGCCGCGAGTATTCCGCCGGGGCTTGTTTCTTTCACAACGTTACAAATTCCACGTAGGACGCCTCGAGGATTTCCAGAAAAGCTACGACGAGTCGCGGCCTCGAGCTCGCAGGCCACAGCCAGGCCACAGCAGGCCTCCTTTCTCCGGTCTTTTGGCCGCGATCGAGGAAGTCGATAGCCGCGCCGTAAATCTCCTCGTACCGTTCGCCGTTTTTATTTCTCTCCGCTGGTCCTGGGGGCCAGAATACTCCCTTCTCCTCCTCCTCTTCCTCCTCCTCCTCCTCTTCTTCTTCTTCTCCTTATCCACCTCGCTCTCCGCTCTTTTTCCCCCGATTTTTGTCATTTGCATGCGTGGAATTCGAGGCCTCCGAAACTGCCTGATAAAGTACGGCGTAAAATATCGATTGCGAGAGGATGGCACGCGGAACGATACGCCGGTGTCTGAAAACGCTCGCAGGATTCCGTGAATCATTTGCACCTGTCGGGATACGTTTCGATAGCCGCTTTCCCGGACACGGAAAAACTTAATACCGCCGTCCGCGGAAACTTCTGTGCAACGAGGGGGGCATGGTGCTCTAAAGCTTCGAATATTTTTGGAACTCTGGGATTCTGTTGATTTTCATCGAAATTTATAATAAATTCCCTCGGATAAATTGTTCCCGTAATTTTTCCTCGAAAAGGACAGACTTATGGAATTTGAATTAATATCATATTCAATTCTATATTATATATCATTATTCTATATGCATTTGCAATGTTCAATTTTTCAAAACTTTCATCAACGAACTACTGCAATTCGGGTAATCGTTTAGTCCGAATATTCCTCGTCGCAAAAAATTTAATTCAGTGGCACTCCACCGATACCTAGTATGTATCTCCCACAACCTTTCCGCATAATTCTGTCTTGAACCGTGTATTGTAACTATGTTTGCGTCCAATGATAATTTGACACGCACTCGAGTTTAGAACAGCGAAGTTAGGATGAGACCAATGACACGTGTGCTTTGCTCATAGATCGGCTTGTTTGCTTCATCAGAGTACTTACCGAACGCTGCACGGCTGAAATGATTCTCGGTTCCAACGGTTCTAACGATTCCAGTGATTCCAGATGTTTAATAAGATAGGCGAGGAGGAAAAACGCGGTTGGTCGTCGAGGCTGGTGTCAGTTAAGCGATACGATTGCGACGAAACACGTTTGCGTCGGTCGCTTAACATCATTCAGGATATTTCTCGGGGGGGACGCCTCCCCTTCTTCGCGGCGAACGGCCGGAAACGGCGAAGACATCGGCCGATTCGATTTTCTTTCCGTTCGACGCCGAACGGATTAACGCTCGCGCGGGCCTTGATCGCACGTAAAACCGGTACAGGCCGTATAATCCGGTGGTTTTCTTTCTGTCGGCTCGTCCTTTCCACTTCCTCGACGCGGCCATCCGCCGGGAGAATTTTAAGCCGCGCCTTTAGCAGCAGCTCGAGTTTTTCCCGGGACTCGGCTTTCTTGGATCAACGCGCGCTCTCCGCCTCGCGGTGCATGCTAATGCAATCGATGATCGCGCGTCACGCCGAGCATTTCACGACACGCATTAACGATGCCGGCCGATAAATAACGAGCAACGTAATCGACCGCTGGACTATTTTTAGCGCAGATTCCATAACGCCCTCGGTACTCTCTCGCATTGCCGATTCTTTCGTGGCCGTTGTCGCCGATTGGGTTCGTTTCGCGCAATCGAAATCGCCTGCCCCTCGCGCGGAATTACGCAATCATCCGAACACCTCGACGGAAATTTTATCGGCCGCCTGCGAACATGTATAATTGCTAATGCAGTTGCCAGTGAATTCGAATTTACCGGTTGGAAGAACAAATACCAAAAGTTCCAAAACCCTTTCGGCTTGATCGATTGCTCGCTGTTATAACAGTCAGGAATTTGCAAGTATTTTCATTATCCTATCCTCGAAATATGAGGGATGATTTTGCGAACGAACATTTTATTTAAATTTATAAACAGGTGTTCACGAAAAATGACATGTTTCGGTATGTTGTTTAAGCAGTTTTCGTTCAAGATGGTTGGGTAATTAAACAATTCTCGGGGCTATATTCCACCGAAAACGTTATCTGTTTTAATCAACATACTTTTATATTCTACATAAGTTAATCAATATCTTAGCAAGTATTGGATTTTTACTTTACTAAGTTTGCATATCTTTCCAGCGGTGCAGCCAGATTTTATACATTATGATTGAGAAATTCAAAGTGACTTTCAAATTTTGTTAGAGAAGCAATATGGAAAAAAATTAATTATATCAGCGCATTTTAGTTGAGACATTTTTGTATAAGAAAATTTTCGAGTAATTTAAATGGCAGCTCTTGGTGGACCAACTTGTATAAATCCAGCACATTTTCAGATGAATTTCGCAATCAATTTCAAACGTTACCGAATTATTACAATCATTTTAATATACTCCGTGTCCAATTAATAATACATTATTTCTAAATGCAGCAGTATATCGGAAAAGATATATCGTCTAAGCCTTGCTCGACATAGGACCGCAGAGGGTTAATATAGCTAATCGTCCATTAGCCCTTTTCAAACATCCATCATTCCCTCTAAGCAAACTTTTAAATGGAATGATGTTTATTTTCTCCCACCATATGGAAGTGGATACCAGAACGGGTACCCTGTCATTATATAGCAATAGTCCAGTGTGAAAACCGTAAAGAAATCTGACGCAAGAAGTTTCCGCGGCTGCGAAGTCGGCGGAAGACGCTCCGGGCTCCGATGCCGTGCGGAAGGTAGAGAAGCGGATCGCGCGACGACCGCCGCGAGGTGTGGCTCGCAATTAGACCACTAGCTCGTGTACACAAACACCACAGGCGGTACGAAGCCGGTGCAAGCACCTGGAAGCGGACACGGCCGGACCCTCTCCACGTCCGGTTTCCTCCTCGCTACTCGCGTCCGTCCTTTTCGTACACGCTCGTGCACGCGCGACACGACCAGAGATCGGGCAAACTTTTCTTGCCCCGTAATAATTCCAAACGCGAGGCTTTTCACCGCTCGTGTTACGTCGTTACCAAAGTTCTCGAGGCTGCTGCTGCTGCTGCACCGCCGTCGCGATATACGGCCATCGATTGCCGTGTACGCGCGTCGTCTTCCGTCCTCCCTGGCCGCGCGGCAAGTGTGCGACGAGTATGCTCGTCGCAGCGCAGTGAATTGCTTTTGCGACGAATTCTCTTCAATTAGCGGTACGAAAGGCCTTGTATGGCCCTTCGCGTCGCCGCGACCGACATTAGGCGCGCGAATATGCACCCACATGTTTATACGGGGTGACTCGAGATAGATCGTTTTTTTTTCTCGAACGACGGATCAAGAGGAAATAATTCGAAGAAACTGGAGACGGGGAGCAATGGATCGTAGCCAGGGATCTACTAGATCGCATTTTTATTGCCTCTAAACCGATTACGTTCTATGGCAGGTCGGTCCATAAGTCAGTGCGATTTTTATTTTAATTTCCCGCGCAATGGTTGGCAAACAGTTATATTTCACACATTGTCCGATAGATTTGACTTTCTCCAGTTCAGAGATTATTTGCGTGGTATACATAAAAAATTGTAATACTGGAAATGAATTAGACAAATTTCTATTACACTGTATGCGATTTACTCAGCAGGCTACACGATCTGTTATTTTATAGAATAAGAATCAGGGTTTTTAGAATGTATTAAATAAGCTTTAAGTTTACTGGTCGCGCCGTGGTGATCAACTTGGCACAATTAATATGACCTGCAGTGTTTGCTACTTTATACTTTGAATTCGTGTAAAAATATTGCACGAATTTGTATTAAATAAACACCGATCACGAAAATGTAACATACGATTAGATTGTCGATTTCATATGCGCGTATAATAAAAAAATGCAAAAGCGATGGAGGTATTTAAACAATTCCAAAGCACACGTGCATTATTTACAGCGCCGATAAAATGATCAACGAACATTCATTGCGATTAATGCAGAGAATGGTTGTCTTGTACAAAAATCCACGGGGCATTCGTAATAGAAAGTAAACGGGACAGCAAACGGCAATACGACGTTTACGCTTTCAAATGATAAACTGCATAATAAACATAAATCAGAAACGTCTGGTCGAGGAATGGTCCAGCGGATCGGAAAGCCTTCGATTCGTTCCATGACAATCCAATAAATTTCGCCGAGAAATCCGTGACAATAGTTTCCAAGACAATAAACGCGGCACGCATACCTGGCCGCGGTCGCAAGGTTAAAGGTAATCGCGCGCCGCGCCACGAGAAGCCTCATTATTTTCTAATGCACTTGTTAATTGTCCAATCGCGGAAACGCGCCTCCCACACCGAGTGGGAGGCCTCTCTGCCGCTTCCTAGTGTTAACCGGGGCCGGAACAATTTAATGATCGGCTCCCGTTACCCTTCGCCGGTTCGCCGGTTCGCCGGTTCGCCGGAGATTATTACGACGTGCCGCGCCTCGCGCGACGCTTTTCCTACATGGTTCTCGTGGCCCAGACTTACACGGTCCTCCTGCACTCTTTTTTCGTTCTCTCTTAATCTCTGTCTCTCTCATTCTTGCGCCAGGAGACGACCGCAGGCGAACCTTTAAAAAAATTCGAGCGCAGCTCTCATCCGCGGGAACGCGAAGCGGAACCGAGCGAGTTCGAGGCCGTATCACGAGACGCTGACGCCCCTTACCCGCGCATCATTTCATTCGAATGGCCGGGAACAGACCGGAACCAACCACTCCGGTTTTCTGAACCACCATTTCGGAATAAATCACCGTGATTACCGGCGGACTGGGTTTTCCCTCGGCCGATTCGAGAGGTTCGCTTTTTATGAGGAACGCGGAGACGCGAGGGCACGAGACTATTTCCCTTGGGTAGCCGGAGACCCTGGGTTACCGTGATGCCGGATCATTTCTACGTGTTTAGGAGTCACGTGCGGATTTTATTACCGTAAGGTCGCCGCACTTGCCGCGTTTTATGTCTCATCAACTGCTTACGCGATTTCGCGGATGCGAGGTGTTGCATGTGAACGCAGCCACGGGTCTGCGAAGAAACTGGATCGGGGAACGAGATTTCGAAATTGATTGAACGTGCATTTTGCATACTGGTTTCTATACAGGGTGTTCCAAAAAAGGCTAACAAGGCTCCCATTCGGAAATGGGAGATACCTGAGGTCGTTTTAAACCCTTGCCGTACTTTGACGAGTCGGACTCGTGATGGAAATTACTAGTAACAAATAATTAAATATGGATGTTATTCTGTTCTTTAAAATTGGAACAAAATTCCAAATCTCTTGTTATTAATATTTAAGCATTCAAGTAAATTCAGGCACGGTATAAACATTAATGTTCTGTCCCTTCTAAGAAATTGTGCCAATGGAAAAATTCTTAATCGTGGTGACTGTGAAGGAAATGTTACGTCAAGGGGTTAAGAAACCGTTTCCTTTATACAAATTTTCCCCGAGACATCGTTAACGAGTTATTAACCAATGAGAGGCGAGTATCGTGAGACGGTGGAGCCAATCAGCGAAACTGGGCTTCGATCGCTGCCTATCGAATACGTGCAAGTTTTCTACATCTACCACTATTACATGAAACAAACGTTTTAGTCGAATCAGTGTTATAGAACGTAATTGGTTCTCAGGATAATCAAATTGCAAGTTCAAGAGAAATGATATTTGATATCTGTATTATTTAAATCTAACAATAACAGTACATAAAGACGAAGAAGAAACAAAAAGTGTCATATTTCACCAGGCAAATTGTTAAAATCGAAGACGTGCTAATTATCGCAGTTGAGAAAGAAATCGTAATACAAAAGTCGCAGCGGGTCTGCCGATCTTAAAATATCCAGTGTTCAGATATCGTGATCACACTTTTAAAAAATGTTATCGTAATTTATCATTTCAATCGACCGATGAATCGCTACTAATTGTAGCAATTTTGCTGAAATTATGTTGTAACATTCTAGGAATATTTCCAAGATCGCGTACGTATGTATAGAATTCCAACCATATTGGCGATTTTTCAACGCCTGTATCATCTGTAATGTATAATTCATGTGAACCCATAAATTTTCGATTAATGAAAACCGATTCGATTTTTAGTTCAAGGTTGTAGTCAGCCACGATGAATAGTATCTGACCATTTATTGGTTGGAATGCAGTTGTGTCTGCGATCTATGTCGAGGAACTTCCAAGATCTCGCGCTAATGAAACGGGAATTGATGTCGGAGATTTATGAGCACGATTTTCCTTCTGAGAACACTAAATTAGTGCTAGATTCAGTGATAAATGTCTGCAGCTTAAACCGTTTTCTCTCCTGACATGTTCGATCTTCTAAAGTGGTTGTTGAAGGCTTTGTAACCTGAGTCGTTTTCAACATGGAACTTTCATTTTCAATGACTGTAATCGATCCGAATTGTCACTTCTGAACTATTTCAGTGTTTGTTATTATTAGAGACTGACATTTCTACATTTTCAATCATTTCTTTGGCTCAGGAAAATATTTGTTCTACATGTGTAATGTTTTATTTTTGCTTCCTCTAGTTCCAAATGTGATGTCAAACAAGAAACGTTCGTGTTTAAAATCTTGATAGTAAATATCCTGTGTTTATTATGTCACTGTGAGCCCAGCAATGCTTAAAGTCTCGGCGCTGTGCTCAAAATGTCTATTAAATAAGCTATACACCTCTAGAAGTCTGTGCAGAAGACACGAAATATGAATTAAATAAGTTATTTTAATTGTGTCAACTTTTTGCACTGCAAGCTATTTTATCTTTAGAACGAAGACATTTCTTTTGAGCTTATTTATATTATAGAAGATTTTATTTAACAATTCATTCAACATAAATGCGTTCAATAACATAAAAATTTAAAAAACAAAAATGGTATAGCAATTTATAGTAGCGCTTCAATGCTATAACGAATTAGTGAACATAATCTATTGACACAGTTAAATTTTTGAATCTTCCTACTATTATTTTTTAATAGCAGTAGAAAGATTATAAACTCTTATCACAAATTTCCTAGTATTTCTTTCATATCATCGCATACGCACAAAATTCGCATCGCAAAAATGACCTTGCGCATAATAAATGGAGCGAAGGACTTCCTGTATATGTCGCGCCTTTAGCTCAAACATCGATACGTCGAGATTTTTTTCTATTCGAATCACGGATCAGCCCGGGTGGCATTCTCCTAACCAGTGAAACAGAAGCGTTTCCCGTCGTTCGTCATCCGTTCATTCGCGGAATGGTACGAGGCACGATCGAAAGAAGGAACAGTAGCGTGGTCGCGAATGGACTTAAGAGTTAGCTGCGCGACAGACAGCGGATGGAATAATGACCCGCGTCCCCCAAATGACGCGAGATGCATATTTAATGGCTCACGAAACGGCGCGGCTAACGAAACGACGGAAACAGAGAGGAAAGACGGGTAGAAAACGCGGCTGTGGTTGTTATCGTTGGTCTATGATGGAGAGTATGCGATTTAGAATGGAATGCGAAATGGGCAGACGTGTTCTGATACATTAAAGCATTTTCGGAACATTGGTACATGACTCTCTCTCTCTCTCTCTCGTCTGTTACTTTTCACGAGGCACACAATAACAAAATTCTTTGTTTCCTTAGGTGATTGTTTTCCATTTTATATTAATTACCGTAGAATTTAATTTCTCGGTTGTTGCGGCATTCTGAAGTCCCCTTTTTCTTTATTACTTTTTGCCCAACGCAATAATAAAATTGTTTTCTTCTCTATGCGATTGTTTTTCATTTTACATTAACCCCTTAACGCGCAGAAACATATTAACACGGGCGTGCAAAACCGGCCAAAATGTGCAGACCCGTATATATACGGTCGGCGTCGCAACTTATGTCGCTAAAATGTTCAGATTCGAATATTTCCGGGCATTAAAAATAACTTAATAAAAACCAAGGAAAACATTCAATTTATTGATATTCATCGTGTAATTCTGTATTGTATTCAAAATAGTAACTAGTAATTGAAAAACAGTACGATGGGTACAAAATTCGATCTGCAATGCGATTCAATATTCACTATAATTATTTAGCCACTATTTTTATTGAATTTTTAGTAATTTTTGCATTTTTTAAAAATATTTATTGAAATTAAGGTCCAAATATGTATTTTCTTAGATACAAAAAATTGATTTTTTTTGGTCGGTTTTTTTTTTTAAATTGTACATTAAGGGGTTAATTGCAGTGAAATGTGGTTCTTGGATCGTTGTGACTCGCAGTTTTGACCGAAGAATGCTATTAATGTCAAATATAAACTACTAAAGTTTCCGCAATATTATAAATGATACCGAAACTAGAAAGTAAAAAATTTATTATAGAAAATGCTAATTTAACTCTTCTTTATTCTAAAAAACTTAATAACATTCCATTTCTTCAATATGTTCGAATTAAGAAGAAATTTTAACGTGTTGACACTGTTTACGATTGTAGTACTAAATTTAATAAAAACGACTTCGCAGAATTTTGAAAATTTACCTACAGCATTCTTTGATAATATTCTTCAAGTAACTATAAGCATGTATATATATTTTTGCTTATACAAAAAGAAGCAAATGCTTCGATAATTTAAAATTGTTCCGATAAGGTACTCCTTTAAATTCTTTCCGCTTTCGACTTCTCCATATTTGACGATGACGAAAATTCTAAGAATCAATTTTGAAATTCCATACGATCCAATGACAGCTGCAGATAGTAGCGATTAAATGAAATTGATTCGGAGAAAGAGATTTCGTATACGATAACAACGGTATCGTATAACAATCTGAGATTATTCTGTTCTACCAATATCATTAAATGGGGGATCAAGCATCGAAAGCGGCACTTTATCTAGGTGTTTGATAACGAAGAAATCAGTGGTGTATCAAAGAATTTGGGCGTCTTGCTGAATCAACAGTTCTCAATGTGTTTAACCTAATCTGATTCTCTGAATTATGGGGCGAACTCAATGGGGAAAGACGATGAAGTTTTCCTTCATTGTATACAAATGTCTAAAAAGATCTAAAATCTGCCCTATCTGTTAAGAACATTGTTATCGGTACCTTCTTAGATTAAAAATGAATGAGATACTTCTCATGTTGCGAACGAATACAAATTTTTTCTTCGAATATTATCAGATACGTGTGCAAAATAGTCTTGCAGAATGGAGATATTTTAAAATACACGATCGTTTATACATTGAGTTTTACGAGGTGTCTGTGTGGTACAAGCCTTTTGTACATCGTATAGCCGAAGTTTCGAGTATCAGATTTATTCTGATTCTGTGAGTATGTACATTGGAATTGTTTGAATGTACTCGCTATTCATGCTTATATTTATTAATGCGAGTCGATGGTAATAATAAAGTGTAGGACACATTAATGATAGAAAGAGACGGTTGGTTTGGAGAAATGTCTTTGACCACGGTACGTGACATGCACACAGTACGCAGCAGTTTAGATCGATCGACCGTGTTTGAAGCGGTTCCAACAAATTTTTGTTATAAGAAGTATTTTCCATCGAACGGCCAATATTTAATCCCACAGATACGGGCTCCATGCCGCATATCAACTTTAAATTCTTTACCATCGACCGGGGTCCATGCGTCCCATGGACATAGATTTTTGTCCCGGCGAACGAGCTCGATGTGCCACATGGACTGCTTAATTGGTTTCTCAGAGCACACGCACACCAGTAACATAGTATTGTACCAGTGCAACTGTATCGAGCTCCTCGACGGCATTGCGTGCATGTCACGTATGGAGTCTGCCTTCGGAGCTGATCCTAAAAATGCGAGGACACGCAAAAAATGTTGGGTCTGCTTGCAAAAAATTAGCCCGATCGATAGGAGAAAAATGTTTAAATTTTCCCCGTACCCGACGGGTTAAAAAGACCTGCTACAAGTAAATTAATTTGTCATCTCCTTGTATTGTCCCGCCTGTGTCGTAATCGTAACTCACGTCTCAATCGATACATCAATTTTATTTCGACATTTATCGAAACTTATCCTGTACTCCATAGTCGTACAAGTTGTCTTAAGAATTTCGAGGTAACCAAGCTTTCTTGCACGCGTATTTTTCTGCGAGGTGGCTTCGATAGTGGCGTCCTGCGCGCGATAACAACTCGTACACACAGGAGCCTTCACCAAAGGACTCGCTGTATGTGTACATCGTCACGCTTCTTTCCCGCAGCGTTCTTTTCCCTTTCTTTTGCCGGGTCGCTCGGTGCCGGGGGGATATCGAGTGGCCTTAAGTGGTTTATCGCTCCCCGGTCGTCTTGTTTTTATTAAATGACGAGTCGTGATGCGATTTCGCCTGAGCGAATAACCAATCGATTTACCCGAAGACATTAGGAGGGCGTCTTCCGGTAAACGTCTTTTAATTTCCTCGATCGTTCCTGTCGGAGAACGACCACTGTAACCAATCGGAACTTCATTTCTCCCCACTCATCGATTCCTTCGTGTCCATCGAGTCCTGTTACTACGATACTCTGTCTGCAAAATCTAACCCTTCGATGACGAATGTTAGATTAATCATTGATGACTCGGTATTAAACCTTCGCTGTACCACGTCCAAAATTCAAAGGCAGACTTGAACTTTGACACTTGATGCTGTCTCAAAACAAGGGCGGTAAAATAATAGTAATAACAATAATTATATATATATATATATATATATTAGTTGAAAATGTTTACATACATAAGGAATCTAATTATGGTGCTTTGCGCGAACGTTCAACCGCCGGTACTGCGCGATTTAACACAAGAACTATGAAATCTCAATTTGTGATCTCCGCCCGTCGTTCGTATCAATTTGATACAGTTTTCATCAATCTCTCAATGGTTTATTATACACAGTTGTTTTATGTTTTCCAATTTTCAATTTCAAGTTTTCAATTCCAAGAAGTTTCCAATTTTCAAGCAAAAATTTACAAGGTGGATTATTTGCATTTCTATCATATTGATCTTCGAACATCGTGCGAACTTATAGTAAGACTAGACATCATATTTGAAAATCATTTTATTAAAAAAGACGAATAAAAGATCGTTCTACCACAAGTCTACCATTTGATGTAACAAGTCTACAGGATGACAGTACATAAGAATATACGCAATCAATATGGAGAAATTTATTGTAACTCAAGGAAGTTTAAATATAGTCGAAATTCAGAATAATAATAAAAATCTATGTCGGGTTGCGATAGGACATTGATTTAATCGTGCATTCGAGAATCAATGATAGAGCAACGGGGATCACAATGGGGGTTCCTTGCGGGTGGTACTTGACGTTCATGGTGGAAAGCGACTCGGAGCAATACGATCTGATTTTCGCCAAATCAGCGGAAACCGAGTCGAATTCACAGCGCGGCGGTCGGAGAACCGTCGTGTGCCGGCTTTGCACCGAGGATGAGCTGGTTTTATTAATCTGCCTCACAAAGAGCTTTTGCTTTTTCGTAAATACTCGCAATATCGGTAACTCCGTCGGCCAGCGGGGAACAGAACCGCCACCCCCGCGCGCGCCATTGTTGGACGCGCCATTATATCTGAAGTTGCGTCGTTCGTCATTGCGTCAACCATGGGGGACAGTATTAGCTCCCAGAAAACATTTGAAAAGCGGCTTGTAATGCACAAATTTAATGACTCGCGCATTCGTTCAACCATATACCGTCAAATACGCACCGCATTCTCCGTTTTCCGTTTTGTCAATTGTGCACAAGATTATTTTATTTTTGATGTCGTCAAAGGCACACTCGTACATGATAGAACACCTGTGGTTTTTAATTAAAATTCTCATATTTGTTCCATTTGTGAACCTTTAGTCACAGTCATCGCATAATATGTACGTGTATGATGTCGTATGTTCGATACTAGTTCAACCATATCAAAATAATGATCGAATAGTCCTTTATGAATTTTGTACTAATCTGTCGCTTTTTTCTGCTTGTTTCAGGTGAGTCTGGTTTACCTTTAAATCTAGTGTGCAATCAGAATTTCGTAAGTACAGTTTAGTTCATAGCTAAACGATAGATAACGGGAAACAAAGAAATTTTGTTCGAAAAAATATTTTATAAATATGTACCGACGACGATCTTCTATAAAGACAATAACTGACTAATTCAGATCCGTACTGTAGTTTTTATTTGTGTAATTTGGCTACACAAAATATGTGTCTACATGGTACATTTTCAAAGTCAAAATTTTAGTAAATAGTAATATTTCTTTTGAATGCAGGTCAAATATTATTATTATTGGATTGCGGACTTGGCGCATTTATAACAGAAATCAGTAGACGTTGTTTGAAACACTGGAATGTTCGAAAGTATAGAAACGTGTCGGCATATTGTTTTCACTCTGTTCAAATTATTAACTAGTTAGCTGTTGCATTCTCTTTAAAAAGTGTGTACGTCAATATAATGACACTGTATATGTTTGATTTTTTTCATATTTTGTTTTATAAGAGTACGACACTTTTATAAAATATATAATTTAATAAGGGGTATCGAAATGTACACACTTATTAACGAGTTAGCTGTTTTTGATCAATGAGACTTGCTAATATTTTATAGTTGGACAAAATTTTCATTTCGCATCAAAATCCGCTTTATGATTATCAAATGTACATGACCATGCAAACCTACCTATATGTATGCAGCTGATGGTTACTTTTCGACTGGCAGTAGTCGGACGTCAATGCCCCGAGCCGAATAATTTCGCCATCATTTGCGACGCATCTAACACGATTTTGACATCCCTCTCATTCCCAAGTGTCTCATCGCGCAATACCGTCTCCTTCTTCAACACCTATTCCGTGTTTCCTGGTGTCTCGCGTGTCACAACCACCAACGACTGCTAGGTTCCCCGTTGACAATGAAACTCGTGTTCCCCCGTCCCCATCGATGAATACTTGATGCCCCGGTGTCAGCGTGCCGCCGCGTACTCCACCTACAAGATTATGCGGCAGCGACGACGATTTCATGCGTGACGAGGCTGCAATTTGCGAAATGCCACGTATCGAAGGCGAATGACCGGCATTTGCACGCTTCGACCGAGAATGATGGATGGGTTCGCTGGGAACGGCAACGATTTCGTTCGCGTCGCCCTCTTCTATCGCAGAGGCAAAAAATATTTTGGTCCCTCGTTTATAATAAATCTCTAAATAACGCTGATCGTACCGCTTATTTTCTCCGATCGACTTGCGGAAATGGTATGTTCTCTCCGGGAACTATGCGAATGCTGTTGTCGATCTATGAAACAGGTAGGGTATCAATATCTGCCAATGTCGTAATTTTATGACTGTGGTAATAATCGTTTTGCATGTGTTTTAGAAAAATCTGAGTGGCATCTTGTCGAGTTTCCTAAAAATATTCTAACCAGAGCATGCTCAGGGTAGTTTTATTTTAACTTCTTCTTATTATGGTCATTTTTTTGCGATTGTCGATCTATCTGCTGATCCTTAGTGAAACATACTAAATGTGTATAACATAGACGTTTTTAAAACAAGTATGTCTGTTACTCGCAACAAAAATTTTCTGTAGTGATTGCGATATGCAGAAGCTTCGTAGACGCTTGTTTCTTCTCGTAATCATTTTAATGGAATAAATGCAATACGATAGTATCTAGAAATTCTTTAGATAGATCTACTGTTTCGAATTTGATACACTTGTTTGTGCGATAAATTTATAACATCCGATATCTACTTATTAATATTATGGATATTCATAAATGAGATATACAAGTATTAAATTGAGTTTTAACTAGTACCAAAATTCTAGTAAAATTCAAATAATTGCAAAAGATTGTTAAAGCTTCGTAAAGTGACTACTGTAATGTATCATAATTTGCTTCAGTGATTAGGAGCTGCATGCCGATCTATAGCTGAGCAAGATGATATTTGCCGTTACATTCTTGCCTACGTGCATATACATACATTAAAAGTCCTATTTATTTCTTATATTTTGTCTCATCTATACCTATCTATGAGCATTAGGCTGCATTTTATACATATAGGAGGAAACATTAGAAAAATTTTCGTTACTGTCACATTAATTACAACTTATTACGATTATGAAAATCTTTATTTTAAGTCGATTATGAAAATAGTTTCTTTAAACTATTAAAATGCTTTCATCATAAGCTCCAATGAAAACTTAAAAAATCAAGCTCTTTAATTTTTCTTGTCATTCCAAGTACAGATAAAATTGAGAAGTATTTCAGTAATTGTACAATAAAAACTAGTACCATAACATCTCCTAAAATTTCAAGTCGTCTAAGTCTAGTTTAAAATAAGTTATTGCATTATTAAAGGTGTACAGATATTTCCGTTCGTCACGATAAAAATTATTTTGCTCAGGTAGAATCGCGAATCGTTTTAGATCGTTGCGGGACGCAAGGATTTTCAAGTTCGCATGCGGTCCCGCGAAAGTCAGTGAGCACGAAACGTTCTTGAAAGCGCTCTTACCTTGAACAGGTGGCACTAGTCATTTCGCTCAAGCAACCTGTCAAAAGCAGGTCTGGTTCCCGAATCGTGCGGTAAGACTCACGGCTGATTAGTCTCGCAAGAGGTTCGAGGCGCGGTCGCGGGTGCGTTTGAATCGGAAAATCCCGAATCCTGGCACGCATCGTTGCTTTTTCATAGCGGGCCACACAATGCCGGTGTCGACAACGGGAATACGACAACGCGTCCGTAGGGTGGAAGACGGTTCTCGAGAGGAGCCGGGGCTCGTCTTTTTCGCACGGCTATGCGGTTTATAAATTGCGGGAGTTGTGCACACAATGGCCGGGCCAGGGTAACTCTGTTATCGCGGTTCGCTAAGCTGCCGGACAATGTCCTGGCCCCGGCGCTCTACCGTCTCGTGGAAACCTTCTCCTTCGCCGCCGATGCACGTCCAAATATTTGCCCGAAATCTATATCGCTCCCCCTCGTCCGTCAAAAGATCGCGAGAGAGGCCGGCCCCCGTCTTTATTATTCCGGAATAATCGTAGCTCGCTTCATCAACTCTGGAACCGGCGACTCCCGGACTGGTTTATTTTGCCATTGTACCGGGCTCGATACTTGTCCACGGATGGACATGTCTTCTCGAGATTATTGTCTCAACGAGAACCAGGATTCTCCGTTCCGGGGAACGATTGTTCCGTGTTGATTTTTTGGTGGCCTTCGGGATTTTCTTCGTTTTTATTCCTCGGATTTCAAGCAGGGTATCGTCTTAAGGGGGTATTTTAATCTAGAACATTGAAACGATCCATTCTATTGTCTTTTCTTGAAGTATAATATGCCTCCGAATTCTTGCTTACTGTAGCATCTCATTAATTTCGTAAAAATTTAGTTAGGGCATCAAGCTTTAAATATGAACTTAGGCCCGGGAAACAAACAAATTTTTGTCTCCGATGAGAATATACTTCTTTGAGAGATACTTTCTCCTAAAAGAGTTACCTTGAAATATCCAATAATGATTTTAATAACAATGTTTTCGTGGACATTGTACATACCGTTTGTATTGGGAGTACAAATTAGTTCGGTCCGTTCTTTTGTGGTGGAAAATGCATTTATTTCGAGAACAAAATGAATTAACAGATTAATCAAAGTATTGTCCATCGCTGTTTACTACTTTTCCCCACCTCTCAGGCAATTTTCGAATTCCATCTAAAAAAAATATCACGTCTTTTGAGGCGATCCAAGTTGCAAGCCAATTTTCGATTTCTGCGAAAGAAGTGAATCTGTGAGCTGCCAAATCGTGCTGCATTTGCCGGAACAACCAGAAGGAGTAATCAGAAGGAGCAATGTCCGGCGAGTACAGCGGGTGCGGTCAAATATCCCACTTGAGCGTTTCCAAATAATTTTTCACAACTTTTGCGACATGAGGCCGATAACGCTAATCATGGAGAAGAATGACTTTGTCATGTCTCCGATCGTACCCAATTGCCATACGGCACCCAATTGCCTTGCTTTTCAATCATTCCCATGGATTTCAATCGTACGGAAACTGCTTGTTGGATAACTCCCAACGATGCTGCAAGCTCCTCTTGAGTTTCACTCGGATCTTCATCGAGTAATGCCTCTAATTGTTTGTCTTCAAATTTTTTTGGCTGCCCAGAGCGAGGCTTGTCTTTAACGCTAAAAAATCACCATTCTTAAAGCGTCGAAACCATTCCCTACAGGATTTATCAGTTGGAGCATTGTCACCATAGACTTCAACAAGCATTCGATGGGCTTCAGCTGCACTTTTCTTTCCCACAAAACTTGACGTATTCAACAGAGTAAAAAACAGGCGTATGAAATGAAACTCGAAGCAATATAAACTGAATGTTATTGGCAGATATCTAATCTCTCGGAAACAATTGAAATCAGTTGTTACTACGAAACGGTCATAACATCTTTTAAAAAGCTATCTTTTGAAAACGGACCGAACTAATTTGTGCTCCTAATACTTTAATGATGACTTTAAGGCATCATTAAAAATCTACAACAATGTTTCCATACGTAAATCCGTTCGTATTTAATGAATTGCTAAAATCTTATACGTGATATGCGTAAATGCGCTTAATTTTATATACACGATATGAAAACGATGACACAGAATGGAAATATGATTTCAGAAGTGATCGCGGAGATTAAATAGCTTCGAGTGCAAGGGTTGATACTTATGGGAATGTAAATAACATTATAAGACTTTTCTACTTGGAGTTGCAAAAGTTCAAAGCTCGACAAGGTCTCATTCGGAATATTTCAGTAGCAAATCATTTTTAAACATTTAAAAAATGTTCACTGAACAAAGACATTAAAAAGGTTGTAACTACTTGAAAAACTGATTAACTTTTTGAAGAATGAAAGTCAATATAATATAGTTAATATACGACTTGTTCGCAGCATTCCAATTCCTTTCTATATCGAAATTTAACGATCATTAATGAAATGAAAGAAATCAGTAGCTAAACGAATTGCGGCCACCGGTTCGGCCGCAAACTGGATTTTCAAAGAGCAATCGCATTTTACCGGATTCCTGAAAGACCGTTCTCATATTCGCATAGCCTGGCAACAGACAAGAGATAAAAACGGGACTTAGTGATAGAACGCGTCGAGGAGTAAGAAACACCGGAAACACGCAACGAATGCACGCTTATTAACGGAATCGGGATGGAAAATGCATCTTAAGGCGTGAACCATGGCGGGTTAATTACGCTCTGGAAGTTGCTTGCGCCTCTATCATTTCCGTTCATGGCTGAGGAGCCTATCATTTGTACCATTTCCATAAGTCCATGCCACGGACTCTCCGTGGTCGCTGAGAGTTGTTCGGTTCTCGCGGTTTCTCGTTCGCGGCTTCCCCGCCCGCCATAAATGTTTTCGTAACGTCCTATGCGGGGCCACGGTCGCAAAAACTACCCTCCGCGTTCGAAGACGAAGAAGTTCGGCTTTCCAGGACAGGAGCACGCGTCCCATCGGCATGTGCTACCCCAACGTGTGACTCGATGTTTGCTTTAACGTCTCGGCGGACACCGTTCCTACGGTTCCTCGACTTCTTTCCTTCTTCCGTGGTCCTCCAGTGTTTGCCGATCGCACACAACTTGTGTTTCCGCGGTGAGTATCGGCGTCTCGGGACAGGGGTTTTTAGGCACCCCACGGATTCGAGATTCCTCTCCATTCCTCCCTTGAACGCTTGCCACACACACACACACGCGCGCGCGCGCGCGCGCGACAGGGAAACGCGGGCGCGGGGTACGCGAGGTTCACGACAGCATCGACAACGTCCGTGACGTTGAATCACGTAGACTCGATGAACGCGTTGGGGTAGCGCGTACAGACCGACGGGAATTTATTTTTACGAACTATGCAGGAGGGATCGGGCTGGCTCGTCTTTGATGTTCGAACCGACGCATGGGCATACCGTATAAATATTTAGACCTGCGGTCGTTGGCCAGGATATATGGGCTTCTCTCAATCGACTTTCACCGGCACGATATCACGCCTTTGTCGAACGCCTTTTACCGATCGGAGGCGGTTTTACTGTTCTTGGATAGTTCGCGAATGCAGCCAGCTCGGAGGAAGAGCGACTACAGGGGAACACGCCTCTCGCCACTTGCTGTTCTAATGAGGGCCAGGTTGTCACGGCGATGGCGATTTATGGTGTAACGGATTGTAAATTGATACGGGTGCTACCGCGAGGAAATTATTCTAACGCTGTCATTGCTGAACAAGCAAGGACGAAACTTGTAAAAATTTTAACGAGTTGTTTAACTCGTTGCTGCACGAGTTCATCCATAGTTGCGTTAATTGCAGTTTCTTTATCGTGAACACTTTCTTCCGGAGAAATTGTATTCGTAGTACACATCAGACCTGGGCAAGTTTCATTTAACGTTAAAACAACAGATAACAGTTTGTTATTTTGACTTCAAATGTGACGAGAGAACTAGTTCTCAAAATAATATGGAACAGAAAGACAGTATTTGATGAAATTGTTACATCAATTTTTCTTCGAGAAAATCGTCTATCTTTAAAAGATTTTGTCTGGAAACTGTCTTTCTTTAAAATCGTCTATCTTTAAAAGATCTTATCTGGACACGAAGGAAAATAATCGTTTCATTGGTGCGGAAGATGAAAGGGGAGGTGTTATTCTTCAAAATAAAATCGAATTGGATATTTGCAGAGAAAAATAATGGTTATTTTAATTGGAGAAATATTTTTCCCTGTGTTAATAAATGAAAAATAATAAAACCGTGACAGTAAATTGAAGATAATAATTGAAACCGGAGGAGGACGACGATACTGTCGAGGAAAAAATTGGTACCGGTCCGGGAGTTGAGAGTACCGGTTGTCAGCCATAATCGGCTAAATCGGACGGTCTCTGGCGTGTTTTGCGACGGTCGGGACCGCACGATGCACACGCAGGAATCCTACTCTCGGCAAGAATACAAGGGGCAAGAAGGCGATGGAGCCAGAAGAGGAGGGAACAGAGGGACACGGGTCTGGTGTATGGAAAGTGAAAGAGACACACACAAGCGTCTCTCGCCGGCTAATGCAGCGCGGTGAAATATTCATCAGTCTGCCTGCCTGCCTCGGTGGCGCGGGCCAACCCACCCTTTATATTTCGTAATTACCCTCCCAGCCCCGTTCTTCCACCTCGAGCCAGCCGCTTCTCCACCCTCCTCCGTCACCACCTTCACCCTGGCGTGTCCCCTCTTCGTCATCGTCGTCGAACTCCTCGTCTCCGGGCCCCTAGCTTCCTCTCCTCGTCCCTTAAACCACCACCATCCCCGGCGAGCTGCCTCGTTTTCTCTGGCATTCCCAATCCCTGGTCTTCCGTCACCTCCCCAATGAGCGACGCTCTAATTTCCGCGCCGACAATATGGACCATGTGCCTGGGAACAAGCTCTCTCGCCGCTACCATGTTTCGCCTTCCTACGGCTCGCCTGCTGAAATATATTATGGTTTGCAAAAGTGCTCGCGCGATTTTTCAAACGGGAAAGTTTTCTAAAACTGGACCGCGCGACAGTTTTTTTTAAACATTTCTGTTATTATAGGGTAACTGAATCTACTAACATTTTTACATATTCACAATATTACAAAAGTCATGTAATAATATTAGAGCTTACAGTGGTATAACCTAACACTTTCATCTCAATAATATGTAACAAATTAATGGTTTCCATGGCAACCGATTCATAGGTTACCCATCGGCAGAAAAAACTGATTTATCGAGTCTGATATTATAAACTTAAAACCCCTTGTTTTTTTAGTGAAATACATAGATTCCCGGTCTTCTATTACTAAAAATTATATCGATGGACGTCAAAAACGAATAGTTGAAATATAAAAAAGAGGCAAAAAATGTCGCACTTTGCTTCTACGATTTGGAATCGACAATTTTTATTTCCCATGCATAACCACGGTCGGTCTAGTCATCATGTATACAGTGGTTTCTTTTTTCCCTAAATTGCTATTCGTGCGCTACCTTCTCGTTGCTATAGAGGAATTATAGGATTTCAACAATCTATCAAAAGCGGCTTTATAAGTGCCGCATAATTGCACGAACATTCAAATTCTATGCAGATTTACGCAACTGCAACTATTCACGGTGTCACAGAACCTGCCGCAATCGCTCCGAAAATTTGTCTTTCACCGTGAACAGTTCCCCGCCCATCGGAATCAGGAATCGTCTTAGACTGCGCTGGAGCAGCAAAATTTGAATAACTTCGAGAGAAATCGTCGAACGCAGGGATGGGTACCGGAGAAAATTCCAACGTTCGGGGGTCGAGCTGGAAAGGGGGTGCCCGTTGGACAAGAAGCTGTAGAGAGACTGTGGCAGGGGGTGGCTCCATTTTCGACGGTGGTTAGTCGACGAATACGGAGCCCTTCAGTACCTGGCCCTCTTCACCGCCGAATATAAGCGCGCGCGCGCGAACGCACCCATACAGCCGACGGGGGTAACGCGTGCACATCACCCTTTGGCAAAGCCCTAGCGGAGCAACGGGCGAGCCTATCGACGGCAAACGGACTACCACTTCACGTCTGGCGACCCTTCCGTCGTGCACATTCGAATTTATTGGCGCGTGTTCGAATATTCATAAAAAAAGGGACTCCGTCGACGGAGCAACCGGGTTTCGTTCAAACCGCCCCCCCTCGCCCCCTCGTCCCTCGTCCGTACCAATCCCGCTTCCTCTGTCGATCTCTCTTTTTTTCCCACCCCGTATTTGGTCCGGCAACCCCGTGCTCCACCCCCTCGCCCCTCCCCCGTCCCCCGTCGCCGCGACGAATATTATTATTCGGATTTTTTAAGTGGCGGGAGACGGCTGGCTGCGGTAACTGCAACCGGTACTCCTTGTTATGATCGAGAAATCGATTGTTCGCGCGGACAATGTGCTCACTGACTTCGCAGTCCCCGCTAAGGGCACCGTTGCGTTTGCCGCGAACAAGCCTCTATCGCGAGCCGGACTCCCCGTTTTTCCTTCACGTGACTTTCCCGTGCAGTCCTATCGAATCAACTCTCGACAATCAGCCGGTTGTCTTCGGTGATCCGTCGGCGCGAACGTCCTTCCCGTTCGGTGGCACACGGTAACTCGATTCGTCGAGCGTTCCACAAAAATTCATAGACTCGATTATTTCGGATTTCTTTTTCGAGCGACACTTTTTCCGATGCCGCGCCGTGTAGTCGCTATTTCGCATTCCGCTCTCGTCCCATGAAACACGATTGCTATCAGTCTTCCAATTGAAAATAATTAACGTTTTTCGGTTGATCGGCTATTAATTTATTATCCTTTTTCTCTCCCCCCGAATGCGGATTTTTGTTTCATTCTGTCGCTCTCTTCCCCATAAAAGTCACTCGACAGCTTTCCACGAATCACGATGGGAAAAGGGTATTGAAAAAGAAGCCGGCTTCGAAATTGGTAGACGCCGGTGACATATTTATTTGGACGAGGAATCGCGACCTGTTTTTTGCTTTGGGACTATTTGTCCGTGAAATTGCTATCGAGATATTTTTTATGAGGGCATGTCGACCGTGCCGATTTATAAGCGAATGAATGCGGACGACGCGCGCGTGCACGACCATGTTCGCGACCGTTTTCTGTAATGGCGCGTGTACGTGTAAGTGCGAGCGTGTCAAAGCGCCGACGTCATCCGTTCGAGAAGCCAGAAAAATTACTGGCCCCCATGCCCCGTCCGCGAATTTATATCGTAAGCGGACAACTCGTGAATGATCACGAGTCAATTACTGTCGCGGAACCTGTTCTTCCTTTTCTCGAGGCATCCGACCCGACGCCCATCACCGGCACATCATAGCTTCAAATTAATCGACCAGCGATCATGTCATGGCTATTACTCGGAGCAATTTTGGATACGGTTTTCGCTAAGATAATGGCAGAGTGGCGCAGTGTTTACGGCTGGTTACATCTTGTCGCCTACGGAGCTTCGATCGAAATCGTTTTGCATCCCTTTTATATACTTGATAGAATTATTCTAGATTCAGGAATATTGAAGAATAATTTTCTTAAACGTAAGCTTGACAATTATCTGAGCATGTAATTCGATTATAATATCTATAAATTAATGTTCAAAAGGTTCTTATTTAGACACTTCTAATTCGTGTTATTAAGCTTCTATTGCTACGCGAACAGATATTTTATTTAATCGAATTAAAATTGGAAATATAAGTTGCATTATATCGATATACTTCTTCAACATTCAATAATTAATTTTAAAATCAGAGTAAATAATTCTGTCACCTACCGCGTATAAGTGACGCGATAGTCGAAGTATTAAAATATATCTACAATAAATAATTACTAAATATCTCCGAGACAGAGTAGTAATAAATAAACGTATATTCTAAACGAAATGTGTACACTTATGGTTGTTTAAAATAACTTCTCAAGCGAAAGTTCTATAAATTTAAAATTGTAAAAATTATAATCGAAATTTTCCATGGACATGATTAAATTACGAAACAAATTATTACACCTTTGCTGAAACTGAAATCACTTTCTTAACGATACAGATGCAAAGCTGTTAGTTGATGGAGGAAATCGCAATTTCTCACGATGCACCGATCAATTTAACCAGATAATCGTGTACCGATCAACGGCCAACGGGTCTGTTCTCCACGCTACTGTCGCGTTGCGTTTCGCACGTGCCACGATCAGATATGGATTCGTTTAAATTGCAGCATGTTTTTGAGATAGGAGATCAATTACGCAAGTATAGTAGAGCGTACGGGCAATCGATAGATATGCAGATCAATTACTTGAGAGTATGAAAAAGAAAGTAATTGCATTTCATCGGTACCGTTTAATAGTCGTTTGAATTACAAAATGTACTACTGCGAACTAGTATGGACATGTATAACTAAATCAATATTTACATTTACTTGAAGTTTACTTTTTTCAAATAATGTAAATACAAATATATGCCAATAAATGCAGTGCCGTACAGTTTTGTGGATGAAATCAAAGGATGTTCTGAACATTTTTCTATTATCTACCACAAGAATGATCAGAAAAATCATTTTTTACAAAAATCTGTAAACTGTTCCTGTTACACAAATCTTTTTTTCATTTCATACAACAGTTTTGTTATAAATATACTTCAGGTGTAACTTATGAGTGTAACGAGTAGGTGAAATTGGAAATAATTCAAAGGATAGAGAGACTGAAAAATGTTAATAAATAATATTATTAACCCGATTCAAGAAAAAAAGTCTGTGATTTCTGTCTCTTGCTACTAACGCGTTTACTAACGAATCAGATTCGTCATGGAGAGTCCAACTGTAACCTATTAAAAATGAATGATAATCTCTTCTTTTAATTTCTATTAAAATTTTATTCTTTCTACGATTAATATTCAAACATTCAAATGTACGTAGACGCATACAGAACACAAATTTTCTTGTTTACTTTAAGAAATGATTACAGTCAGAATACTTCTAATCATAATTTTATTTACTTTTTTATTTCTATTATTTCATTCAATTCCTCTTATTTCTATCGTTTGTCATTTTTTTAATTTTGATTCGTTATTTATAAAGACATCGACCACATTGAATTTATCGATTGATAAATCAATGATAAAGGTGCGTGTTTTAATCTGCTCAATTAAAGATAATTGAGTAGATAATTAAAATGACGGTTTATGAAACAAATTAATTAGAATTTAATTTTATACAAAATCATAGTTCAAATGCTTGTAACACAACTGCTGGAGTACGTAATACAGAGATTCCCATCCACTTTTGGTTCACAAAATGTCGCATCAATGCCAATTAACGAATTAGTAAAGCATCGCTTATTTAGATATTTTCGCGGGAAATCGCGGAAGACTGATTAAAGGCACACCAAAAGATCCAATAGAGAGACGGCTGGTATTCGACTGAAACTGCTCACGAGTGTTTAGATAAGGGAGGAGAAGGGTGCGTGTAAGGGCATGCCGTGGTAGGCGGTCGTGCACCCCCTCGCGAGCGCGCATGTGTTTCTCCGGATGCATATGTGTGCGCGTAAGCTTGACGGTGAGTCACCTAGCGCCCGTATTTTGCCAGTGGAATTCAAAGGCGAGCAGGGTATTGTTTTTGGCAAAGATCAGTGTGATCGGTTCGCTGGTCTTCCGCATGGAAAGCCCGGCTAGGCTCTCCCTGCTGCATTATTTGCTCCGCTAAACCTAAAGAGGTCCATCCCTGTGCGACTGCCTTCTCTCTCTCTCTCCTTCTCGTTCTCTTTCTCTCTCTCCCTCCTTCTCGCTCTCTGTCCCTCTCTCTATCCCTCTCTCTCTCTCTCCCTCTCTCTCTCTCTGTCCTTTCTGGGTCTCTTCCTCTCTCTCCCTTCCTTTCGCCTCTCTTTCGCACTCTCTCATACACACAAACACACATACCGTCCTTCTCCCACTCCTACGCTGTTGTATCCACCTTCTTTGGCTCCTCGAATAAAACCACTGTTCTGTCTCTGCGTTTGTTCCTCTGCGTCCCTAATCAGCCCGTTCGTCTCACCGATTAGTACAATCTGACAGAGAAATAATAAATACCGATGTCTAGAATACCACGGGTTGTGTGCCGATCTAGAATTTTTTCGGTATAATTATTTTTCCGCCACATCGCCGTTTACACGTTTCCTTTGGTTTTTTACGCTATTTTTCTTCCCTTTCGCCGGGGCCGTCAACATCCTGGAGGGAGAAAAAAGATCAGAGGGATACAGGGGCAGCGCTGGAAAAATCGTCGGAAATTCAATGAGGAAATTTAGAGTGTTTGACCAAAAATAGAATTTTTTCATTGAGATTTCGATGAACGCCGGTTGAAATATGTTGAATATTCATGGGAGCCTCGGGGAAGCATTAATTAGTATAGAAACGGAACTGCAATCAAACTGATCCCTTTTAGAGGTGGATTTTCGTACGATTTCCAGACAGTGGTACGCGGATTTCATTTTTCGAGGATTACAAGTATGCATTCTTTCGTAATTACGAGAGTGGCTACGGATCAAACGGCTTTTTAATAAAACTGTAGCATACTGTCTACGATTTTTCCCTTGCTTCAGCGATTCATAGTTTTTCAACGTAATTTTAGAATTCAACTGTTTGCTTTATTACCTTGCGTACATTGCAATAACTTGTACAGATTGTACGTCTTTTAATTTTGTATATATTTTTAAAATACACGCGCGCGTTGTTATTTAATCTTATTGTTATTATTCAACAGTTTATATTTTTATATTTAATGGATACGATAAAAAGTATATTCCCATTTGACCCGGCGGTGTTGTTTACATAATATGAAATTAATTTTAAAATAAATTAAAGTTATTTTATTTTTAAATTAAGCTTTATTAATATCGAGCTTATTGAAGTTTTCCCGAAACTCTTCTTTTACTTTCATTTATGAAATTATTCTCTAGTCACATAAAAATTGTAATAGTAATAGTATACATTACTTTTAAGATATCGTAACTTATGTTTTCTACGCGTCCTTACACGTCCTAATGGTTTTACGATCTTATGATTTTACAGGTTCGCTGTCATAACTTTTGTATCTAACTTCACTATTAAATTATTTCATTCAATGCAACAAAGTGGCTTTATAAGTGTTGAAATAATTAAAAAAGAAAAGATGCGGACACCTTGATTATAACATTATAGAAAATGTTCTTAACTAACATTGTATAAAAAATTAATACGAGAACCAATCTAGTAATATGAAAACTAGTAAATCGTGTACGTTGTAACGGACGTGTTGAAGAAAATTTTAAATAACGATATTATGTTATACGTCACTATCCCAATACGTTTAGTATTCTGAATTTCACCGATTTGGCAATATTTTAATATTAGACTTAAGCGACAACAATCGCAAACGTTTTGCGGAATAATGACAACTCAGACACCGCTAACAAGACTATGATATACATCAACGATAGTCCAAAACAGTCCTGATCACAGCGTGGCGAAAATTTACAAATGTTCTTGACGGAATCCCAAAGCAGTGTGAGTTGACGCGAATCGTCCGGTTGCAACCTTCAGCAGACTAATAACGTTGCAAAACGGGCAAAACGGTCCTTGACGATCGCAATTAGCCAGCCGAAAAGATACTGGACGATGAAAGGCGGGATCGTGCGCAAAAACTACCGGAAGTGTATTCGGGCACGTAATCGGGAACACTCGAACAAGAAGACGATGAAATTTGCCGGCGGACGAACGTAGACGGTAGCCGTGTGCCGGTTCAGATTGGTGGTAGGAGGCGGTTTAGGGTGGCTTGGGGTGGTTTAGAGCGGGCGGGGTTCGCGTGGAGGGGATGACGAGGAGAAGGGGCGGTCGGGAGGGGAAGGGGGAGATCCGCGAGAAGCGTGGAAACGTGCGGCGGTTCCGCGCGGCCTCTTCGTGGCCGGTAGAATTCTGTAGCGTTAATATAGCGAACGCCGAGCCAAACTGCCGAGCTCTTTGCCACTCCACCGAGCAGAAATTGATAGGATAAATTCCGGGTCTGAATTGGCTCCGTCGAGCTGGAAACCCTCCCTCCTCCGCCATTTCTGCTCCTCTTCCGCTGCGTCCTCCTACACCGGCGCTTTCTTCCCCGTCGACCCCCCAGGCACCCTACAGTGTCCTCCACTCGTCGCTTCCTCTACCTTCGCCGTGTCCTCCTTCTCCTCTTCTCTTCTCTCCTCTCCTCTCCTCTCCGCGCGCATGCTGTACACACGCGCAATTGCGAGCGCGGACACCGGACCAGCCGCTCGCGTGTTCGTGGACCGGCTGTTTCGATTGGAGCTCGAGCATTATGCGATCGGAATTGAGTCGAAGATTGAAACTAGGTAAACAGTGTTGCTACGTAGGTCAGAACGAAGAGCAGCAGACGGTTAAAGCAATTTCCACGGAAGAAATACGCTGCTGATCGAAACACTGCAAACGCGCGATTACTACGGCTATGCGTAACCAACGCGGATACGTTTGTATCTGCTGTTAAACCTTGAACGCGACAGTTTTCTTAATATTAACCTTTTAGCTGCGACGTGTATACGCGTCATAAGGAAATGGCAATTTTACATGTTATATTAAAAATACTTTTCCTACGATTTATGTCAAAATGCTTATCGTAACATATTCATAAATTTCGCAAACATTAGGCTAATTCTAGAACAATTATCGTAAAGACTACACTCAGTGCAATCGATAAAACGCGTAACAAAATTTATCTTCAAAATATATCGACGCAGCTAAGTGGTTAACGATGCTTGGAGCGTTTCATGTAGCTTTACTTGTCGATTATTTGTCTTTCGTGTCTAGTGTATTTTACAGGAGGTTGTGTTTTTTAAACATTCGTGTTACTTGTTCAAACACATTTACTCTTACCCATACGTTCTTCTACCCAATAACTTCAATTATTGGCAAATGAAAGAGGCTGGAAAAAGCTCTCTATTTACTAGCTTGCAAAAATCCAAAACCGTATAAACTAGTATCAATACGACATACTCACGTTTACAGTGCAAGGGATAATATATATTTAGTGCATAACTAAGGATTATCTGTTTTTATTTCGAACAGCGGAGATGAGAGATTATTCTAATAACATTTTGAATAAATTCTTTGAATAAAATTTTATTCGAGAAATATTTCGAATGAAGCGCTTTAGCCGACTAATATAGCCATAACTACCCTTAGAGGTTTTTCAATGACTCTTCTATATGTAGCTGACCAACTGTAATTTATCCGTGAGGGTAGTTACAGGGTAACTTAGATTGCGCGCTTTTCCGCCGATTACTACTCCTCAGCGGCTTTCTGAAATTTTGAAAAAAAATACGGATTATTTTGGACATCGAGCCGTATAGTACAAAATTTTTTCAGATTTTTCGGTTGCAAAATATGGTTATTAAAAATGGAAAATTAAAAATAAAATCGGAAAATTGAAGATTCCTCGAAAACTAAAATATGGATAATTTCTATATTAATTCCCTGATTAGGCACTATCACAGGCAATATAATAATTTAATTATTTATAATTAATCTTAATTTTTCTCAGATTTTTGTAAAAAAAATGAAAACCGAATTTATTGACGTTTTTGCTGTGAGAAAGAAAGATTGTTATTTGGTAGTTTTACCGCAAGTGTAGATTAAATAATTTTGAACATTGTTTGTCTAGTGTTCGCATGAGTTGTAGTATTCACACGAAGCGTCCACAATTTTGGTAACGAACGAACAATAGAACGGCACCGTCGTAGCCGAATCGTTTTCCAGAAGGTATCCGCGTTATGCACGGTGTATCGCGCGACGTGTTTTCCCGTGATAAGGCGGCAGCGTCCGTATCGTCGTTACGAGCGCGGCAGCAAGTTGTCGAGTATCGGGTAACCGAGGCAACATCAGCCGGCTGACACGGACGGAGTCCCGAGGCGGTTTACAGGCGTTTCCGCGGCATTCCAGTGGCTTTTATCGGCCACCAAATCGACGATCAATCTCTATTCACGTCCGGTTGCCGCGGTCGGCTCGGCGTGGCGCGGTGATCAGCCGGGCTCTCCATCGCGGACGGGATTATTTCCAGCGAGGATCCGCTCGGGAAAGCAAAAATAAGCGAGTCTCGATTTGTAATGTATGCGCGGTGCCCACCGCCTTAAACCAGTTTAACACCGAGCCGGCTCATTAAATAAATCTCTGTCTTGCATGTTGATGATCGCTTCATTCACTCAATCAACCCACCACCATCGGCTGAGTTTGTTCTACGCGATGTAATGGACGATAGAGGATTTCCTGCGCACGGACCTCGAGGAAGGCGTTCATCATTGGCGAACGTTCGATGTTTGGTTAACTGCTGATTGAAACTCTCGCTTGTACTGGCATGATCAAATAAAATTCTAACAAACCTTTCCATTCGATTGTTTATCGCCAGTTACGAAAAAACACTTGGTCAATTGCAGACGTTTCGACATTTTGCAAGTTTTATGGATGCTTGATTGAAACTTTTATGAACAATCGAAAATTTCGATCCCGAATCGTTTTGATTAAAAAATAAACAAAAAAGAAGAATATGATATAGATATAGGATGCTACTACGATTAAGACAGATATTTTCTTTTTTTATCTCATGCATTATAGTAGCTCTTGCGGTACTAACTAAAACAAAAAAGTATATTAAAAAAATCATATTTTATATTATATTTATGACTTTTACATTATATACGTATCGTATAATTGCCATTCAGATCATATTATTTCTGCATATCCACAATATTATAAAGATCGTGATACTAGATCAAATTTTCCATGCCTTCTGCCAATTCAACGACTCCCCACTATCACGTACGCCACATATTGAAGGAATTGACTGCCACATGGAATAAAGTGTTATATTAATTTTGAACTGTTGATTGAAATACAAATAATTTAGAAAAAGAAGACGATCGCTTAATTTATCGCACAACCATCGATTATCGTTTCCATCGGTGATCGCCGATCCCAGATTCCTTTGCTCGTTAAAGTCGACGTAAACAAATTTCGTTGGTAGTTTCGAGTTTTCGAGAAGTCCGCAAGAGTTGTTGGTCGCTGCAAAGGGGGACCGGTCCTCGATCCTCGTACAATGCGCCCAACTGTCGAATCCATTATGCGCACTTAATTAGGCTACGGCGTGTCGTGCACAGAGTATTAACGGGGGACAGAGGCTCGTGCAGACCGGAGACATCGACGAGAGAAAAAAAGTGAAAGAAGGAGAGAGACAGCGGACACGTATTTGCTCCGTAGTGAGAGGGAGACAGTGTTCGTTCGGTTAGTCAATAGCTGAACAAGATACACATAGCCCGCGTACCTAGCGTGTACACGGATAGGGTGAGCAAGGTGAGCCAGGGACACGAGACTAGACCGAGGATGACACGGGACAAGGGTGGAGAAAGCTTACCCCTAGGGGGTAGACAAGATTATAATCGGTCCCATTATTGTGCCATCGACGTCCCGGGGGGGGATTTTTCCATTTGACAATGCAGTTACACTTTTGTGCATTTAACATCCGTGCACCGTTCCGCAGCCCCTGCGCCACAGGCCTGGGCCGGGCCTCCATCTTGTCCCGAACGAGCCAAGTCTAATTCATCCCTACGTACATAAGCACGGCATGATCGAATCGGGATAGATCGTTGGGGTAGTAGGGATAAAATGGAGATCGGGACGAGCCAAGCAGAAGTTCATCGGGTCGCTAGGGTGGCTCATCATCCTCCTAAACCGAAAAAAGGGGTCGTCGGCTATAATCCTACCTGCATATGATGTTCTCAGCTTTGTTTGCCACGGTCACTACGACAGACGCGCTCCGGACAGGGGGGTGGCCGTCACTACCCGCCCCCTGCGTTGACAAAATGTGCTTAAACGGCGCTCGGCTACTCGCCTCCTGCCAGCAGGGGCTGCGGATAGACTCCATTCGGGAATAACCTGATCGTGAACACGATGTAGTTTTACTGTGTATGGTATCGAGGGGTTGTAAAGTGCACGAAGATTACGATTTTTATCCAGGGTTTACGATTTTCTTTTAGCAAATCAACTTTATTTTTCAAGCTCTGGTGACGACGGTGAAATCAACGTTGACAAAGCTGTTGATTGGCACTAAATCTTCTGTACCGTATGCAATGAAATTTTTAAATATTGTCCTATTATTCTGACGATTTCTAAACATATTTATGAATGAATACTAGAGAAACCCGTATCTTCGTATGTAGTAAGTTGATCAATTCCTATAGAAGTTTCATTTTTTACAGTAAACAGGTACGTAGAGAAAACTAAATTCACTGTTCGTCGAACTATTTATATTAGTGGGTTGGTTGATTTGTTGAGCATATGCGGTATTAAAAAATCGATGCTAGTATTTAAGAAAATCTTGTCCACACGTTCCAGTAGTTCAAACGAACATCTGAATTCACTTTCTTAATCAATTTGTTCTATCTAACTCTGTTGTTTGTGACTGATACATTCCTTGAAAAAGATTGGCCCAAATTAACCCTTGCGAGCGAAGGTTATCTCAAGTGTGCGCATCGCAGACTAATAGATTAGTTCCTCAAATGAACGCTCAAGATATCTATGATGGGAACAAGCTGAAGTCTCATATTAGGCAGCATTGTGTACTGCGTTAGCTGTGGGACAATAACTGCCTACTCTCGCATAGCAAGCAAATAATAAAAGTCGTTATGGTTGCAAGATATTTCGGCTGCAAGCGTGCAATGCAAGAGCACAATGTAGAAACAAGTCCGCGATGCTAGTTTTTAGATAGGCGTCTAGCTTTTGGTATAATTAGGATGAGTAGATGGGACGCCGAACCTTTCGCGAAAGGCGATACTAATCGGAACGATGCGGCCGATATGATTGGTTGGATTGCGTTCGACAAGAACGACGTATCGCGTAGAAGGCCGATAACCCGCGCGCGGTCTACGACTCTGTGCATCGGAGACACAGGAGAGCACAAGCATAAACGCACGCACACGCATGCCAGCACACGCGGCTCGTATGTCGGCCCTATTACACGCTACATTACCACTGTCAACATACGCACGCACGCACGCACAATAACGGTTATTAGATATAGCCTGGCCGGTTACGGAGTTTGCCCTACGCATTACCCGCGTCACCCACAGAATCGAGCATCTGAGCAGGTTTCCTAGGAGCGTCGCCTCTGCTTCGCGTCGGCCATGCGGGCCCACAGGTGTTTACTCGAGTTTGGTTTACCTTTGAGAGGAACAACGGGGAAAGTTTGCCGGGTATCTGGGTCGTGTGCAACTGGTAAAGCGATTTTGTGAATGGGATTTTCAGCAGCAACTTCTTTCACTGAGATTGATAGCGATCGGCGATCTGGATTAACGCGACTGCAACTTGTTAACAAGCACTGGTTACTTTAGTTCTACTTTGGTCGATTATTTTGATTATCCCAGAGAACAGTGTTATTTGAACTCTGTTCATTTTCATGCGGATAGAAGTGTTTGCATTTAACATCTTAGGCACGACGCGCCATTATAGTGGCTTTCGCGGACGTTTCGTGTTTTACTCAATTCTATTGTTAGTTATTAGAATAAACGATTATATTGAAAGTATATATGTACAATACACTGAGAAAAGAATATATATAGCTAATGCTATATACAACTATTTCAAAAAAATTGTATATTAAGAAAAATGGTAATTTAGTTATGAAAAATTTCATTCCCGTAAAGTCCAGCTCTGCCTAAGAGGTTAATTGTGAAGATACGGGAGTTGATTGGATATCTATTTCTGTTGGATTTATTTAATAAATATATAAAAATTGAGTTATATGTATATTACTTCTTTGCATACTTGAAACAATGTTGCTTTGTAGCTTTCGATTAAATTTTCATCTTTGTTATTTATATTAGAGTTTAAATAATCTAGATTATTATAAGGTATGTGGGTGTATGACTAGCTTTGCTTTGATTCTGGACCATTCAATTCTACGTCGAAGACTTGAAATAAAGATTTTTAACTGGAGTTGTTTGTCAATATTGTAAAATTTGTAACACATCGCCGCTATAGTATACAGTTTGCTGATGCTTCATTTTATGCAAATAATAATCAATGGAAAACGAATATTTACATAGAATTTGCGAAACCAGAGTGGAATATTCAGGAATTCTCTCACAATACATTTTTCTCACGGTGAAACGAACGAATCAGCCATATTAGTCAGGGATTGCTCAATTAACCATCGGAGGAAACGGGTGTTCGCAATCGGAGCAAATCCGGTCGTTCGATGACGCAATGTTGAATCGCGACGCCTTTGCTTTTCGGATTTCGACAGCAATGGATACCTGGACGCACGTGACAACAGATGAGGGTCAGTCGGCATAACCTGTATTTTGCAACGTAACTGCCGGCTATCTGCGGTCGGGGGATGAAAACAATGGTACGTGAAAGGGACGCGATCACTCCGGGCACAGAAAGAACTTATGATTTCCTCGTTGATCGCCGTACGCTTACGGATCCGTGTCTTGGATCACTGGAACTGCGATTCGTAATCATTGTGTACGTGTCGGTCGCGTTCGCCAGCGAAATTTCGTTTGCTTCGTGGACGACTTATCTAGCGAATGAGCTTCTATTTATTTCGAGATACGTGTTTATGTGTACTGTTCTGTAGTCAGTCAATCATCTGGCATTGTAGTCTATTGTGTTAGGTAAGTAAGCACTCTGCGGTAATGAGAAATGACTTCATATCGAATGTAGTAGTCATTGTATCCCGCAAAAACTTGTGAATCTGCGAGAACTAGCCTACTCGTGACAGTTTTAAAGTAGACAGGCATTGTTTCTAATTATTTATATTATGCAGATTGTTGAATCTTTTCATAGCTGGATTATTACCTTGTTTATCTTTCAGAATTAATTGTAAGTGAAAAAGTTTTTCATTCTCGAATTTGAGTAAAATTCATCAATTTGTAAATTTGCTTTGCAAGTGGTTAACAAATCCTTCTCATGGAAATGGTATTCATCGAGCATATATTTCCTGAAAAGTTTGATGATTATTGAATCAGTGATAAACGTTATCGCCGCAGTGGTAGTTATCAAACAGCTGTGTTTAATCAGTGACAGGGATCGATACGTCGACTGCACGGGTTCGAATTTACCCTGGTTGTATTTAAAAATTAAAAACCTCCGTCTTTTTCCAATATTACATGATTGATGTAAATACTAGAAATTATACCAAAAAAATGTGGCACTCGACCTTAATCGAAGAACAATTGACGTGTATTTACAATAAACAATGCCAAAGCTGCAGAAATCAATCTCAACAAAACTGTTTGAAAAATTACTAGAAACAAATAGCGAATTTTATGTATTAATAGCAAAAGTAGTTAAACAGAAGACAAGCAAGTGAAGACGCAAGGTGATCACTTTGTATTTTTCGATGCTATTTAAGGAAAAAGCAAATACTTATTTAACTCTTCTACTATACAATCCATGAGGAAAAAATTTACTTTGCACAAAGATCTGTAACCTAGTTATAAATGTTGACTGAATTATAATTTTGTCGTATATGAAAACTTTCCAACTTCTATCGAATAACACAGTATGGTTCTAAATTATGTTTCGTAATTGTCACTAAATATCAACTCTAACGCCCACCTTTAATTTCACCTGTTCCATTAGACTTCGTTGTATCGCTTAGAATAAGCCAGCTCTATTTCAGCCCGAAACAGCACACACTGTGCGTATTTGTCGTGAAAATTGGCTCGAGGTCATCCACTCCTCCGCAACATACCTTCGGTTTTCTTTGGGGAGCGCTGCCACACGATTGGATGATTGGCTAATGATCCAGCCAATTAATCGCTCACCGAGCGTCCCCCGTTCCTTTTTCAGAACATTTTGTTCGGTCATGGCACGGGGATGACAGCTTTATGGATACACAGGGCCGAACGGTAGTGGCTCGCATGGGCTCAGTGTAAACCGGCCCATACGTGGGCAAATATAAACGGTTCATCGTGCTTAGTCCGAGCGGAGAACGCTTGTCAACATGGGAACGGTAAACACGGGATCGGGTACGGATATAGATAGTATTGCAGCCGAGTAAATAATCGAGACTCATCCCCGACTGCACGCGCGCGCGTGTTATGTCAACCCGAGCACGCGAGACACAGCTCGAAGATGACTGACTCCCCTTTTTGAGCATCGTTACGCTTGCCGTTGCCGGAGGAGTCTGTCTGCCGAAGGCGGATCGAATTGAGTTTTTTTTCTGGGATCCATTGTCTTGCCAATATGCAGTTTTTGTTGTTTTATTTGCAATGAATATTTTGAGTTTTCTACGAAGATCTATTGTTTCAATATGAGTTAGATGAAAATGCCATTCCTTCGTTAATAATTCTAATGTCTTTGTAATTATGTTTTTTTACTACGTCATTTTCATAGGAAATGTGTAAAATTCTCAGTCTGTAGTAATGTCAAGAGCGGAATAATTGTCAACACCTAATCAAGAATTCAAATAAAATGGGATATGTGTTCGAAAGAAGTTTATTTCTAATATATAATTATAGTCAAATTATTCATTTATAAACTACAGTAATTGTTATTAATAAAATGTTAGAATACAATAAACTCTTAAGAAGAAAACGAAACTTTCAATGTTCGTAATTATTACACGTCTTCTGAGGTATAATTATGAACACTGTATGGGATAATATCGAACGGGTTGATAATCAAATCTATTTATCGCAGCATTTATATATTCTAATCTTCCAGTTTCAGTGTTTTTATGCTCTTTTTCTAGAAGGAGTCTATCACAAAATTTTCATAGGAACGTCTTCATAATTTCAGCATCTGTAAGAGAATGAATCAGAATCAATTCTGATTGTTCATTTATAAGTAACGTACGCTCTCAATACTTGTTTTAGAGTAACTTGGGATATTTTGATGATCCTCCGCTAAGGGATAGTAATAATAAGAAAATCTCGACCCTTTCATTTACGAATTTAAAAACTTCGTCCACCGATCCCCGTCCCCATTCCAGGAAAGTCCTAACCAGAAAGCCTATTCATCAGTTTTTGCTTGCGATGTTTTAACACTACCTTCCGTCTGCTTTCAGGTGAGTCCGAAAATATTATCTGAGCGAAACGCGAGACCGGGCGATATGTAAGTACATAACTCGTAAGCTAAGGAAGGGTCGCATTCATCGCGGCGGTTTTTGTTTCTTTCCACGTGGCCCGCCATAAAACGCGGTATCAGCAGCTCACCCCGCGGGATCGACGCGAATAAGAGTCGATAAATCCGGCTCTGCCCGCTTAATATACAAATTCTAACCGGCGTCGCGCGCGCTCGCCCGGCTGAATGACCGGCGCCGCGATTAATATCGTTGAACCAGAGCTATCTGGATACAGAACTATGGCACCCCCGGATCAAAGCAACCGGATTAACACGTCGACTTTCGAGCGTGGTTTCTACTATTAAGGTAATCCACCGTGAGTTGACGACCCGCGACCGTCACGTTTCGATTTTCACGGTGATTTCACGTCGGGAAATTGCTTGCCCGGTGGAGAGACGGATGCGCTCGAAACGTTCGTTGATTTAACGTTATCAGCCCACTGTCAGAGCTGCCCACCTACGGGACTCTCGAATGTTTCGAACGACAATCGCTCCCCGATATTTTTGGCTACATTTCGCACGGGGAAGACAAACTTAGAGTGGCTGTCTAGTACATCACGGTTTGCTTCGACTTAAGGGGGTATTTTAGTTTGGAACGCGTTCCTTGTTGATATTTTTGTATGAAGAAATTATGCAACTTTCTGCACCGGTGTTCTTCATATATAGGGTGTCCCAGATTTCCGGAAAACTTCAGTAGCGTGTTCTACAAGTGATAATAAGGAGAAAATTGATAAAATATTATACTGAAGAAATAATCTGTTTTATGGATCGTTTTATTAGTTGTAAATAACGGAAATAATATTTTTAAAACTTATCACGCTTTATCTTAGATTCTCATTTTTAAGGAAGAAATTTACAAAGTTCATTATGTAGCGTTTCCTCTTTTTAATTTCTTACTATTACGTCAATTTGATACCAAAGGGCAGATTATGCTAGCACTAAATCTGACGACACAGAGTGTGAATTGTTACCTTCTGGAACATCTGAAGATTAGTGCAGTCCTAGACGTGAAAAATTAATTTAAAACCAAATAAATTTGTACAATTGTGCCAATGAACTTTTTTTTTAAAACGTTAAAAAGACTAGTTTACTAGATAATGTTCAAAATCATTTCTGTAACAAATGCACTCAGTTGAAATGACAAAATAAATATAAAAGTTACGTTCCTCAAGCTTTTTACATTACAAAAATTTCAACAGTTTGTTTTATTTTTCTCAGTGAGTTATTTGGTTACGAAAAATTTCATCGATTGGTCCAGTTTTTAAAAACGATCGCATTCGGAAAGGTGTAATTTAGTTTAGCTTTTCACTACATCTGAATCCTGTTATCAAAGTCTGTTTCCTTAATTATTTCCCGGTTTCGATCATTTCGACTTTATGCGCGCAGCTGAATAATAAAGATATCGGTAACAGGTACGGTAAAATGACAGTAATACGAAATGCGCGCGTCAACTTTATGAAACATGAAGTAACACGTCAGATATCAGGATACGGTCGTGTAAAAGCCGGCTAACAAATCAGAAGAAATCCCCCTTCCGTGTCAAACAAGTTCCCAGAAAGATAAGAGCGTAAATTACCAGCTACGAATGTCTATAAGTTCGGACTGATATTAGAGAGAGGTTATTTGTAAATCCTCTCTGTGATTCATGGCCAATTTTCTTCGTTAGAAACGGAAACGGGATACTATCCCCCTTGACGGTGGGGCGAGAGGAGAGTAGTGTGTGCCCCTATACCGTGCCCGACCACCAGCAATTTGGGCCCCATTAATTTAGGAGGAAGAAAGGAACCCAACCAGGAAATACCAGTTTGTTCACATTCTCGGAGACCCAATAATTCAAGCTTCATTCACAAGCTGTTCCGCAATAAGAAAAGTAGGGACGATCGAGCACTTCTAATTCTTTCGACAGGGTTTCTACGACCCTCTCGTGATTTTAGCCCGCATCCTAATCTGTTTTCGAAAATAGAAAAAGAAGGTCGAGATTATATATATTGAAATACCAAATCGTTGGTTCCCGAGCTCTCTCTGATTCCCAGCAATTTGGACTTCATTGATCAGCTATTTCCTAAGCAGGAAAAAATTTCACGTCAATCCGAACCGGTCAATTTACGAATTAATTATTTCATAAACAATTTTTATAAAAGCAAGGATCAATAGATCATTCTTTGCTACCAAAATTTCAATGTGTCTTTTTCTGATAATTATCAACTGCAAGTGTTAAGAGATTTTATACAATTGAATTATTCTAAATATCACCGAGTTGATATTTAAGTGTCATTGTACTTTGATTTAATTGTTATCTACGGTATGATAATTAGTTCTCAGACATGTAACTGCTGGACTTGCATTTTAAAATTCAATTTATGTCATGTATGCATTGAGAATGATAGTAGAAGAAAATTGTTGCGCGTTCTAAATGATATTGAAGTTGGACAAAATGATTTTAACTTTAAACTACTTCCGACAATTTAGAACAAATATATGAAATGATTAGACTACGGGCTTTAATGCAAAATAAAAGTCGCCACCATTAATTGTAAGACGCAAGAGCTAGATAGATATCTATCTTTTTTCTAATAATTCTTATAAGTTTAGCATAATGTTATTCATTTATAAAATCCGTAATTATATAAGATATTATAGAAATAGCTTTTAACAACATTTCTAAAACACCAAAGTACAATTATCAAACTTTAATGCAAGTTCCCGTTGTTCGGTTGCATCGAAATTCATTTTCCACTGAGCATCACGATTTATAGAGGTAAAATTAAAAAATAAGGACCGACGACAAGCTGGCCTGGAACGAATGAAATTATCCTAAAAACGAAAGCTCGCAAAGTCGTAGAAGTCGGCTGCGACCGAGTAGAGTTGCCAAAATTGCGACGTCTCGTGCTTTTTATTCAAGGCAAAATCTACCCCGCGCTGCGACCCTTGATCATTATTCAGCGACGCGCGTCGGTGCACGGCTCTCGTCCTATTTTACGACATCGGCGCTGTTTCATTAGCCCGGACCAGGGTTGCCGGCACGTCCGGTGGCCGTTGTCCAGTCCACGTGGCCTGCCGGCGTTATTTCGTTCACGTACGCCGGTACGCAGTAACCGATACACCTATGCGACGCCTGCGTGAAACCACGGGGGCGTACCGAGAGCCAGCAGGAAGGACGCACGCAACTAGTCGCGATTAGCGTGGAGAGGAAGAGCGCGGGAGAGTGAACCGGGTGAGAGGGAATCAGAGGGAGAGATGGAGAGAGAGATATAGTGTGTGGGAGAGAGAGGGAGAGAGATAGAGAGAGAGGGAGGATGCGGCACTAGTAGCTGCCGCCAGCACGATAATGAGCTAATGAGCGGTGTCTGGCGCTCCGCGGCGCCGCAATTTTCCGCTTGCAAGGACGCTAGATCGTTTCCAAGCATTTACACCGACGTCTTTTACGCCTTGTCGTCGATCCTGTTGGTGTTCAGTTAGTCGATCGTACTTCCTTGCTTGTCGTAGGATACTGCGGGTATGCGTCATCGGTGGACCGTAGATTAGCGCACGTATACAGGCAACTTGTCCCCGATAAATTCATGTGCATCATTTACCAAGTTTTCTTCGCCGTGCGATGTTTTATTCTTCATTCGTGATCGAGCGAAATCTTTAATTGGAAAAACATGTTTCCGTTCTATAATTTGTTTTGCAAATTATTTCGCCGAGGTGCGAGTTCGTTTTACTGTACCTGTGGCGCGACGGCTGTAATGATCACATGCACATTGAAAGCGGCTGTATGGTACAGTCACAGCGATATGCAAATTCTAGATCTTTATGCAAAAGAAAATTCAGATGTATACGGGACGCGGGAGTGAAATAAAAATATATTTTCAGTTTTAAACGTATTCTGTATTAATTCACTTGCGGCTGTGATTAGTAGAATTTTTTACTTTGTGAAGAAAGAAAATTCATATATTGTATATGTCGATTTGAAAGACATGAGGAACTTATTCTAAAGCCTCCATTAATTCTCTCTTCTTTCTGTCTCACTGGATACCTCATCCTATTGCATATTATCTCTGTTGTATAACTTTCTATTACCTAGTTCTGTGTTAAACATCGTACACAGGTCAAGTGAAAATTCAGCCAATTTCGGTTTTAGAACTACTGCAAAATACGTTATTTAGAGAGGAGGACCGTCTTCATCTCTACTCCTGTGGTCTTCAAGATTTATTGCTGGTACAGTTCGTTATGAAACTTTCGTACTATCACAATGTCTTCATTATTTCGTATTACACTTGCCCAATTTTGCCACAAAAATAATCAACAACTACGGGTTGAAACGTTTAGATTTAAACTAGATTTACCAGACCAGTCATTTTGACTGGTTGTGCAATTTCAATTCAAAATTCCTACTACATATAACATTTGCTTTCCGAAATGATGTTATGACTTTTGTAGCTGTAAATAGAGAATGCATTTAAGAACTTAATGTTACTTTATATATATTAGTAACGAATATATTTTTTGTTATTGACATTTATACCAAACTGGTAAACGTTTCTATTTAAAATGATGAAAATGTATTTGTTTGCATAAACGTCACTTCTACGGGAAGTGATAATGAAACCATGCATACAATCTGGGGTGAACCAATGAAATGAATCGTGAGCCCTGTTCACCGACGCAAGCTCTCAAAAAGTACGTTTATCTGCAGGCACAATTGCGCTATAAATATCTTTGGTATTCGAAATTCCGTGTGCATTAGAATTTCCACGATCGGACAGGAGATCGTCGAGAAGGTTCGCGCGACTGATCCGTCACGAACAGACGGAACAGGTCGTGCGTCGTTGTTCCTGGTATGGAGGCGTGTAACGCGTGGCATACCGTACAAGTATACTCGTGCATCGGGGTAAAAACTCTTGTTCGTCGGGCACGAACGTTTCCCTTCTTCGTGATCACCGGCAGGCAAGAAGCCCGCGCCCGAGTTGCGTGAGAACAAGTCAAGACGGGACGCGAGGAAAGAAATTTTATGGCTCCCCAGGGTCTGCCGATTGGCATCGCCAGAAAAACCAACCCCTTCCACGCAGACGTCGTTTGCCCTCTTCAGCCACTTAAATCGTAGGACTCCACCGGTGCCGGAAACGGGCCGGTTCGTGTTCGCACTTCGTGCTCGCGATCCGATGCTACCGTATCATTGAAATCTCCTCAAAGTGGATGAATAACTTCCGAACATTATCGAAGAAACGTGTGCACTCGACGCGGGATTAGTTTCGCCTCGGATCTTCTGATACTCTTGCCGACTCGATGTTGGCTTATTTACTGGACCTTGCGTAGGGTTGTACATGGAACAAAAATATACAAGCTCTTTCGTTTCTTATTATTCACATCTTTCGCTATAACAACTAGTTATATTGGTAATGAATTATACACTCAACTGAGAAAGAATCGAAAATTAATTTTTTTATAGAGAATTGTAAATACGTATTAAAAGATATATACATTATGCTAAATAATTTAATATGGAATATTTTATGTTTTCCATTGTCGATATAGGATTATTTACCTAAAACTGATTACAGTATTCAAAACACAGTAATTAGAACAGTTTAAAAAAATTGACATACAATACTAGGAAAAGTTTGCAACTGACACACAGAAATTAACATTTCATATTTGTAGGGATACAGTAACTCGTTCAGAAACTGTTACGTTTAACACTAGATTTACGGAATCCGTCAAAATGACGGGTCACTGATTTGTTAACGTACTATTATTCAGATTTTAAAGATACATTTATTGCTTATTTATCGATTATATTTACTATAATTATTTATATTTATTCATTTATCGATTACATTAACGATTAGAATAAATCGTTACTTTCATAAACATATATAAAACGGCTGCTTTTATTACTCCGTAAACCTAGTGTTAAGCGCGGTATGTATAACTATTACAACTGGTATGCTACAACCATTTGACAAACATTAACGTCACTGCAGTTGAACTAGAGTATAAGTCAAACATTTGATTGATTTTTGTTTCAAAACTTCGCAGCGTACGCAAACCGTTCGACTGGACTTTTCAACATTCGGGTCTTTACAAACATGACGATAACTTTTCTTTCCCGGACGATATGTTAACGAACTCTCGCTGGAACCGCCAGAGATCTATAATGTCGCGCAAAATGCACAGAAGTTTGTAAATCCAATTTCTAGAAGTCTGTTCAAATGAAACGACCAAGACTCGCTGTTGTGGGAGCGCCTGTAGACTGGAGAGCTCTAAAAATGGCGCGGAAATTGCGCTAGAGCAGTCTGTAAATTCTATTTTCAGAAGTCTGTTCCAGGAACGAGATAAACGTTCCTGAAAATTCCCGTCGCAAAGGTAAAAGCGTCGCGCTCGCCGGGCTGTTTTGCGTCGGGCGATGACCGCGAGGTGGCCGCGAGGGTATCGGTCCTCGCAAGAACCGAGAGTCTCCATACGTGTCCCGCCGCTTGGTTTTTACCCGGCTACCGGTCGGGCCGGGTTTGACCCAGTTGTTCATCCCTGGGCAGGAACAACGCCGGGGCCGGTTCAACGATGAACCGCTTTTCACCTCTTGTTGCCGCGTCTCACGTGACGAGTCGAGGAGACGCGCCGGCAGAAGCCGCCGGTGGACTCGTGGGTGGCCCACTCCGCGTTCGCGGCACGCCGCCCGTAATTATAGGTTCCTTATTTACCGCCTGTTACACACTTCGTTAGCACATCACTTATAAAGTGGTCGTGTACCACTTAGTAGGATAGCCCCGTCGCTCTTTCTCGCTTTTCGCCTCTCCTCCCGATCACGGTACCGAGAGCCGTTCGTTCGGCTTGTCCGCGTCGCTCGGTCGGGATCGCGGACGACCACCCTGAAGAGGAGAATAAGACCATGTCCGGATACTGGGAATTTTCACCATTAGACCGTTCGCTCGGTACGTTTCGAGAATACCGGATTGTCTAATTCTATTGCAAATCGACTCCTTCGAATGGCGATCTGGCTTACCAGTGGCTTACCAGTGATTGATTTTGTTTTTGTCGGCTGTGTGGATGTACATTCTTGTCGATCTTTTGGTCGAAACTTTATTACACAATAGTTGTAATAAATGTTATTATCATTGTTGTACAAGTGAATTTATTTATAACAGTAGATGAAAAAAAGAAATTCACTCTTATTATTAGTGACTTCGTGACTATTTTCTGGTACCTTTTGTACATCTTTCTGATAAAAGAATTTCAGATATAGAGAATCTAATGAAATTGTTGAGAAACATTTCTGTTTATTGTCAACTAGTTTGAAACAGAGCGTAACTAATGCAACAAGTTGATACAAAACGTATACAGTACATATACATATAGCACATTTACCGATATAGTAAAATTAAGTACAAATAGTAAACAATAATTTTGTTATCATCTTAAATTGTCAACATTTTTCAAGAAATCAAAAGATCATTTATTGTATGAAAAGTAGCCTAGCCCAATAAGAAAGTTTTACTCCAATTGCTCTGAGAACAGTCAAAATGTAGGTGTGTAAAAAATCGATAACATGTTTCTTATTAATACATAAACTACATAAAAATGATGTCCGCTTCTAACATTTGAGTGCGTCGAGTTTGAAAGAGTTCAAAATGCTGTACGCGATAAATCGATGTGAGCGCTCAGCTTCCGAAAACTTCGACGATCCTAATTTTGGATTATTCCCCGAATGTAGCAGAACAACGAAGATCAAGTGTCCCGGTCGAGCGAATGTGATGACGGTGATGGGAGAGCGGTCGAGCTTCCTAGTTATCAGAGGCACAGCTCGATCGCCGCGGAATGCGATCGAATGACGTTTTTAGAAAGCTGATTTGAATAGAATGAGGGGTCTTCGGTGACTTGTCGAAGGGGATTTGGTTACTTTCGCGGTGGCCTAACGTTCGGTGGCCGGAGTCGATGGGACAGGGATCGTGCGTCATTCGAAGTTGTATTCCGTCCAAGCAATGCTCAATGCCGCATCATTTCGGCGTATTTGTATTCTTCCCTCGCAAAACGCATTTAGCGGGACCTGGCCAAGAATATTCTTTCGATTTCAATGGGGTATCTGACTCTTTCGACTGTCTAGAGGTCGCGCGGATCATCGGAACGGTTACTTCTACAATTATTCCTGAGAGACGTATTATTTTCTTCGATTAACGGCGAGCCTGATGTTGCCGGTTGGATAAATCTTGTACCTTTCTATAAAGAGATTCGAAATAAGAAGGCGGGTTTGGCTAGTTTTTGAGGATGAACCTCAAAGCAACAAGTATTCAATAGCAATAACTTTTCAAGTATTTCTTTTAGAACGATTTTTTTTACGATTCTTTTTACAACTATGTCAATTAGCACTTTATGATAACAAATAATCACATCTTACTTCGATTTAGAAGAAACGAATAACATTCATATTTAATAGATCATGTATGAACGAACGCATACTATTACATCGTCAATGTACTATGCAGTGTAACACTGTGAACAAAACTGCTTTCAATACTTAAACTTAAAAAGATATGTGCAAAATATGTCTCGCCTTTATAATTTTATTTTAAAGCAAACCTCACCAAGGATGTTTCATTTAATAGTAATATCTTTATCAATGAAGTCATAAACGAATCTTTGCACAAAAATTGCATTCTACAGTCGCAATTGTGTGGCTCTGGATTAACAAAAGATGAAGTTTCTTCTCCATTCTTTATATTTTCTCTAAGATTAGATCTTCTTCTCTTAAGCACTGTAAACAAGTTAAACAAGTTTCTACAGCATCCTGTAAGTTATACGGAAATATGAAAATACGTTTCCTCCGAAACGTTTTTACTGTAAATAGATCTGCTGTTCTCATTATTTTAATGGCTGACGAAATTGAAATAATGAGAAGTTGTGGTGCGAATGAATAGCTGAATCCAGGATTTCGTTATACATTACCGAGTTTCAATGATCTTTGAATAAATTTTCTGCGTCCACGAAGATAATCTTGATGGATCACGGTGAAGGTACGGCGGCGTTCGATCGACGAACGTTGCTCCGTCGCGTCGCCGTGGATTTTATGAATGAATCGCGTGCGTGCCAACTGGCCTATTAGTGGCGAGACCCTGCCAACGGTAGCCAAGTCGTGTTCGAACACGAGAACGTTTCTCAATTACTCCGCAAAGCCTCGCAATAGGTGTATATACCTACCGTCGTGATTATTACCGAACCGTGACGTGCCTGCTCGCCAGCAAGGCTTTACGAAGGTCTCGGCCAAGGTGCACCACCGCCATCACGATCCGCTTTACGCTTCTGCCGGATATTTTCTCCTGTATATATGGCGATCTGGGAAATCAAGATTTTATCATGATTTTAATATCAGGCCCGACGCTCCTTTAACTTAACTTTATTATCCTTATCGAGCCATCTTGCCGGGTTCTATAATTGCCTCGTAAATCCAGGAATATAATTCTCGGTTCTGACAAGCGTTGTCAAGAGGCTGCCTTATTGTTTGGCTTCGACGAAACGTATGGCCAACCTCAGGGAATCGTAACCTTCAAATGTGTGAGTACATTTTTATGGTCCGAATTTTTTATATGGGTATTATTAACTTTATATAACCCGATACCGGCAAGTATCAATCTCTGTAAAATAAAGATCTATTGTGTAAAATAAAGACGAATACACAATTTGCTTTGGAATGTTGAAACTACTCTGATGTAGAAATTACGATGACCGCCTTGATTTTTTAAGAGAATAAAACAATTTTGGTAGTTTTGGGGTACTTTCAGATCAGATTTGAGGTACTTCGATGATTGGTTTATGAGAGAAAATTCGGCGCTAGGTATGGTAGTATGCGGTACAATACAGTATTCGGGAGACGGTATGGAAGGAAAACTCGGTGATTTGTTTTAAATTTCTAAAGCTAAACCTACCGTAAAAGTTCCTACAAAATTGTTCTAGAACTATCCTAAAAGTACCATATAACTGCCCGACAAGATCCCTAAACCACCGTAAATTTTCGTACAACTTATTTTCAATGTAAACGACAATGTAAATGAAACAAAACTGCCATTATTAAACGCGACTAGGAATTCTTTTGTGGATTGATGTTATGCAGCATGAAGATTAACATTTTCACGTATTCGGTATCCATTGAATAATTTCATTGAAACTTGGTACAAGTAAACTTTATACGTTAATTTGCAGTAAAGAATTTATTGCAAAATCATGAAGATGTTACTTCCTTCTTTTAAATAATCCTTCATGGTATGAATACATATGGGATTGACCTATTCATCACACTTGGTTCCCCGATGCCGCAAAAATCAGTATAATTCCTCAACTTCGAATAGGAGGTACGGCATAAAAAAAGACCCTCGTGTATCTCCCTACGTTCCACTAGCATAATGCTTCTTGCTTGCCGCCCGCGCAGTTCGAGTCCTCCAGCTTGTCCTCAATCGACACAGTCCTCGTCCTGTCTTGTAATTCCGTGACTGCATCCGGAAGTCTCGGTTGGTCCTGTGGAAGTGTCTCGCGTGCACACGATCGTCACTTCTCGCGACGCGGCGTTCAGATAAAAAGAGGGTCTCCGAAACGGCGAAGCAGCAGGCAGGCACTTCATCTTCGCTGGGCGTGAAGGTAGCGGTCGGAGAAAATCTTGAGTCTTTTCAGACATCGACAGAAGTCGGATGGTGGGAGGGTGGTGGGATGGTGGGTGTCTCGAATCGGCCGGAGAACTCGCGGGCGAACGTTTCTTTCCACTTCCGTCGGCTGCGGGTCCTCTCTCCCCGGCCGCGTCTTTCTTGCTCGAGGTCCTCGCTAGCTTCCGCCTACCGGTAATGAGGTTTCGAAAAAGCGAACAGAAGGAGGAAAAAACAAACGGAAGAGGGTACGCCGGTTCGCGAACGGTGGATTAGACCGCGGACGCATGGCGAGTGAGCATCGTCGCCGTCAGGCGTCCTTTTTCTCGTCTCAGTCCTCTTCTCCGCCTATTTGTCGTCGGTGGAAGGATGATCACCGACGGTACGTGTCGTCGGATTGTTAGTCCGCGGGCATTCAGGCAAAACTTTCTTGGGGGGATAATTGCGATTGTAATTAAAATTCTCGGGGTGAAAAGAAGAGAGCCCCGCCGGTTGGTTGGTATCCGCGTAGAAATGAGCAAGAGAGGAAGGAAGAGCAAGGGATAGAGAGACGCTGGCTGGTTTCTGGGGAATGAGAGTGGAGAGCAACCCGGTTCGAGCCTCGACAAGCCGGAGTGCCATAATTGGAACGGTCGCGTGCGCCTGCCGCAGGACAATGGACTCGTCCGAGTGCAAATTATTAACGCGCCCTTCTCCTTCTCTCTCTCTCTCTCTCTCTCTCTCTCTCTATCTCTATCTCTTCCTCGCTCTCACTTTCTCTCCTTTTCTCTCTCTCTTTCTCTCTTTGTCCGTCTCTTCTAAACCACCCTGGTTTCTTCTGCTGCCGCCCTTCCCCACTACTCGCATCTATCGAGTCACCTCGAGAAAATCTCACTCTTCGCGCCCGAGATACGGTTCTCATGGTACCGATAGAAACTATTCGAAGGTTCCAGCGGGGAGAATTATTTCTGGGGGGTGTGCTCCTGGGGGAGATATGTAGTGAGCTACTTGAGGATCGAGTAGGGTGTTGACATGCTCATTTGCAGCCTATATGGGTGATTCATGCGTACCGGATGCGTAACAGGGATGTAGAGATGATTTATATGGGGTGATTTGGAGCTCGGTATTTACATGGGGAAGTGGTTTCTTTGTACAGGAAATTATCACATTATGTCAGAGTAATGGTAACATTAGTGCGTTAAACAGATATCCATGCGAATCGTTGTTATCTTTTTTCCGGACGTTTGTAGATCTGCAGATGTATCTTTATACGGCAGATACATTAACAGATATTTCGCTGTTGTATTTATAATTTATAATACAAAGATTTAATTACATTTTATTTCACGCAATTAGCCACGGTCCGTAGCTTTACGTTCGTGGGCACTTGCGCAAAATGTTATTTCTTTATAAAATAACGTGCAATAATTGTCGCAGCAATATAAAGCGTTTACTGCAATGGAAAACATTTAATTTGTTGCAGGTATAAAACATTTTTGTTCATGTCACATTTTGCTTTCAGGTTGCATTAGTTTTTGAGCCCTTTAAATTTGGTTTAGTGATATTTTTCAGATTAATTGGACAAAACATATTCGACTATTTAGACAACTTAATTGATGCAGAAAAGTTTTACTTTTTGACAGTGTGATATTACTACCTTTTTCCTGAAGAATTAAAAACAAAATTTATATTACACATTGTCATACACTTAAAATGCATAAATCCTAATCTCATGGGTGTACGAAAATGTATTACGCGTTCAGTGGGTTTTCAGAGTTCCAAAACTAAATTTATTCGCCTAAGCACGTTACACTGCTGCTCTAGTGATTTACTGCTTACAAATCGTTGTTTGTTTTTCATTCTTCGCATGCTCGCCGCCAGTTTAATACCATCAATTCTGCACGAACATGATGAAGTAATTAAAGATCATGGTGAGAACGACGAACCCAATCTTTCCCGAAGACTGATGCAACGGCGGCTGTGTGCGACGAGTTTCTCACGCGTTTACGTACAAATTGTTTAGGAATTACAACTTCATCGTTCATTATAAGTTCCCGTTATTTCATAGCTTTTTAAGAGAGCGCTTATTTAACGTCTTAATACTTCGCGCGTCATGTTTCTTCCAAAGAAGCATTACTTTCTTGTTCAAGTAAAGATGCAATTTATTTTATGGTTATTCAAATTATTTTAAATAATTCCACATAATTGTGATTGTAAAATTACTTCTTAAAAATTGTTGCATAAATAATCCTGAAAGTCTTCCTCATTTTCAATTCCATATTTTGGGCGAAATACATCAAACATCGTTACGCGTACCTGTGCGACAGCCGGAATTTTTCATTTCATATGCAGAAAATCGAATTAATTTCACAACTATGAAATTTTATACTCATCATCATTTAATACACGGAGGATTAATAACATTTTTTCAACCATATCCTCTTTCATATTCAATAAAAACAGGACCAATTACAATAAAATCATACAGACATAAAAGATTTTACAGTATCTATTATAAAACAGAACAATTAATAAAAAATAAGTACAGAGTTTCTTTCACTGCACCAGAATAAATATTTTTAACCAACCAACAACAATTTCTTTTTATTTACATTATTGAACTCCACGTGAGATTATTTCCCTGGTTAATATGGACATTGCTGTGCATATTAACTTTATAAACAGGACGTTACATATTAATTACAGAGATTACAGTAGCTGCCAATATGCGAAATAATTATAAATGCAGGCGATGATTTTTAACATATTAATACACGTGTGATAGCTGAGTATTTACATGGTTTGTTTAAAAAGACATCTATAGACATCCGGATCAACCAAGAACGGTTCACTAATAATTTCTGATCACAACCAGAATCACATCAATAAACGAAACGTATCTTCATGTCACAATTTTTCTTTAGTATTATTTAAAGTCAAATACACCTACAATATTATATACTACTATATATGTATACTAGCCATCGATCCATCCGTATTATCCCAGCTTTCAATTAACCGAGACTGTCTCAGTCCACATTATCTCGAATAATCGAGGTTCTACCGTACCACTATCCGAGGCGAAGCCAATGGTTGACTCCCGTAGAAATAGCATCTGGATGATTAAAACGAAGTCCAGCAAGTGCCAGTTTTCATCGAGCGAATCCACGAAAACCCTTTGCGGATGCATGTAGTCGGTTTAATTGTTTTCGCTCGATTTATTAACATAATCCCTGGTCTGGCGAAAAGAAGAAGAAAAAAGGAGTGAGGGGCGAGTAATTGGCGTCGGCGCAGGAAGGGGGGTGGTGTGGGGTGTGGGTAGAGGGAGGGGGAAGACAAGGATGAGGAGGTGGAGGGCGTCACGCGTGTGCCCGCGCCGTAGTTAATTCGAGCCGGTCTGGTTCCGCGGCGGGGGGAGGATATTATAAACGCGTTCACTCACGCACGGTGTCTGGCGAACGCAGGCGCCCGCGCCCGCGCCAGCGTCCGCTCGCTCTCTCGTTCGCGCGCGCGCGCGCGCGCGCTCGCGTATCGCCGACGCGTATACACACAATGCCTGCGAAAGCCGTAATTTTTTCATTATATCCCGGCGGCGGAACAAATACCCGGCTGCCGCGGTAGCGGTTTCAGCTGAAGCGTCCTCTTAGCGCTCTCTCGTCCCATCGCCGGTTATGCACACACTCCGTACGTTCTCTGTCTTTTCCTTCATCTTTTCACCCCTCCCGCTTTTTTCTCTCCTCGAGCCCATCCCCGGTTTCGCTTTTACTTTTGAAATCCTCTTCCCGCTTCCTGTACTTCTCGTCCGCGTTCCTCCGTTCCCCTTTCTCTGTCTCCCTCCTTTATTTTTATATATCTATATATCAAGTTCGCCCTTTCTCTTTCTCGTTCTCTCTTTTTCATCCTTGAACGGCACCTCGAGGACAAGTACAATAACGGGAGAGGAAAGCCAGAGGCCTCGGCACGGCCCATTAAAAACTTGCAATTAGCATTTAAAATATAAACCTTCCCGCGGACGCGGCAACGGTGCCCGGGGTGTGGGGCTAAGAGAGACAAAGTGAGATTTCTAATGAAAGAGGAGGCCTTTTGGATTGGCTAAATGCCTTTCAGCCGCGGCTGAGCACCCTGAGCGCGGTTTAAATGGAACTCACCCCTGATTGGCCGGCCGCCACCACCGCGCCGGTGAACCACCGGGGCACCATTAGCTTACCAGCGTCGAAACGGCGCCTACGCCTAGCTCCCGTTAGTTTTGCTCCTTCGCATTCCTTCACCTTCGACGCCATTCACTCACTTCCGCCGAAGAGAGAACTCTTTCTCCCTCCCTCTCTCTCTCTCTCTCTTTCACCACTTCTCTGCGGGGGTGGTTACGCGGGGGCAGGCAAAACGTTCGTATAAAGCTCTCTACGCGCGCGGCACGGAAACGGGCGAGAGAGAGGCCCGCCAAGGGGTCAGAAGGATTTTCTGCACTTGGATTCGTGCCGCGAGGAGAGAGCCGCCATTTCTCCGCTTCGTCTCTTTTTCATCGCTTCTGGCCCTCCCTCCTACCACCGCCTTTACCTGCTCCCTCTCTCCCTCTCGCTCTCGCTCGCTTTCTCCTATTCTCTCTCACTGCGCTACGTGCCTCCACCTGCCTCTTTCCCGCTCTCACCGGGCCACCCCCGCCTACCTTTTTTGCGCATCCATCGCTTTTCTCTTTTCTCCGTTGATCCCGGATAAACAAAGGAGCGGCCGCTCCTAAGTATCGAGAACGCGGGGCTCTTCGGTATTTTCGAGCAACGCTCGTCGACATTTTTTTATTTTCCCTTCCCCTCTTTCGTTCGTTCGTCCGTCCGTTCGTTCGTTCGTTCGTTCGTTCGTTCGGTTAGCTCGCTTCGTCTTTTCATGAAGCAGCCGCACGGATACGTGGCTATCGCGTGCTCTACACCCGCCGCGAGCGGACGTATTCAACATTACCCGCGATTTCCGGGATTACCTTGAATACATTGGGAATTTTAAGTTCCCGGCCGATGGTATCGGAGCGGCGGAATAATTCGAGTCCGGTGATCAGAGATTTACACCGCGAACCTAGTTTCTCCTCTCCGCTCGGGTTACCAGATTCTGAATCCGTTCGAGATGCTTGAAAGGGGATGGACGGTCAGGGTTTTCTATGACAGCGCCGCGTTAAATACCCCGGTTATTCGCAAACGCCTGGTTGGTACTACATGTGCATCCCCCTTGCTCAGAATGCGGAACATTCGTCGGTTTTCAGGGAAATTCTAATGCGTGACAAAGTTTCTTTTGATCGGGGGTGGCTACTCTCAGGGACGGCTGCTGAAAGGCTTAGAAAGCATCTTCTATCGGGATGATGTTTCTTTCAAACAGAATTTTATGGCTTATGTCGTTTATAAATCTATGTATATTTATTCTTCCAACTACGTCTTTCATTTTTTAGTATAAATACTGGAAAAAGTATTCGAACATCATTTAAAATGCAAGTACTTTTTTAAAACTGGACCAAATAACTTGAATTTTGTTGAAATATTAAGGGGGCTCGTCTACTATACAATTATTAAAATACTTTCTTTTTTAAACTTTACTATTACTTGGTCTGACCAAAAAATAAAATATTTAACTATATTTAAAATATTCAACTAGAGTAAACTACAACTTTTTTATAAGAAATTTGGAACAATTATTTAAAAAACGTATTTTGTAGATCTTGGTAATTTTCCAACTTTCTATTGTATTTAACCTGATCCTATTTTAAAATTCTAAAGGAATAAAATAGAGACATGCAACTTATATCATCTAAAATATTAGATTTTATAAGTCGATTCGAAAAATTACGGAAGAAAGTGTATAGTTATCAGTGAATTTAATATATATAATATACTTAGAGACATCATTCTGAAAAACTTAAATTATATTGTATATTCAATATATATGTACATTATTTTCCTGAATAACTCTCAGATATGTATAATTGTAATAGTTATCAAATTATTTTCACCATTTTAACCAGACTTCAAATTCCAATAATCCGACATATTTGATAATCCGGCACTGTTGAACTGATTATTACTGAATAATTATGAACAATCATATACCGAAGGTATTATTACTATAATATTTGAATAAAAGCAACTTTCTAATTCATTTCACATGAAAACGTCTGCACAATTTCAATAATTATAAAAACATCGTTAGCTCTGCCAGGCCAAGAACATACTTATGTTACCATGAACACCATGAACACGCGAAACGTATTTTACATAGGAATACAAAAATTTTGTTATCACGCGCATTACTTCTTTATTCAAATTTCAACGTTTCGCATACGATGTGCATTGAAATTATATTATTTATAACCACTCCGTTCTGAGAACATGTGTACAAAATAACTCAGTTTAGCGTGATTCATAACAGAAGAAGCAATGGTGGTTGATGTTTGTGTGATCGTAGATCTTCAAACTTTGTAATTTTTGTACGTGGTGTGCCGACTAAGTAATCTGACTAAGCAGAGACTAGGTTCTAGTTGATCGTTTATTTGAGAGTCACACAATTTGTACATGGTTCGAAGCTTTTATACTAGCCGGTAGTTCTAGGAGGCGACCAATGAAACTCCAGGAAGATTTCTATTGGTGTGCTGCTAGATACGATTTTCGTGGTGAAAATGAGCTGTGGTTTTTTACCCAAAAAAGGGAAAAATCCGTCCTAACGATACCGATGGTCGACAAACGCGGAGCTGTGATTTTATGACCGGGCGAAAGTCCGGTCAACAGCCCTCATCTGGCGCTCGGGTTACCGGCAATGGTTTAATACCTTTATAACTTAATTGCTAAGTTGCCGGCAATCTGTCAAACTAATACTATGGATGTGCATAAAACCTAACAAATAGAATTTCTACATTCATTCGATTCCAATGACCGTTATCACAAGGAAAGAATCTGACAAGAATGCAATCAAAATCCACGTGGTATGGCGGAGAGCGTATCCAACAGCGATAGTAATTAATTTCAGTCAAAGACCGTAACTAAAAATCTCGGGACGTAGAAGCCGCTTCCGCAGTCGCGGATCGTTCGCCATGTTTCTTTTCACGTATCACATACTCGCTGGAAAGCAGCGTCGAATAAAAAGCCGTCCAGAAGAAGGCGAAGTAAGAAGTAAGCAACGGGACGAGGAGAAAAAGGAAGAGGGAGAGGACCGCAGGCTGAATGGGAGGAGGAGGAGGATGAGGATGAGGATGAGGATGAGATTGAGGATGAGGATGAGGAGGAAGGCCGCGTGCAAGTAAGGGAGCGAAAGTCGGCGTAGGAAGCCCACCGCGGCGAAGAGGAAGAAAAAAAGAACCGCGGTCGGTCGCATTATTAGCACGTCGAATGCTCGGAAACTTTAGTTAGAAAAGCACATTCATATTTCAGGCTGAATGGCATTATGAGAGCGGAGGGACAGGGCCGCGTGAGCTCACGATAACGAGGTTGTCACGACGTTCCCGCTCAAGGAACAGACGCGGCAGGAGCGAGAGACCGTTCGAGGGAAAGAGAGACCGGGAGAATGAGAGGAGGGAGAAAGAGAGAGACAGCGAACGACAAAGAAAGAGAGGGAGAGAGTCGGGACAACGGGAGGAAGAGGGCCGGCCGGGAGCGTGTGCAAGAGGCTTGAAAAAGAAACGAAAGAGAAAAAGGACAACGACATTGACGCGAACCACCGACAACGACATCGATGGAGCAGGAAAAACGCCGGAGGTAGGAGCAGAGGAGACTTCTTCAGGATCCTTGGTACACCCCCCGGCTCCGGGACGCACTACTGAAAGGAACAACTCGCCGAGGAGGAAGAGGATTGAAAAGTGCCGCGACTGAAAGCCCGATTATTTTCCGCTCCTTGTCGTTCCCGCCTAATCAGCGAATTAAAGCAAGCCTGCGGGGGCTACCATCTGTCTTCTCCATCGGCTCGTCTTCTTCTACTCTCTGGTGAACACCGACCGTCACGCAACCGACCTTCTACACCCACCCGCAAACTCGCCCTCCCCTGTCGCGGTCCGCACGGGGGAGGAAGTCGATTCTATCAGTCTCCACGGACGCCGAGACGGATCGACTCCGGAGGAAACAGAGGATCCGGGATTCTTCGGTGAAAAGTCACATTGGATGACCATTGTGAACTCGAAACTCTACTCTAATTTCCTTTCTGGGACCGGATGGCCTTGTCCAGGATGAACGGGCGCGTTGCATCGCCGGGGTCCTTGAAGTTGATCGAATCATTTTGATGAATCCCAAGTATTCGGTTTCTTCTTTTTGATATTTTACATATGCCGATTGTTTGATTTGATTGTAGCAGATGATTACAGGGGTTGGCACGCGTTGCGTTCGAAGAGTTATTATGCGAACGGTGCATCTATCTTAAAAACAATGTTTAGATAGATACATAATTAGTTAAATCTAATCGGCTGTTTCAATTGACATCTATTGAATCATTTGGTTGTTGACTATCTAAGTCGATAGCTATATTGAAGAGAACCTAGTGAGCAGACTAAATAAGCACGAAAAATTTGTTTAAATATCTAAAGATATCGATCTAAGATTGTCAAGTAATTAAGAAAACATATACAGAAGCACTTTTAGACGCGAAAACACTGTAATTAATGGTAAACGCGAATACTTGTGCGACTTTTTATCAAAATATATTACAATAATTTGATTATTTGATATAATTCATACCAATAAAATAAATTAAAATAATTAAAGTAACGTTCTGTATAATTTCTGATTTTTGAGGACATGTTGCAAGTATCATAGATATTTAACATAGCGATAATTAATAAAAAATCAGAACTATAAACATAGAAGGCATTTATTGCGAATAAATATTAAATACTACTTTACAGTTTCAATTCGGTTGCCAGACTTTAGCCGTTCGCCTAAATTTGCATACCAAAAGAGTAGGTATTATCGAAAAATCAAAATGAATCCTAATTCAATTACGTTGGAATTCAATTTCGCAATTTAGTTATCTTGCAATTCAATTATTTCTGAATTCAACTACGGTGAAAAAGCAAGATACATTTTTATGTTTTCCTCTCGTACGATACATTTCTCTATCATTCTTTGTCCCTCCTTTTTCTTCTGTACTGTGGAATTTGCAATTTTAATTCAATTGCGTCGCAATTCGTAATCTTACTTCATTTGCATCGTAATTCGTAATAAATGTAAGGTAATTACATTTTATAGTCTTGCTCCAATTACAATTAGGAATTGCATTATAATTATATTAAACGGAGATTTGGTGTGGATTACTTTGCAATTATAATTTCTTAAGTAATTAGATTATAATACTGCAGAAAACATAAAGCTGCGAAATGACTACGAAAAAGATCGAATCTGTTTAAATTATCATTTCCCTTTTTTTTTTCTTTTAATTTTGATTCAGCAGCGCGCGGCGAGACCGCTTGAAGCATCGCGACGGAATTGCAGCGAAACGAGAGGCCGGGACGCGTGTGCGTTTATCCGTCGCGGAGCCAGCGGCTCGTGAACTAATACGGTTAAACGTCTGCAAGAAATTGCGGGATGGCGTGAGTTTTCTATGGGCCGAGCCGACCGGGGGTTGGCTAAAAAGGGGTTGGGAAGCGAGCCGAGGGGGCCCCCTGTAATTCGCGAGTGGAGAGCTGGCTTAACGGCTCGTGGGAGTTTTCGCGCGATAGCCGGGGCCACTCGTGTTTAATGTAAATTCGCAAATTGGAGGAGCCTGGGTAATCAACTAACCACCAACGAGTAACTCCGGTAAACTCATTGAAATAGTTCATAACTTCGCCGCTAGTTTTGGAGTTCTGCCCGGGCCAACTTCCGCGGAATTTCCCACATCATACCAACCGACCGACTGGCCCGGCATTGTTACGACGTTCCTGCCAACTTCGCCGCACCGTTTTCGCCACAGTTCGACGATACACTCGCGAAATCTCGGGGAAACGCTCGCTTCACCTCCACTTCGATCGATTACGTACCATCGTTCTTATTACGTTACCTGCAGTTGAGTGCAAACTAAAATTTAAGTCTGTAGAAAATTGACAGAATTTCCTTTCCTGATCAAATAAACTAGGCAGGTGAAGGCCATTGTGGCATTTATCAATACGTTCTTTCAAGATATGAAAATTGCAGGATGGCAATAGGGTGGCTTTCGTTTCACATTTCTGAATCTTGTCGCGTTCCTGTTCACTTTCTACGATAATGAAAGTTCTTAAACATTCACTTGACGAATGAAATTCTGGTCAAAGGTCATCTTCTAAGTCGTTGAAAGTTACATTGTTACTTAATTCGATCTACCAACTACTAAGCATTGCGCCCTGCTAAATTTCGCTGCTTATCAATATCTACTACCAAACATGAGAAAAACGATTTACGCTTTGGTATTAACACTAAACCTACAAAGTCGATCAAATTGGTCAGTTCCGCATCTTTCGCTTTGTTTTAAAGTGGCCGTTTCTTAATCCAAGCGTATATCATAATAAAAATGGCAAAAGGTTTAAATAAATACAGTCTTTTTTCCCCGTCGACACGCAACACATTTACTACAGGCGTAGTTTGATTTTCACGGAGGCCAGTCTAAGTTACGGCATACAAACCGAAGGTTCATCCCTTAGGTTTCTTGTTTCGACGAAGCGATCAAAAACGAGTTTGCGGGTGAAGTTCACTGAACCGTACCGCGAAGGGATTAAAGCGCCCCAGAGTATATTAAAACCGTGAAGCACGATTTAGGGATATCAATCACCGTCGTTTATTGGACCAGCGGAGAGAAAGAAGATCCGCCGAAAGAACGGTGAGAGACCGGTGCCAGGACACCTGACCTCGGAAGCGAAGCCAATCGAATCGATTCGCAATCCCGTCGCGAGATTCTTGGCACGGATCCAGCGACCGCCGTGAACCTCGAGCAACCGTGTAAATGAATAAAACCGTGGTCTGGATGAAGAAACCGACGAACGCACCGCGCCGCGGGAAAACAAGAACATCGGGATCCCCGAGCATCGCGAATCAACCGACGAGAAAACAAATGAGCCAGCGGTGTTCCGCGATAAAATCGGGACGTTCGAAAGGCGTTCGAGTGGAACCGCTTCTTCTTCTTCTTTTTCTTCTTCTTCTTCTTCTTCTTCTTTTTCTTTTTTGTCGTCGTTAAACTAAGTCTTTCGAACGATTCGAATATTATGAGAACATCTGAAGAGGTCGAACATTTTCGTTTATTCATCGAACGACTTAATTGAGATGTTTACTTCCCGCTTCGAACGTTTAATGTTGCGTAAAATTGAAACGAACATAGCAAACACTGTGCGCGAAACTTCATTCGCTACTTTGTGCTTCGTATCTCGTATTGAACGAGATAGCCTGGTTGCGACAGGATTTTGCGACAAAATATATATATATATATATACAAGCTACTTACCAAAATTACGTGAATATTTCATAACCTGGAAAATAATAAATAAATAACATAAAACGGAAAACTATTTTTAAAATGCATTAACTATTGCTAAATATAATCGTGCAAATAAATTTTTGAGAACATTATTTATTTGAAAAATATGTAAAAGGGTTTACGTAACTTAAAATCAAGAATTATTAATCCTTACTTGAAAATTAAGAACGCGGTAACAAGTTTAATTTTATCGAATAATCTTCCCGACAAACAACAGAATAAGATGTTTTAAAGACATTGCGATTAAAAAGTTACACCAAGCGACAGAGAATTAATATACATGTTCGCTATACATTTAGAAATAGTAATGCGGCGTACGCTAAAGTTTGGGTTATCAACCCTAACGCAAAAACAACCCGCCAAAGTGATCCCTTGAACCGACCATACTACATTCGTTGCCGCAATACGGATTCGCTCGAAGCATTCATCTTGCCGCATGGAGACATCAATTTCCCGAACGTATACGGTGCACAATACGCCGAACACTCAATAGGAAACAACTAATGCCAGTCCATCAGAATATTAGTAGAGAAATCCTCGGTCTGGAGGAGTCCAGTGTTTGGAGCACAACTGAAGTGTGCCCGACAGAATTAAGGAAACCGAGAGCAGCGGGCTATCTCATCAGATTAAAAAGTTTCAGAAACGTAAATAAATGGGCTGCCGTGCACAATGAGAGGATGCTCCACGGGGACGTGAAGAAGAAAAAGAAGGAGAAGAGGAAGAAGAAGAGGAGAGCGAAGTGTAAGAAAAACCGGTGGTGGAAGAAGAGGAGGAGGAGGAGGAAGAAGAAGAAGAAAGAGAAGAGGACAACCAGATGGAGCACGGTGGTTAGAGTAGCAGAGGCAGCAACAATGGAGAAGCAGCACCAGGATCAGCGACAGGCGGCAAGCAACAACGATGCCAAACAGCGGGGGACTGGCCGTCGGCTGTGGGCTTGCGGATCCGCTCTTAGTATATTGGAACCAGCCTCCCTTTAGCATCCATACCGTGTTCCCTGTCGTCTCCACTCGTCGTCCTCCCTTCTGTCTTGTCTTACCGTTCGCTCTCCTCTCCAGCTCTCTCCCACTCCAGCTACCTTCCGCGCTCCCTCGCCCCGTTCCTCCGCCCCGCGACTTCTTGGTCCTCTTGACACGGCGAAAGTCATGCCTCTGCTTTTGGATTCCCCCTCCTCCCGGCTCTTCTGCTGGATGTTTTTGTTGGTCCTCTTCTTGCGTCGCTTTTCGTATTTCATTATGCGGACCTCTCCTCTTTTTTTCTTCTTGACTTTCACCCCGCCCACTCTCCTCTTTTCGCTCTCTCTCTCTTTCTCTCTATCCTCCTTCCTCTCCCTTTCTTTCTCTTTCCTTCTTTCGCTTTCTTCTCCCAGCGATGTTTTTTGTACTCACCCTTTATTGCTTTTTGGTTTTATACTCTCCACACATTTTGCCCTTAGTTACCGTTTTTTGGGAGCTTGCGGTGACTTCGGTCTTGGTTTACTGTATTGCCTTCGTTCCGAGTGTTTCCCTTTTTATTCCTGTGTTTGTCTCTTGGCGAACCGCGCACCTCTTATCCTTTTTCCATGCTATATTATAATTTCGCGTCACCTCTTCTCAATGTCCATTGTTTTCCTGTTTCACCGGTTCACTTGCCACTTTAATTGTTTTCTGTTGGGGGTTGTAAGTTGTCGTAATTTTGTTTTCGATTTTTGGAACGTCTACGAAGAACCGAAGTTTTCAGGACTTTAAGATACGTTTAGAAACGGTTTAGTATGTTGTTTGAAAACTGCAGATTTTACCCATTTGTGGCAATTTTAAACAGCTACATCGACCTAAGTCACCGATTGCATGTGCTTTTATTCTGTTTCAATATTCTGTTTTTATCAATATTTTGGCTCATCGATCGTTCAGATATATTATACTGTGTAATAAAATACATTAATAATACATCAGACAATGATGTTCACGTCGATACATTTGTTACATCGTTATGAATTATCTCATATAGTTGTGAAATATAAAATATGTATCTAGAGACCAACACATAAATTGTATACACTTTTATTGGTTCTTTTCATATTATAAAATAGACAGGTATATATGTGCGATGTAGAATATGTTTGTTTCTCCGAAAAATCCGTGACTAGGTGTTTTCGCAGGTAGTACAATTTGGAATTGAAGCTTCTCCTCAATATCTAATCATCTATTTTAATTTTAAAAATTTGTATTTCTTTTATCATTTTTATTCTTCAGTTATACCGCGAGTCTGCCTATTGTTTAGTACAATGATAAAGAAATCGATCATATTAATTTATTGACCGAAATAACTTTCTTTTAAAGAAAATATGGACTTAAACTGATTGGCTCCTGAACCGTCCATGTTCACTTTACAGCAACTATACGAAACAAATCTGAAGACAAGGAAGACCGAAAAGCTATCTCCACTTGCTTGGCACTTCGTTAAAATTCCGCGGCCATTATAATTTACAAAGACCCGCCGTATCTCGTTCATTTCATTTTCTTCTCCTTCGGAACGTATTTTGTCGCGTGTCCTTCCTGTTTCTCATTTTTTATAGTGTGTACATTCCCGTTCATTTCTCCGCGCCTTAAATTTCTTTCTTTCCAGCTCTGTCTCTCCTCCCCGGCTCGATTCCTCCGGTGGTGTCCCCCAGTTTCTTGTCTCCTTTCTTCCCTCAGCCCTATCCACGCCAGCTATCCAAGACCCTCGGCCACGTACACAAAGCCCACGGGTCCCCGGCTTATATTATACGAAAGATACGAGATAGCCGGCCGATCCTCGTCCCTTGCACCCCCGTCCGCGTAGCGAAACTCACGGTGACGTTCGAACGCGCCACTGTGCAAGGCCTATTGGCAAACTTTGCGAATCTTGGATCACGCCGGATTAGCTACCTCCAGCAATATCCCCGAAGCCCCGTGGAATTCTATGAAACGCCTCGGCTCGTTGGGGGAGGACCCATCGCTCTTTCCTGCCTTCCCGACCCATTCAAATATTCTCCGAATCCGCTCCATTCTTCGGCCGGGCTCTCGCTAATTTTCTAGAAAGGTGATCGGGAAAATAGCTTGCATTAAACCGTGGCGCTCGAATAGATTAAGAGGATTAACGGTGGAAACGAGATGCCTCGGGTAAGAAAATGCTTAGTCTGGTCTTTCAGGGATGAGTTTCTGTTTCGGGCTTCGGTGTTACTGTCGATAGTTGTTAGGTTAATGTCTACTTAAAAACTCAGCAGAATCGAGTTGAGTGAAGTTGTATTTTAAACCGCAAATAGTGAATAAATATTTGATTTTAGATCGTGCATGGGTTTTTGGACATGAAACATTTTATATGCAAGATAATATTTCAAACAGTATTTTATTTTAAAAACGGCACGTTCGGAGTATTCTATTCATTTAATTTAGTATTATCAAGATTGATATTTTTATTTTACTAGATCATAGTGTAAAATATAATTATTTTTGTAATGGTATGACGAACGAGGTGCTTTTCCTCTACTGTAGAAACGTACATAAACGATGCGCTTTCTTCCGTATAAATAACTGTATTTAAAAAGACAATATTCTTCTGCAAACATGATTTCTTACATTTTCTTGTTTCATGTTACATTAATCGTTTTTATAGTTTAAATTTAATATTGTACAGTTCTTAGTAATTTTTAGTCTTAATAGTCGAAGAATATTTTAAATAAAATAAATAAATAAAAATAATAAATCAAATAAAGTAACGAAGTCCTTTTACATTAGCTAAGTAAGGAATGTTTTTGAAATGTGAGCAACAACTTTCTGATTACTTCAGAGGTTCTCCTATATATTAAAAAGTACTATTAATTTTATCAATATCTAAATTGTTGCATCTTCTAAGCAATTCGACCGTACGATTTGTAAAATAATTACAAACTTTCTTAGTTGCATTCAGAAGTCTAACACGTTTTCTTGACAGGCGTAAATCGATTAGCGAATATCTTATGAAATGAAATCGGGTATGGGAAACTGATAAAGCAACGTGGTTGGATAGAATGGGAAACCCTGTAAAGTGGATGAGACTCGAGCACTGCTCTCGTACCACCCCCGCAAGAATTGGCCGAGTCGGCTTTGAGAAGTTGCCCAAGTAAATTACACTTCCTTTTTTCTGCGATCCTCCGAAATATGAGCACTGATCAATCTTTCGCTACTCTTGCTCAACAAATCGAAATTTCTAGATGATCCTTGCATCTGCAATTGCGTGAAATGGATAACTCTCTTTGTCTAGAATATTACATTTCTTATGTTACGTTTTAATTACAATATCACGTTACCACGTTTGTCATGTAACTTTTGGTTTGAATCTTTTGCAATATATCAGTATTTTTGCTACTGAATATTTTTTCTGCAATTCGATTTTATCATATACAATATAATATATACACGCAGGGTATACAATTTTACAATATTTTAATGATTAATTCGATAACTCCATTCCTCTGTTCCTTGACAATTTTATTAGTAACAGTTTCAGAATCAATCCAAACAATATGTTGAATTACGAATCAAATTATTGTCATTTTTATTAGATCTCTTTTTAGAAATTCTCAACTAATTCTCAAATAGAGCTATCAGAAAACTGTCGGTAAACAAAGTGTTAACCATTTGCACTCGAGTGGTAACTCTGAGACACCACTAAAGTTGTTATGTAACGTTTCAAGATCATTTTTATACCTTCTCATCAAAGTTTCTATTTAGAAACAATGTTAAATAGTGAAACTATCACAAGAATAAATATCATATGCATAAAAGTGCACATTGTTGTACAAAATAAAAATACTATAAGCCAGAGAAGTTATTCTAAATTTACGGTTAAAATTGTTTCGAATGCAAAGGGTTAATGGTTCAATTTCGATTGCGGAAACTTAAAAGGTTTCTTTAAGAAGCAAGTAAATAAAACTATACAGAAATAGAGCCTCCAAAATAATACGTTCCACTACGCTAAATAATGTTACATACATAAGTTTCTTCATCAAGTAAATTGCAAAAATTGTTATTACATAGAAAGAGTTGAAAAAATTCAGACTCCGCGAAATATTTCGTCAAATAGTTATAAATTACACGATACTTGCTTTTAACGAAGCTGGCAAAACACAGCTTTACATTTTTAACGCTTTCCTGTTATTCTATTCCATCAAAGCGTATAAGAGATAAGATTATTCGAAAACGAAACGAGTTATTTACTGGAACGCCTAGCATCGGTAAGACGATAGTAATCGAAGAACCACGAACCACCAGGAACGACCGAAAAAACTCGCCGACAAATCTTCGCGGCATCACTGTTCCCGAAACCAATGGTTTAGCAACAACGTTTCATACCAGCCAGCTGTAAATAACGAGACATCGTTGCGGCGATCTGTTCACACAGCCGTGTTGAACGGTGTGTGTTCATCAAGCCATTTCCTTCAGAGGTCGAAAAAGGTTTGCGCGCCGACCGATACGAAAACGTCGCTACGTAAAAAATTCGATATGCGGTTTTCAGAAGTTCCTCGTGCAATTTTCACGGGGCTAGGGACACAGGTGTGAACAAAGTGGGATAGCCAGAGCGACAAAGTGGGACAGAGAGAGGACAGAGGAAGAGAGAGAGAGAGAGAGAGGGGGGGGGGGCAAGCGAGAGTGAATGAGAAAAAGAGAGGACGAACGGGAGGAAGGGAAGTCCAACGCGAAGCTGTCGGGCGCGAAAGCCAAAACCGCAGAATGAAATTACTCCTGCTCAATCGTTTATAACAGTACGATAAACGGATTAAACCGTCGGCGCACAGCTCGCAGTTTATTTGTCATCGTGCGCAGAGTTCCGTCCGGTGACCACCCTTTGTTTGTGTACCAAAAGTCGCGCGACCATAGTTTTCGTAGTATTGTCAGTCATCCTTTTGTTGGCGGTAAGATCGGTACGAACATAGATACGAATTTTATTGTTCATATCCGACGGCTGTAATCGCGTGCTTCGCTTAAAGGAAGTCGAATTACCTTTGTGCAGATTTTTATACAATATCATTGCGCGTAGATAAACATCCAATGGAGGATAGGATTTGCATTTAGAGAATTTATGCGAATGTTTTGAATTTCTGATGCCGTTCTGTACGCCGACGACGTACGGATTTGTTATACTGTGCATAAAGTGCTTGTTAAATCACAGCTTTGAATTTTCTTTATAGAATCCTTTTGTGTTTTCTAAAGCAGGTGCATTCTGTTGAACATAATTTTATAATTGTGGGGACTAATGGTGGCAATTGCTACGCTAATTACATGAAAAAGATAATGAATATTTGAGTGTTTTGAGCATTTGACGAATCTGTTTGTGGTGAGCTATGTCTATAAACCAACATAAGAAATAGGTCGCTAATAGCCTTTGCAGCTGATGCGACGTAGAACCACTAAAGAAAAAAAGAAAAAAAAAACATAAGAAATATTAATCTATTCTGACTACAGTTGTGTGTATAATTTTTGTAAATCGCAATTATTAATTTTAATATTGAACTAAATAATTTATATACAATGACAGCAGGCACGAAATGAGATACATAACAGTACAAATAGTGTACACTTGAACATCATTAATAATTTATGACGAAAATATATACGTGAAAAATAGAGCAGTAACAGCATTAAAAGAAACAGCTAATGGACAGCTTAAAATATGTAGAAAAAGCCAATATTATATTTTCAGTCTCGGAAAATTATTAAGGGAAAAGCCAACTTTCTAAGACTGCAGACTTGATACATTCGCGACAAAAATTGAGTAGAAGAAGTTGAAACCGATACAGAGATTCAGAGATTTTAAGAATATTAATTCAGTCGTTTTCAATCTACCGAGATTGCTGAAAGAAGAACCGATCGATAAACCGATGAAGATCATCGGTCCGATCATTAATCACCATTTATCACCGACTGCGTAACAATGGTTTGAAACGTTAGAGCTTGCCGCAGCAAACCCCTCGGATGGTTCCTTTCGGGAGTATTACTTAAACGTCGCCTATCGGAGGTTTTTTACGCGACACTAATTACTCCTTAGCGACGAACGGTTTCATTCCCGCGTGTCCCGGCATTCCTCGGATCCCCGTCCGCGCGCAACGAGAAAAGAATCATTTAGCCGACCGCCGGTGAAGTATTGAAGGCATTACACGTGTACGTAACGAACCTACTGGCTGAAGTGAAATATTACAAAAGCCGGCACGAGGGCTTTTTCATCCGGAAGGGGGAGGCTTTCCGTTTGCGAGCCACTTAAATGGCCGAGGAGAGGGAAAGAGCAAGAGAGAAAGAAAAGAGAGAGAGAGAGAGAGAGAAAGAGAGAGAAGGGGAAGAGGCAGGGTGGGATATGCATTACAGACTCCCCTGTAAAATGAGTCCTGCGTACGATAACCAAACCGCGGCAAGCTGTAAATCCCCAAAGTAATCACTGCGAAGTGGCATGTTCATACATTTACGAGCTGATAGGTAGTCGCCGGTGACGATTCCCAACCACTGACATCGATACCATTCAGCCTCAAATGAATAGAACGGTGGAGACAGCCAGACAATCGGTGCAACATCGTATTTTTCCACTTTCAGTCCTTCAGCGATTGTTTCACTCGTTTATTCTCTTGCGTTTTCTTGTTCGTTTAACACATTCGTATCGATACTTGATAAACTCTCAATATTTCAAACTGAGAATTTTGAACATCCTATGGATATTTTAATACAATGAATTTTATTTGTAATACAAATATTTTGATTTGTAACACAAGTTACACAATATATCGAAATGAAACAAAATTTGTCGTTACTTCCTGCCAGCGTTGTAAAATTTTTTATTCTTATGTATGTGATTATATAATATTCTAATTCTTTGCTCTTTTATGTTACAGGTAAGTCCAGAGTCATTTTACAAACACATAACGACCCGATTTTGTAAGTACATAAAGATAATTAATATGAATGAGACTAACAACAGCTACGTAGATGAAAAGTTTCAATAGATAATTTGAATCAATAAATCGTAAAAATTCGTTTACAATCTATTGAACTTAATTATTTTACAAATTAAAATTTTGCTACACAGTACTGTCAGATTTGAGCTTTTGTTTCTGAAATCGCACAGTGACGGTTTATACATTAATCGTGATAAATGAACAAACTATGAATAAAAAGAAAATTCATTTTAGATCATAATTGTTTTATGATTGCCAATGCTCAGGGCAGGCGACAGTTCACTTGCAATGCTACGCGAGCTTTTCTCACCACTTTAAGTCAAATGCACAAGGCGATCGGTAAAAGTGGTACCAATCAGGAGGTAGAATGAGGAAAACCATGTAGAGTAACAAAAAATTCAGCGAAGGCTCCGTTTTCGTTAAAAATGCGTTGAAAAATAAAATTATCGTATAGAAATCAACTTGCATGTCTTATCGTGACCTACCAATTCTATTTCTTGATAAGTAGACAGCATAGCTATTGTCTATGATGTGTTATGAATGTATGAAAAAAAGAAACATGTACCAATTTTTAACTTGTTACAGACGTTAATGAAAAGTAAAAATCTTATACGAGTAACTTTTGTTACTTGCAACAAATACAGGAATGTAGAATGTTCCGTCTTTTGACTGTACTATCAGTTTCTGATCACTCTGCATTTTTGCTAGGCGACAGAATATAAGGAGGTACACATTCTTGAGTAACTCGCGCAAGCGAGATGCGTTCTCAATTGATAGTTACGTAATGACACTTATCAAGTGGCTATCCTGTATATCTAAATGCAACATGTTAACCCGTCCGACGCTATATGAGTTATATTTAACCATGTTGCAACGTATTGTACACAATCATCACGCTAACATTTTGCAATGCTATCAAAAACTCGAAATTTTTGTTAAAAAAAAATTCGCCTTCAAAAATCAAAATTTGACTTTCGGTAACATTTTTCTTCGACCATAGACATCTAAATAGGGCTACTGTCGGATGCTTTTAATAATTAACGAATAAAACATACTAAATTGTTGTATTCCCGAGTAAACAAAATAAAAGTACGAAGTCCATTGGTCGGACTGTTTCGTCCCGAAGACGGAAACGCCTGGAATTTCTGCCGATGGGGTTTATGACACGGACGTGAGGAAGGTTATTTTTGAGGAGAAGGCTTTTTTCTACATCTGGCAATCAGAATTATGTTAATTTCATTACCGCCTTCCTCAATAACCATTCCGTGTCATAAAGTTAAAGATTTCTGAGAGAACTGCCTAATTGCATTTCGAAGCCCACAGCTGGGACGTGCAATAAACCGGGTAATCCGAAGGGTCACCCGAACCGTGTACGCGACGGTACCGCAAACGTCGCCGGCTGACCTGGACGATTCCCGTAGCACTTTTGGCGTTGTAAATTATATACAACGTAACACGCTCACGGTTTGACAAGGGGATGTCACCGCGTTAAAGAAGGCACTGATTGGTACTCTACAGCAATCGGCAAGGCCAATCAGTGCCCCTCCATCATACCAAAATGCAATTCTCGAGGAAACCCCCAAAAGGCAGAAACGCCCACACCCCCAGAAGAATCACGAGTTCGAGCATCGAACAATCAGAATACACTCTTCTTCAAATCGTCAACCGAGACACATCGGTCTCCATACTTCGGCGCGCCGCTACATACGAACTAACGTCTCACAAGGAGACTACGGGAACACGCGAACACCAATATCTAAAATATATCAAGGTAGTTCCTCGGTAACACGTCAAACTACCGTGCCGCGTCGAGTGCCGTATATTCTGTAAAAGAAAACTTCGCGCCTTACAACCGCGAAGCCGAGGCAATTCGGACGGCACCGCGCGCACCTTAACACGGACTATTCTGCACCGTAGTATATCGAGGAAGTAGCAAAATTCGCGCCCCGACAACGTGTTCGCCACGGTGGCTCGCTTTTTGTACGGGGTCACGTGGCGCTGCTCACTTTCTCGAGCCAATATTCGCGTGACGAAAGAAAACTCGGCGGCCCTTTCGACCGGGGAACAACGACGGGGCCCTGGATGTAGTAATGAAAAACGCCACGAAGGGATGGCTGGTTGATACGAAAAGGTGGATAGACAGTGGCAGAACGGGAACGTTGCCTGGACGGCGCGACGCGGCGCGGCGGCGTGGGCGGGGACCAGGCACTAGGTGTTCATATCTGCGCGCGTGTGCGCGCGAGGGGCGCTCGAACAAGGGTGCAAGAGTAGCCTGGGTATTGTTTGAAATGCGAACACTTAGTAAACCGGCAAGTGAAAAGAGACCAGATGAGAGAAGGAAAGACATATTTCGCTGGTGGATGCGTGGTGCTTTAGGGGAGCGGGCAAGAGAAGGAGAGCGAGAGTGATAGGAGCCGAGCGACGGCCGGAGGGGGAGGGGGGCAGGAGTAAAAACGAGCAAGAAAAGTACGTGTATCCCCCCATCTAGTCGTCCCCCAAACGAGTGGCCATGGCAAAGGCTTTTGCTTTACGCATTGCAATTTTCCTGTCGGAGCTTCATCCTCTCCCTCTCTCTTTCTCTCGCTCCGGTCTCTCCGTCTCGCCCGTTCTATTTTTTTTCGTCCTGCTGAAATGTTGATGGACACGCGCTGCAGCGTTATCACGAAATATCTGTAACTGCGGACGATATTTTTTTAAACGCTTGTAACCAGCTGTACACGGGCGATCTCGTTTTCGAAGCGGCGTGTAATACAGAGGACGTGAAAATGTTTCAGCCTCGTTGCGCAGCTGACGTGATTCGAGGCAAACTTCTTGCTTGTTTTACACGTTTGTTCGCGATTATTTCATTGGATTCAATTAGAATTCATCTCTTTCGGGCTTTTCGCCTTGTGTTTTCGCATTTGTCATTTGATCTCTAACGCAAAATGTGCGTTTGTTCGTTCTCAACCGTTTGCACTAGAATCTTTCTCTCGCGACTACATTAAAGCAAATTCAATTTACTGTCCGTTTTGTGCGCTATGGTTCCTCATTTTTCGTTAGAAACGCAGATTTACTTCTCTGAAGGAAGCTATTTCATGTCGAAAAATTCAGGATAATAACTCCAGGAAGAACAGAACGAAGCAAACTCTAATAGAAATTGGTCTTTTTTTATCGTAACGTACTAACAGTTCAACCAATTTTACGTGTTTCAGCCGAGAGTACACGTCCACTTTTTCATTTTCATAAAACAAAAGAAATACGTGCTGTTGTCTTCGCCATTATTAGTTTCAGTCAATTAAGAATACATTTCAATTAATATACATTTCTTTTGTAAATATATAAAATTCAGTTGAACCTTTATCAAAAAAGTAATTCTGACAACAAGTTTGCTTGTTTTTTTTCGAATTTAACAATTTTTAAAGATACGTAAAAATGATCAGGTTTCAAGTAAAAAAATTTGAAATTCGGTACATTTCACCGTGGAAGCATAAATATCCGTAGTCTAGTTACGAAGTATCCCCGTTAGCTGCACATTCGTTGCGAAGAGCGGCGATCGAAGAGAGAGAGAGGGTTGTCAACCCTTTAGGCAAACCAGCTGACGTAGCAAAAATCCACGTTTATGGCTTTCACATGCAGATGGCAGGCATGACTGGGGTGGCACGGGCGGAGGAAAAGGCGATGGTCCATCGCGAAACGTCTTGCGGATCGAAAATTCGCGACGCTAAGTGCTGGCTGAGTTGTGTGCGCGTCTGAACTAACGACGACGATCATCGTCGTCACCCGTTGAACAATGACGCGGGTTTCCACCCAGTATATTAAGGCCTGACTTAATGTACGCGCATGCAGACGCGCCCGGAAAATGAAAAGAACGAAATAAGGAGCTTTAAGGGGCCAGCGATCACAATGGGGATTCTGGGGGAAATCGTCGGACGGCTTAACCGCTTTGATTTTCATCCTCGAGATAGCATTCTGGCTACCGGATGCTGCAATCTCATCACTGTCGATATTGAATATGGTAGCGAATCGCTTTTAGGGTTTGATTTCCGGATTAATAGGATCGAAAGAGATAATTGCCGAAGGTTTGGGTATCTTGCTTGTAACAGAGCGACTTGGTGGTCCAAGAAAGATTTACTGATTATATTTACGCCTCGATTAACCCCTTGCACTGTAATAACGAATCAGACTCGTGGCGAACGTTCCGTGCACGATTCAATAAATATGGCTGCCAATCATTTCTATTAAATCGAAATAAAATTTCAATAACCTGCCATCGAAATCTGGAAATGAAAGTAAACGAGGACATTCGGACACTAAAATCATCTTATGGCATCAAGGAAATAATTAAAGACGAAATAGTCATAATCAGTGTAGCTCTGAGAGACGTAATAGTGCAAGGGGTTAAAGTGACGAAGGTAGGTTCCTTTACACTTATTCCATTAGACAAGAATAAATCATCTTCTCGCGAAACGTATTGTAGAAGGTGTGTTTCAATTTTATTTTCAGTTTTTTTTCTATAATTTCGACGGCATATTTAATTAAATTCTATTGTTTTGCGAATATATTGATTTATATATACAGAATGGTCTGGAATTTGTAGTACAACCGAGTATGACATTGGTAAGACATTTTTTTTACCCGAGGTTTTATAGGGTAAGGATGCTGTTGCGACGGCAGCACCGAAGGTCGAAAGTGCCTAGCCATCCTTTAGTCATTAACCCCTTAACGCGCAGAAACGTATTAACACGGGCGTGCAAAACCGGCCAAAATGTGCAGACCCGTATATATACAGTCGGCGTCGCAACTTATGTCGCTAAAATATTCAGATTCGAATATATCCGTGCATTAAAAATAACTTAATAAAAACCAAGGAAAACATTCAATTTATTGATATTCATCAAATATTTTTCAGTTTTTTTTTCGTCTCCTCCTTCCCCTTCAAAATAGTAACTGGTAATTGAAAAACAGTACGATGGGTACAAAATTTGATCTGCAATGCGATTCAATATTCACTATAATTATTTATCCACTATTTTTATTGAATTTTTAGTAATTTTTGCATTTTTTTAAATATTTATTGAAATTAAGGTCCAAATATGTATTTTCTTAGATACAAAAAATAATAAAACAATTATTCACTTATTTTAATGATATTGGCAATATAATCGAACACCTTCGACAAGTTTTCGCAATGCATTTTACAGATATGGTTACCCATTCATGCCCAATTATGGTTGCAATCTATTATTGCATAGATTTTTAAACATGAATAATATTATAGTACAAAATAAAGAATATATTTTCGGAATCATCTGATCGTGGATGTAAATCTCTATCCAGGTCTCATTATGCTTCTTTAAAGTTATTGTTCAAATTCGGGGAAATATCTAAAAATCAGCACTTTGGATTATAAAAGTAATTTATAAATTTAATAAAGAGAAATCTTGCAACAATTAAACATCCAAGGACGCGAGCAAAGCTTGGACAACAAAACTGATTCGCGTCTCAATCTGGTTCGTAAAGTCGATTCGACGATAATCGCGACCGATGGGCAAAGGGGCGTGCGTAGGGCTGCGCGAGCAAGCATATCAACCCCCAACAGGCTTTCCACCCTCCGACGGAAAAGGAAAAGCGTTCGCCGCGCGTCGAGTTCCGAAAAATAAAATGGCGGCGTTACGGATTTCTCGAGATTTTCTTGGCACTCGCCGAGTCCCCGATAGTCCCACGTTTTCATTGCGGAGTGCATTTTACTATTAATCCGCGATGCTCCTCTGTCTCCTCGTTGCTCCTTTGGTCGGCATGCTCGCCTCCCTCCGTCGCTGTCCTCCTTGATCCCCGCGGCTCCGTCTCTTTCTCGCGGTTAAACGGGTATGTAAATCGTGTGTGAGTGCGTGCGTGCGACGGAATCGTGTGTCACGGTGAATTTAACTTAAGCACGACCGGGGAGGTGTTTTCGAGGCGTCCCATAACTTCGTTTGAAACGTCGCGTGAATGGGAAGCTACGGAGAGATTCTTCTTTTTTTTTTTTCGACGCGACGTTTCGCCTTGGTTGGTAGGGCAGGGAACCCAGGCGCCATTAATTCTGTTCTATTAGGGTTGAAACCCGAAGGAGTTTTATAATGCGGCTGATAATTGAGCTGCGAGCGAGCATGCGATATCACGGTTTCATGATAGCATAAATCGGAATCAGTGGAAAAGTTATTCGATCCGGTGAAGCTCTGCGCGTGAAAAATTTTGTCCAGGTATTCATTGATACCGAATATGTTTTTCCGATGTTCTAAGTAACTTTCTTGCGTATAGCAGAAAAAAAGAATACTGTTAACACGTTCTCTGATCTTAGAACAGCTGAGAGAAATAAAGAAATCGTATTGGAAGTTCTAAAGGATTCGGTAAACAGTATTTGTTATTTGTCAAAGAAAATTCTAAAACGTGAAAAATTTCTTGGTTTTTCATTTTACACATCTTAAATTTTGATGCTAAAATCATATTTCAAGAACACTAAATTCATGAGGATGTTTCTAATGTATATTGGCCTGTACTACCTTTTCTGTTCTTGTAAACGACGTATATTAACACATATTGACACATAATGTTAAATGTTGGTATATAGTGGAAATTGCACATAGGTCATACATAAATACCGATACTTAGCGTAAGATACGTACTAAAATCAAAATTCAGCCCTATGATGAACATCATTCAGAGCAATTAACGAATATCGCCAGAGTATTTAATGATATAGTTTCAAAATCAAAGGTCATTTTAGATATATGTATGGAATTTCTAACCAGCTGTATTTGTGACATGCAACTAATGTTAATATTATACCTATTTAGCACAGTAACGTCAACATATTCAAGCAAATGATTAAATATTAGGCGATCAGCTAGTTCTAGTTCGGTGATGAAACTCGATACAATTTATAGTGAGAATATTTACTGATGGTTGTTCATTGTAAATATAAAATAGCAGTATATAGTCAATTTTAATAAAGAACAAACGAGTTCAAGGACAACAGTTTACACGATTATATCGCGATTTTTTAAATATCAAACAATACAGTTCCCTTTAATTATGGGTACCTATCTATTAATCAATCATTTTAGGAAGTCCAATCAATCTGTTAAATTATCATTATGTCATACGTTTTGTAATTTTCTTGTGAATCTATTTGAATATTTTCTTGTTTATTTATACCCTCCCCGTTAACAAAATATTCGCATACCTCGATATTCTGCATTCTTTTAATTGGAGTTTCATATTAGAAAATAAATAAACAAATAAATAAAATAGGAGAAATAAACGACACGTATTTATGGGACAAACTCATTGGTCGAAATCGTTGGACTAGTGAATCCTATTCCTCGCATTAGCGTGTCGTTTGGAAGCAGCGACCATACCGTCAGCGAAAGGTTGCCAGGATCAGCTTGTTTCTAACGTATTGGCAGTGAAGTAGCCAACGTAAGGGGGAGAGGGGGCGCGCCACGGCGCGGCGGCGTCGCTGTGTCACCGCTAATGAGCGGGACTTGCAGATAACCACCCCCCAACGTCGAAACAGCGTCGTCCATCGACCCGGAGCGAAGCAACCAACCCTTGGAATATGAAACCACCTGCCCGATCATATACATTTGCCAGAGGACTCAAGTTCCGCTAATTCGGCAAACGGCCGCTTTCTAGCTCGGCGTATTCTGGCCAGACCGGCGCTGATTGGGGATTAAGGGAGGAACTGGGAAACGATCTGTCTAACTGGTTGAGGATACAGGAACCAGACAATCAGTCCAACGTTCACAGGGACAAAATCTGCCGAAACGATGCAAACCATCTCTTTCATCGCGAGTTCGCGAGTTCGCGCGTTCAGTGACCGTCGATTTATTACAACTACCAAACTAGCCAATTACCACAGCCGCGTAGTGTGAAAACAACGTCAATGGAAACATGACTGTGCCCTACGATTTCTATCGGAATCAGCGTTTAAATGCGCTTCCGTATGTGTAACAATTTGAAACATATCGAATAAGTTGTATAATTGCACTTAAGAGAGTACTGTACAATGTGTGTTCTATTTATTTTCGGACAGATTTTCTAACTAACACAGTCTTCCCTTTGCGCCAATTTGATTTAAAAAATTAATTTCTTCCTTTCTAAATTAACCGTCCCTTTTGCGAATTTGACACACGACTTATTTACATTTTCACAAAAAATAAGACTAGTTACCGACCATCCTGTACATCGTTATCCAAGCCGATAGTTTAACAAGATTCACGCAATAATCATTTTTAGTGCTCGGTTGGTTTAGCGTTAATATTCCCGTTCATAATGATGCGTAGTGATCTCGAGTAGATAAGCCTTGCAAGAATTAGTGAGAAGTGGGGAGTAAGAAAAGGAGAGAGAGAGAGAGAGAGAGAGAGAGAGAGAGAGAGAAAGATTGGGATGGCGTGCTGAGAGTTTCAAGCACTAGCTTCGACGAGATTGTTTAATACGTGAAAAAGGTAGGGTTAACGACCCGCGGTGAAGGACTGTCGTTTAATTACCGTCGAAATTAAATATGGCATCGATAATGGGAGCCATCGTTCCCGGGCAAACACGCCTCTCCTTTGAAGAATCACGAAGCACTTCTTGGTGACCAACTGTGGGGTTGGTTGTTGCCGGAGAACGGAGGGTGGTGATCAGGAGTAGCACCGCGAAATATGCATCGTTCGCGGCTGCCGGGAACGTTCCGTTTGACGGGACGAATTCTGCATTAAGAGTAAGTCAATTATGCCGGGGAATCGATAATTACCGAACTAATTGAACAAGCCCTTACCGGACCTGGCCGGGTTATTGATCAGCCGAGGAAACTCGAAAGCGCCCACTGTTTTTCCACGCGAGTGTCCTCGTCCATAAAAACGCTCCTTAATCTTTCCCTTTTCTCTATCGAATCACTCCTCTACCCTCCCTCCTTCTGCCTTTCACCGACGTCTCTCTCTCTCTCTCTCTCTCTCTCTCTCACTCATACACACTCTCTCTCTCTCTCTCTCTCTCTCTGTCGCCCCATCCCCGGCGCCGTGTACAAGCTGAAACTGGTGGTCGCGGGCAGAAAGCGCGGCAACTTAATTGCCAGGCCGTATCAAACGTGGCACAACGTCACAAACGCAGCACACCGGATCGTTCATAAAGGCTCCGAGCTGCTGCTCGGTCGAGGAGGTGGAGCGATTCAATAGGCGACACGAGGAAACGGTCGGGCACCGTTCACTACTACTCGTTATTAAAAGATTCGTGAATAGGGAAATACGCGGGGGCGAAAGAAATATAAAACCGGGCCATTGTATCCAGCAATTAAAGTAGCTGCAAACCAACCGACTAACCCCCGCTCCGGCGCCCATCGACGTCATTCACCCGGAGCCACTAATTTGTGTTTTAACGCCGCGACCTGGCCCGTGAAATACCCCGTCGCCGAACAATCCGCCACAGCCATTACCAGCGGGTTCTTTTGCGGCCCGCGACGACCTCGCGCGCACCCTTTGTACCGACACATCCGTGTAGAGGTTCCCGCAACACTTTCCGATGCTCTTTCGTTAATGTTGCATAATACGAACAATCGTCGAGGTTATTTCTCACGGCTGATTAACCCTTTGCAGGCGACGCTTTATTGCGATGCTAACAATAAGAACATTTTCCACAAAGAGCTAGATTATGCATCGAAGACTTAACCAGCTGTTGCAATCTCTTTGAAAAGCATGTAAATTACGGTAATTGCACTGTATATGTTATGTTTTCTTCATAGTTTGTTGAAATACAATACTTTTGTCAAATATAGAATTGAACAGAAAATATCAATGAATACATCCTTCTTAACCAATTTGCTGATTTTTACGGGTATACGCGTCATGTAGAATGGGCAACATTATGTGTCACGACGAATATACTCGTGAAAGACACCTAACTGTTTAAATCGTGGCAAAGTGGTCGGTAATATTTTGTTATTTTATTATGTAGATAAACAAATTATAAGCTTGCAAGCATTGGTATAATATGTGCAGCTTTGATGTTACCGACATGTCGAAATGCCTCGTCAAAGGGTTAACCATCCGATAGCGGAACTGACGTTTATTTTTAATCAGATTGTACAAATAGTCACTTAATTAGACAAATTTTCGGCAGGTGGCACTAAACCCATCAAGACGATCAACATGACCGGCTTCTCATTGTTTATTTAAAAACTATTAAAATTATACAGACTCTTTCGTAAGTAAAGATTAAATAAATATCCTAATCTAAATAAATTTTATAATAAAAATTACAATAAGTTTAAATTAACTCGGTATTATCATATTCATGAGACAACGTACGTTAATCGCTTTCAAATAGCCCAATGTATTTATAAGAAATATCTCTAAAAGCATTTGATAAATTTAGTTGAACGTGGTTCTAGTCATGGTCAATTGAAATGTTGTTCAAAAGTTCATTTATTATTGCAATCTATTAAATAAATTAAATTTTATTGTAATATGCCAGCTGAAAAAGTGTCACAGACATAACATCTACGATTACTATGAAATGAATATATTGTTTCTTTATATATTAATATTAAAACAAAAAAATCTTGAAACTTAATCCACGATTTCTCGTCGCCATTTCATTGTGCTTCGAACGAAGTAGCAATGTTTCAAGCTTCCCAGCGAAGTGCAAAACATTTAACAAGTAACAATAATGTAAGAATACGAACGACTAAGAATAATATTGCGGAAAGAAAATGAAGGGTCAATTGTTTTCTCTTAACCGTGGAAGTAGAAGTAGTTTACGCCCGGATTCGATCAGCAAACGAAAGTAATTCTATCTAACAATTGCGCCCAGAGTATCGATAGAACGATCGCAGATTCGGATGGACTTATTTCTTTTTTTACCTCGGCAACGCGTCAAAAACTGTCCGAAATCATCGTGGTTCGTTTTCATCGGCGTCCACCGGGTTTCCACCACCGTTCGTAACGAATTCGACGCTCGTACTTTCGAAACGGGAACATTCCGTTGCCGCTTGACGAACTTCCAGCAGGTTTAATTGAATTTTCGCTCGTCGGACGATCTGGCCCGCTTTCTCCGGCGCAGATATCGCGGGGCAAAAACGAGACGTCTCAAGGAAGGAGATCAAAACAAATCGGCTTTCGCCGGGTTTCCGGGAGCCGCCGAGGCCTTGGGGTGGTCGTCGAGGGGTTATTCTTAATATTTGTAAGGTTTTCATCTCGACAGAGTGGAAGTCTCCAGAGAAAGAGAGAGAGAGAGAGAGAGAGAGAGCGAGAGAGAGAGGGGAGTGGGGTGCAGACCGGGGGCTAGGACCCTCGAGCATCGCTCGAAATACGCAAATCCCGGATTAGGGATTTCGCGAAGGGCGAAAACGCTGGATGATCTTCTCGCTTTCTCCGCGTTTCAAACATTTATTACATCCATTCTGATAAATTCGATCGGATTTTTTTCTTTTCGATGGCAGAAGACACTGGTGGCGTCGATAACGACGACGGCGACGATACGGCGATGATGATGATGGCGCTGACGATGATGATGTGCAACGACGGAAGGAATTAATTAACGACTGGCCTCCGGGATGTTTGATCCACTGTCGAGGGGAAACTCGGTGATTCTGGCACTACTTTGACAATTCGAACGTTAATTTGTGGGAAACCGAATTAATTAATTAGCGAGGGCGTGGACCACGGTTGAGAACTATCAAGTTTGCTATATTAGTATAAAATTGAACCTCGATGTTAGTTTGTGTAGTAGCAAAAAGCATTTTTATGTTTTCCTCTGTGCAAGATATCTTGCTTGAATAGAGTTTGTATACAGGATCGCCGTAGAGATACTCACCCGAATAACTCGATATTTACTGGCTTTTTAAAAATATATTTGTAAAGAGAATTTGTTAATACGTTATATACTTTCTTCATTTTTATTGTATACACAAATGTAGACTAATTTAACAAATTATAACGTCATCTTATAATGTCTACCCTCAGTACATCTTATTACTGCACAGCGATATATCGTAATTGGCTACACCTAAGAATCTTGTTGTCTTAAAATTCTTAGTAAATAACAGTTTCATTTATTATCTTTTCCTTAATTTTTGAATGTTCTTGGTATAAAATTTGACAAAATGTTTGTTATTTTCGAAACTTTTCTAAACTACATTTTGCTTAGACAGACGCAACTTGTTCAGTCGCCGCTAAGAGGGTTAAATGCAATAGATTTTACTGCGAACATTTCCTAATAACGCCAATTTTTTCATTTACATGAAAACATCAATGTACTCCAATTTGTGAAACTTATTGTAAAATGAATCTATTTGTGTATTGTCAAATGAACGCAGAATTGGAGGTGCAACGTAAGGACAGCGTCAAAGTATAAAGGCGGTTATTAACGATTAAAGTTTACAGTAATCCGAAAGTTTAACGGCGTACCGCGTTTCGCGCAATTTTCGGCTGCCATTTCATTGCTTTTTCGGTATTTTAAGTTCCTTTCGGAAAATTAACAGAGATTTGTGTTTCGAGCAAAAAAGGAAGAGGAAAACACTTCGACCAAGAGTAATTTCGTTTTCCCAGTGGTCATCAGAATCGAGATACTGGGGGCGCCGAGGTCGACCGTGGTTTCCGGCGAAATATTCGTATAACGCGGTGAAGTTGTATTATGGTTGGCACCGGTCGAGGGAGAAAGAGAGAGAGAGAGAGGGAGAGAGAGAGAGAGAGAGAGAGAGAGAGAGAGAGTCGAGCGTCGGTTGGAAGTTGAGAAGTCTTTGGTGTCAGCAACAGCAGCCCCACGCGCCCCTTTCCCTCCCGGTTGGCGAAAACCTGTCCCTCTCGCTCTTTCTGTCTCTATCTCTCTCCATCGCGCCCTCGTTCGCTCCGTCTCGCTCTCTCTGTCTTTCTTTCCTCCCTTCTCTTGCCAATGAACTCGCCCAGTTGTTCACGGTAGGATCAAGTAATTAGTTATGTAGCCGTGAGCCTTGTGCCGCGGCAAGCCCAGGGCAGCCTAAAACCTCTTCGTCTACGGGCAACAACAACAGCAGCAGCGGCAGCAGCATCAACAGCGAGCAACTACCAACCACCGGCGTCATTCTCGGCTGAGGCAACGACGAACGAGCTGCCAACAGCCACCGGTTTCCATTTGTCACGTTCGCGGACTCGGCCGCTACAAAGCGTTCGCCCCGTCCACGAAATTTCCTCGACCCCCCCTCTGGAAAATCGTCCTTCCTCTCGTGCTCCGACGAAGATCATGGTAACCGGCCACGGTAAACGTTCCCGATGAATTGATCGCGCCATCTGACAACTGAAAAAGATGCGGCTGTCAACAGATTACTGTCCGAGCTGCCAAGAATTTGCACAGACTTTTAGTATCATTTTAACCGTTTCGCGACCACGTGCGCATTCAACGCGTCCTCGCTATGCAATATCGTTTACTAGGTGTGTTAATTATATGAAAGTATAAAACCTAGCAAATTAACCAAGCGAAACATTGTCTTAAGAAGTAACAGATGATGGTCCAGTGTATAATTCATCTGTTTCTATCGTTGTCGCAACAGTAACTAGCGTGACATACGTATATGTGGTTGTGATCGTATTATGCCATTGTCCGTACTCCAACCCTTATTTTGGCGAACGTGTACCTATTTACTATATTCGAGGAACAATCTTTCATACTCTTTAGAAATTATTATCTAGCATCAACTTTGGGAACGTCGTCGAAAGGAACTCGTTCATATATCTAACATACTTACCCTTAAGTCAATAATAGAAATTGTCGACGTTGTTCTACAATCGAGGTACTTTATGATAGGCTCGTATATTACGTTACTGTTTTATGCAATTATATAATACAGTTTATTATACAGTTATATGAACATTAATTTTTAATATTTTATATTTATTACATCAACAAAATATTATTTCTCTTAATTGCCTGGAAAATTTCACTCCTTCCTATACTCTGTAACCTTTCCTTTTAAAAGAAGAATATCCTTATTGAAGAGACGTATGTCAAACTTTATCATTCAATTTCATTATGCATCCCGTAACAGAAATATAGAATCGAAACAGATATTGATAGGACATATGTCAAATAATGTCGATTTATCCGAATGTTGAAATATTTTACCAGGAGCAAAAGATATTTTTAAGAGAATGTGAAAACGAGCAGCCGGATACCCTGTTATTCGCATAAGGATTAACATCGCATAAGGATAAGCAAAGAGAAAAATTGCAGGAAATGAATTCCGCGAGAACACGAACCCTCTTGTGCCCCCCTAACCCGAAAACGGAGAGAACCAACCCCGATCATCCATGGAGACATCACACGACACGTCGCGTCACCTCCATGTCGCGCCACTTCAATCATTAAAAAAAATCCCCCCCTCCTGTCCCTCAGACCCCTCACCGACTCGGCAACACTCTCACCCCGACGACGAAAACAGTGCGTAGACGGTCCTCGGTGCGTCTAGCACTCGGCCGATCCTCGTCCGCGCCGCACGCAGATTGAAATGACGAGAGGATTCTCGCGAGAAGCGTCATCGGACGCGAGAACCTTCCTTCTCCGCGTTCCTCCTTTCACTCTGTCGAATTACTACTGGGACACGGGGAGGAATCGCGCGAGCCCCGCCGCGCGAACGGTAATTCGCGAAAGCTTTCATCCGTTAAACTTCGTGGCTTGTCGCGAGGACGTTATGGTGGGGAGGGAGAGACAGAGAGAGAGAGAGAGAGAGAGAGAGACAGCGCGCTAGCAGTCCGGTGTGTAATCACATCACGGTTTCCTCGAGCGAGCGCGAACGAGAGGCGATACGCCGTCCTTAAACCGGAACGCCGTTTGCCACGGATTGAAATCACCGCAAATGGATCCGCGGCAAAGGGAACCGGTCGGCGAACAGTGGGCGAAATAGGGAAGGGGGGGGGGGAGGCAGCGACGCGTTCCGGGAGCGGCAAGGGCGAGGCGAGGCGCGGCGCGGCGCGGCGGCGGGACGGAGAGCGGCTGGGAAAAAAGAGTAGTAGGAAATTCCTTTTCAATGACAAAACCGTCGGTGGCCGCGCGATGTATATGGAAACTCCTCGTTCTCGTTTCTGGCCACATCAGACTGACGTGTTGTCATATCGACCTCTTCTATCTCTTTCTCTGTCTTTCTTTCTCCATGCCGGAATACGATAGCAAGGTATTTATACCGGACAGGTCAGAGGAGGAACCCGAGGGTGAGGACGCAAGAACGACCGTTGCAGGAGGCTCTCGGAAAGGACGGAGGATGCGAACAGGGAAATACAGGGAAACGAACCAGGGGGTTTGCCGAGGGAATGAGGCAAGTGGGGATCGATCCAATTTTACAATCTCGGCTCCGAACCACCTCCCCGTATTTACCCCTCCTTCCGCCTCGTATTTGAATTCCAATGCAAGCCATCTCGCGGTTCCATCTCTCTCTTTCTCTCGCTCTCTCTCTGTTCCTCCTCCTCCTCCTCCTCCCTCCCCAGGCCCACCACCCTCTGCCAACCTCTTGCCACCCTCTGCCCGACGCCGGACCACCCTCCGGCGCGAGCGTCGTGTACCTGTCCGAACGGTTCCTAACTGGACTGAATTGTACACACGGAGACGCGGCAACGGCGGGTTGCCGTGTCACGACAACCTGCACAGTAAATGTTTAAGGTTGTCGCCTAACGATCTGAACCAATGTTTTCTTAGCTCTAGTACGGGAGCCGATGCGACCCTCGCTAAGACGCAACTCTCGCCCTCCCTCTCTCTCTCTCTCTCTCTCTCTCTCTCTCTCTCTCTCTCTCTCTCTCTTTGTCCCCTCCCCGTCTCTGTCTGTGGACCTTGGAAGTTTGAGAGGTCCAGCTGTGAACCTAACAGGATGTGTTTTCTTGGTGGACACCTGCGGTCAGGATTTTAACGAAATCGTTACGGATCAGCTCGTTGGTGAGAATTAACTGTTTGTGGAGATTAGTGATATCAGATAGGGTAGTAGGGATTCAAAAATTAACAAAATAAAAGAATAAACAAATTTGTCCCACAATTTCGTCAGCTCAGAATAACCAACTTCATTACTCTAGTTTTAACTTTTGCTCGTTGCTAAGGAAATTGTGGCATTTGTGAATTACACTTTTGATGTTCGAGACATTTGCATTCAAATTTTACTTTGATTTGTTGATATTAAATCAATTTAGATATTTCTCCAAGGAACATTTCAAGAACAAAGGCTTACATCTATAATCAAAAAGCATGAAAGAAATGTCATAAGAAATTCAACTTCGAAATTTTCTTCTTTTGGACGTTGATCCATCATTAAAATAGTTACAGTAGAACCTTGTTCGGTAACACCAATACAGTTGCGATAATCAATGAGTTTGTATGACGCCAGCCAGATGTTATAAATATAGTTTACGTACTGATTGTATCTGCATAAAGGTTATCGGTGTGCTTCGATTTATCTGTCACGCCTACAGACCATCGCACCTAAAAAATAAACAAACATAAATTCGCTTAAAAATTCCGTTTAAAAAATTGACAGGTTGGTTTACATACTGTAGATATCATCGCAAAATATTCCGCATCTGGACGAACCACTGCGCCCGCAAATAAGGCCAGAAGAGCAGCATCTTTCTTATTTTTGAAGGATCCGTAGGGAATCGTTACGGGAGTCAGCACCGCAGCGTTTCCCGCGCATTAAATCCAGAGGCAGCGCAAAAAACTCCCACTAATCCCGATTCCCTCTCATCTCATCAGCTGAGAACAATTTACCAATCTCTCGATATCGTCATTGAACGAGCCCTCGGCGTTCTCTGAGCGCATCCTCTGGCTAGCCCCTCGACCAGGAAGAGCATGTTACGTAAAGCTCGTATCGCCGTCGAACCGTCAAGATTCCTCTATCAATCCGGAACGCGATAGAAGGACTCGGAATAAGAGCGCAAAGAAAAGAGAGGAGGCGTTCGACGGCCGGGCGGAGGTCGGGGGGGGGGGGGGGGGGGGGGGGGGGGGGCGGGGATGGATCGATCGTATTTTCCAATCTCGGCGGAAACCTATCTAGCCCGGAAAGCCCAGCAACCCCCGCAGTCACTCTCCCCGACGACTGTATTTGAATTCCAGCGCGTAGCTCGGACGCGAGCTACTGAGCCGAGCCGATCCGAACGCGTATAGAGCATAGAAGCAGCTGGTTACTCACCCTGTCGACGTTCATCCTAGGGGGTGGCCAGGAATATCGGTGGCCGTGGCGTGTCAGACCTGGCAGGATTCTGGTACCCGTGATAGCTTGCACCAACACCGGGTCTCTCTCTTCTCTACTCTGTAGCTCTGGTCGCCTACCTTTCCACCACATAGATGACTCGTCTCCGCGTCCTCTCGTCTCTCTCTCTCTCTCTCACTCTCACTCTCTCCCTCCCTCTCTCTCTCTCTCTCACCCCTTCCTCCTATGTGCTCCTGGCCCTCCCCGCTCGCTTTATGTGGGTAACTGCGGCCGGTGCTGCGATTGAATGCTAGGAATTTCATCATGAGTTGAGTCGTGGAGACGGTGGTGGCGGGGCACGACGTCGGCTGAGTGAGCGGAGGATGAGGATCGTGGGGATGCTGGCGGAGAACCGCCCCCGGGGTTACTACCGCCACCCCTTCTCCACCTCCTCGTCCTCCACCGCCTCCTCCTCCTCCTCCTCCTCCTCCTCCTCCTGCACCTCCTCCTGCTGTTGCTGTAGCTGCTGTTCCTGCTGCTAGCCCCTTGCTTCACCTCCCCCGCAGCACGAGCCCAGCGGACACGCTGCACGAACCAACGGGGCCAAGCAGCAGCCCCTTGCTTAGCAGCCGGCCGGTTCCAATCATGATTCCACGCTCCACCGTTTGAAGTCTCGATTGAAAAGGGGTGGAGGTTTGACTAAAGAACGAATGCTATGGCTATCGTTTATTCCTGAGCTATCTCGCGCGTACGAGAACACGTGTGTGTACGGGCGCCCTTCTCTGCGCGTCTCTCTCTCTTTTTCTCTTTCTCTTCCTCGCTCGGTCTCTGCGTGTCTATGTCGGATACGGGAATATATCGAAGCGGCTTGCAAGACGAGGTAATACGCGAAGTAAATTCGAACGCTGATGAATGTAACCGGATGGGTCTTCCCCTGAACGATCAACGGGTGATCGGCAATGGATGGTTCGGTAATGAGTTCGCGAATGAGTACCCGATGCCTTAAGTTTGGAGGCTAAAAATTCAGTTAGCACGGTTCGGCGACACTTGTTTGTGCCTCGTTGATTGGGCAATGTTCTTGTTCATGTTACACGAGTTTGTTAAACGTATCGACGATTACTAAACGAAACGCGAGTAATGGAAAGAACGGATATTATGAAAAGTATATAACATTGGACTTAAATTGTTGCAACGGGAACATTTTTTTAGGTTTTCTTGCATCATACATCAATGGATTTTTTAGGTGCATTCATATAAATCATATATAGCTTTATTCAATCATAAATAGTGTTTTCTAATGTCAGTTTTGATAGTGATACATTTTCTGGTCATCCAGATACATTTATAACATCCTATACTTTTAATTACTCTGATGTAATTTAAAGAAGTATGTTCTCAAATGATACTAGTCGCCATTTATACGTCATTTAAGAAGTGGTAACTTGTGTCATTAATAATTCTCAACCTGAATTGTGCCATGTGTAAAACTGATTTGAAAACGTTTTGATCCTTTTTATGATTCTAATTAAAGTAGTAGTGTTAGAGGAAAACTAATGTCTGGTCTTTGAACAGTTCAATTTCTTGTCCACTTGAACTGCAATCATACGAGGTGATATTCCACTAAACTTTACTTTCTGAGAATTAACCTACAGAAGTATTTTTTAAAATTTTTCTAGAAGAATTTACCTGATCTTTTGTAACCATACAATCTTTTATAACCAAACAATTAACACGTTTGTTCAAATCAAGATAGCATAAAATATGTATAACTTTCACTTCAGTTTATACAGACAGAAAAATGATATACGAAAGTAGTCATTGCAAATAACCTGTTGTTGATAACAATGATTCTTGTAATTAGTTTTCATTTGCTAATGAATAGTTGTAGATTTTTTAGCCTAATAAGAAGTTCCTTTGAACATGTGAGGTATATAAGAATATTTATGATTGGTTGCATATAATATATGTGCAAGTATTGCAATTAATTGTTTAAAATTGTTATCACACAGTTACAACAGGTAATCAAAAAGCAGGTAGTAAGAACATTGTCAAAAGATCGAGTTCTGATTGAGTAGTATCAGACAACCAATAGTCAGACACAGCGCCTTTAGTTTCCTACGACTTACCAATTAAGCTATTGATACAAAAATTCCATTTTTTTTTTATCGTGCTGCTTATGTTTGAAGAGTGAACCTTATCAACTTGGCAGTTTTAATTATTTTAAGCTAGAATTAAAACAAATGTACCTATCGATATTTTCTTAAGAAATACCAGGGACAAATGTAATATAAAAGCACGTAAAATACATTAAATATCTCAAAATGTGTTATATGTAGATATTAATATACGGTGCAGACTGTAATATAAAATGATATTTGAAATACACTCGTTTATCATATTTAGATAAATGGGAAATATACCTCTGGTTAAGGAAGTAAATAATTTTTGACCTAAAAATTAACTTTCTATACTGCTTCAAAATTGTGATATAAGCGGTCTTTTAGACATCCTTTTCGTAGTTTTAAATCTCTAATTCCATATATTTGAAAGAAATACTGACAGTTACTTTGCAGTAATAAGCATGTTATTAATGACAACTTACAATATAATAAAAGTTTGAAAGAGCGGTCGGGGATTATTATAACACTTCGGGGTCGATTGTGTAACACTTTTTACCCTCTTCCCATATTTTATTAATAACTTAGATATTCTTCAATGTGTAACTAAAACTGCTGTAACAGAATAATTTCAGATAAGTAGGCAACAGGTTCGTACAATAGTTGTGAATATAACAGTTTATGTGAAATTATGTTTTAAAGACAAAGTATTGCAACGAGTCTCTAATCTCCTCTACCTGGTATACAAAAAGGTTGAGCAAATGTCCTTGCACTGTATATTCTATCACATTTCTATCTAAAAAAAAATGACTTCACTAAAATTTAATCAATCTACAATTTAGCCGTTTACATTTTTTTTTAATCTACAAGTTTAGCCAAGCTAATAAGTTAAACAACAATTTCCGCCATCTTGCGTTAACTATCCGTATAACCAAACTCTCTAAAACGTTTACGAAACTATTCCCAATAATGTCCACGTTGCAGAAATTTCTTACAGTTCAGCCTCGCCAATAGCTGCCTATCAATACCATAGTATCCACTTTTAAAATCGCAACGCAACCTCGGCCTCGCCCGGTCGGTCGGTCTCTCTAGAGTTAACCCGATGGTGAATCGAAAAACACGAGGCTCGGTGACTCGAATCATCCAACATGATCACGACCATTCGGGACCACAGTAGCCATTGGTAATAACACTGTCCGGTAAAAGCCGTGCCACCCCATTACCGATCAAAGGTCAAATCAATCCACGCGCGGCACGAATGTGCACGGCAGAGCGGTGAAAGCGCATAGGATAAAAAAAGGGAAGAAAGTCGTGAATAAAAGGGAGCGCAGCTCATAACATCCGGACCGGTGTGTGTATCGAACCCACTCTATTAATCATCCATACCCGGAAGCGAATCAGTGCCACAGTTTCGATCCGGGAGACCGGCGATTCTTCCGCTTGACCCCGTGCCGCGTTGCGCGATTCATAAAGCCGCCGCTCGCTGGAACGCCTTATTAGCGAAATGGGCTGGCCCGAGCGTGTTAGCAGTCCGGAGTCCTTGGAAAATAGGGGTCTCCGGACGGGCCTGTATTGCGCGGTGCGCGTCGACACAGAGGAGCCTAGTGTGTATCATTGTGCCGGATCTCATCACAAAGAGTAGCGATAGCATCGGCCCTGCTGTCGATCTCACGTCGCAACCCCTACAGAGCGCAACGACCCCTCAGACCCCGCTGTCCTTCCGTTTCTTCGGCCATTCAGCCGTGTTTCGGTGGAACCCTCGCGCCCGTTCCGCGATCGGCGTAGCCGGTGCCGACCGGTTTGCTGTTCGTCCGGACGCGGGGCGCACTCGATCCGGTAATCCCAGTGAAATTACATATTATTATGACGTGTTATTAAACGGGTAATAACGGACCAACGGACCGCGCCAGGTGGCCTAGAAACAGCGTCGCTGATGGATCTCTGTTTACCAGCCCTGATAAGAATCTCGACGTAAACCCACCCTGCAGAATTTAGGGAGCCCGAGATTCGCAGCGCGGTCCTGCCCCGGTGATAGCCTTACGTGAGAACTCGCATGGTTCGGCAACAGTAACGTTATTCTGAACGTTAAATTTTACGATGCGTCTGTAGGATTGTATCGAGTATTAACGGATTTGGAAATCAAATTTTGCGTAAATTGAGTCTATCAACTGTAAAATGTATGAGGGTTGAAGGAGAAGATTAAATGCTCTGTGTCATGCTAATCAGCGGAGACTGGGGACACGTTTATTTATGGTAATATATGTGCAGTGGATAAAAAAGTGAATAAAAATATTCCGACAGCTCTTGAAGCGATATAAAGTTTTTAAAACGATGTTGAAAGACGTGAATCTTTTGGTGATGTCGGTGGGACTAGGTTATTCTACAATGGTTAAAATATTTCTTTAAATTTAGATATTAATTCGAAGGATAAAACATAATACAAAACTCACTTTTTTATTCGACCCTGTAACGAAAATTTAAAAAATGCATTTTGTAAAGACAAAATGACAATGTCGGAGGTTATTTTAACTCGTTAACTGTCGTGTTGAAATACTAGTTTACCTTGTATTGTAAAATTTAGTAATTTTATGAATTTTAACATTCCTAATTCAGTACTATTAGCTAAACTACTTTAAAGCTGTAGATTTTGGCAGTTGCAATTTAATAATCATCATGATAATAAACTTGGAGAATTACACAAAAAGTGTTTAATTAGCGGCTTGGATTTCATCTCATTCATACAGTTAGTTATGTATGCGTAACTGTTTCCGTGATATAGTACGTGCTATTACTTCTCCTATTTAATAGTTGAAAATTGTAGATTTTCAAGATTTTACATTCAGATGCGACGAAGCAGACGTCTGAATTTTATTTTGTTGTCCATACACAAGTGAAGTGTGGCAAATGCGGAAACTGTACCTGTATTGAGAAGATAGAACCACATTTGGAAGCACATTTGACATTGAACACAGCATCGGTTCTCTTGGGAAATGAAACTCAATGAGTATAATTGCATGGTTGCTAATCTCGAAAGCAGATTACACGATTTACTTCAAGCAGAATATCTGATGCAACATGCTAATTATCTCTGAAATTATTATACAGTCTCTGAACAAGTGCGATGTAATTTATCACTGTTTGCATCGTCATCAGTATGCATCACGGTTATTAACAATAAGGAATTTTCTAAGAAACATTACATCTACATTTCTTAAATTACGGTGAAGAATATTCAAAATTGCAGAAGCCACGTATCGCAATTAAACCGTAATTTACGATAAGTTCGTAATATTTTAAAATTTAAAGAATAATTGGTAATTAAGTAAAAACAAGAATAGGATCATTTTACCAGAAATTTCTATTATCTACAAGTATTAA